>NW_012140636.1:1146592-1152405 GCF_000956105.1 Propithecus coquereli | reverse complement strand
CCACCGCAGGCCAAAACTAAGGTGCTATTACCAAAAGAAGGTGGACTGGCAGAATTTTTTTTTTTTTAAATCAATGACTGCTTTGTCATATTTTGTGAAAGAATTCATTTTATTGCATAATTATAATTCATTTTATTGCACATTTTTTAAAAATGAAACAACTGTATTCTGCATATGCTTGTTCAATCATATTTACCAGACAGCTACGCCCTCTTTTTATGTTCTTCTTGGGGCCTGAAAACTGGTCGTCTTCAGTGAGCATGTGTGGGCATGGGGCAAGAAGGACATGGGGGTGGTACGATCTGGGATCACTGAATCGTTTTTTAGAGGAATACACCATTTAATCTGCTCACTTTTCAACTAAAGAACAGAAGGTGCAATATTTAATTCATTAACTATAACAAAAATACGGTTTAATTTTATATCATGGCCAATTAAAAAATATTTTAAGTTGACCTCATTTCACAAAGGATTTGAGGTGGGGTGACCCTTTGTTTTCATCAAGGTTCTTTGATTTGCAAATTTGACATACCCACTTCAAAGCAGCTAAAGCCCCAGTGGGATGTGATAGGACGATTTCATCTGGAAATCTTATAAACCTCAAGGACGGGGTCCTCTTGAAGAAACCCAGAAGTAGGAGGCCCTGAGCAGGGCCGGAAGCCTTTCAAAGCACAAAATGCATAACCATCTGCAGCCGCCCTGTTAGAGACCCTGCTGCCATTTCTCAGAGTTTAGGCTTCCTTCCGCTTTCTGCTTTCTGCGAGGGCTAGGAGAGTCTCGGCTTCCTCCTGGAAACGCAGGCCCCAGAGCTCTCTGTAAATATCGCCTGCATTTCAGCCACATGCAGGGACCCCTTTCCTACCGAATCCCAATTCCACAGAGACAGACTCTCAGGTTGGCCCAGCCTGGATCCACCCCTGCGCCCCACATCCTCGTCCTCAGCTGTGGCGTACAAACGAGAAACGTGGAAACACTGGTGGGGATTCAAGAAGAGAAAATCAATGAAGAGTGGAGGGAGAACTCAAAAGGAGAGGGTTTAAGTCAGGATACTTCCAGCCGCGTGAACCGGAAAACCTGTCAGTGTGTTAACCAAGACAGTTGTCTCACCTGACAGGAAGTCGTGAGGTAGGGTGACCTTCAAGGCTGGGTAAGTCAGCCGTGTAACAAAGGCGTGAAGGCCCGGGTTCTTTTCGTCTTCTCACTCTGCCATCCTTGGTGTGGTCTTTATTTATTTATTTATTTATTATCCCAGGGTTTTGTGAGGGTACAAACATTGTAGTTACACTTTATGTCTTTGCCTTGCCCAAAGGCAGGTTAAAGGCATGCCCTTCCCTCCCTTTAGTGCTCCCCGTGTCCTTTAGTTGTAGATTTGCCCCCCCATCCCCCTAATCCCTAGAGAGTATTTCTGCCATGTGATCACCCTAGTGTTGATCAGTTAGTACCAGTTTGATGGCTAGTACAAGTGGAGCCCATTCTTCTGCTCTTGTGATGCTCCACTTTGGATAATGGGCTTAAGTTTAATCCAGGAAAGTATAAGTGGTGCTAGATCACTGTCGTTTCTTATGATTGAGTAATATTCCATTGTAAACATATACCAAATTTTGATAATCCACTCATGTATTGATGGACACTTGGGTTGTTTCCACATCTTTGCAATTGTGAATTGTGCTGCTATAAACATTCGGGTGCAGGTGTCTTTTTTTATAGAGTGTCATTTGTTCTTTTGGGTAGATGCCCAGTAATGGGATTGCTGGATCAAACGGTAATTCTACTCGTATCTCTTTAAGTTATCTCCGTATTGCTTTCCACAGAGGTTGCACTAGTTTGCAGTCCCACCAGCAGTGTTCGAGTGTTCCTATCTCTCCGCATCCATGCCAACATTTATTGTTTTGGGACTTTTTGATAAAAGCCATTCTCACTGGAGATAAGTGATATCTCATTGTGGTTTTGATTTGCATTTCCCTGATGATTAGAGATGTTGAGCATTTTTTCATATGTTTTTTGGCCATGATTCTGTCTTCTTTTGAAAAATTTCTGTTCATGTCCTTTGCCCACTTTTTGATAGGGTTGTTTGTTTTTTTCTTGTTGATTTTCCCGAGTTCTAAGTAGATTCTAGTTATCAGCCCTTTATTGGATTTGTAGCATGCAAAAATTTTCACCAGATACTCTTTATATATTCATCCTTAATAGCTGTACAAAGTTTGAGCAAATGATTCATTCATTCCTTTAATAAATATTTATGAAGCATCTGCTACATCTGCAGGGCACTCACGATTGTAAGACTAAAAAGAGTTAGGCCACACCCTTGAAGGAGTCACAGCAGAGTGGGGGGGACAGGCAGGTAACAAGTAATTATAGGTAGTCTCTACGTGCCAGAATGGAAGAACACAGCAGGTGGAGGGAACAGAGGAGGAGCCTTCAAGATGCTGAACAAAAGTGGGGAAGGATAAGTAAGAGGGGTCAGCTCACAGACAACGGACTAGGAGAGCATTCCAGGCAGAGACCAAAAATGACATGGGCAAAGGCTCAGAAATGGGAAGAAACGTTGCGGTCCAGGTGACTGCAAGGAGTTGGTATTGCCTTACTCTTTGATCTTTAATTTGTGGCCAGCTCTTTAATATAAATAATGCTATGATATGTAACTTGCAGTATATAATATTGTCCATATTTTGGAGTATATTTTTGGGTCGATTCCCAGAAGTGGAACTGCTGAGTCAAAATGTAGGAGCACTCTGATCTGCTATAGACAGCCAAAATGCTTTCCAAAAAGACATATCATTTCATAAGGATACCAGCAATGTATGTGCTAAGCAGTGCTCATTATCTTTGTATCTTTATTTTTTCATTTTAATTTTTTTTTTTTGAGACAAGATCTTGCTCTGTTGCCCAGGATAGAGTGCAATGGTGTCATTATAATTCATTGCAAACTCAAACTCCTGGGCTCAAGTGATCCTCCTGCCTCAGCCTCTGGAGTAGCTGGGACTACAGCTGCGTGTCACCACATCCAGCTAATTTTTCTTTTTTTCCTTTTTGTAGAGACAGGGTCTCACTATGTTGCTCAGGCTGTTCTGGAACTCCTGGCCTTAAGTGATCCTTCCACCTCAGCCTCCCAAAGTGCTAGGATTACAGGTGTGAGCCACTGTACTTGGCCTGTTAATTTGTTTTAATGTATATTTCTTTGATTACAGAAAGGTTAATTTCCCCATAGATTTGTTACTATTTTGATTTCTTCTGATGTTAAAGTTTGTTTTCTGTTTATACTCAATCATTGAGAGTCTACACTTTACTTTAACTACATAAGCCCTGCTTATCATACAGATAGTCAGACTTATATTTTTCATGTTTGTTGCCAATATTTTCTTTTCTAGTTTAGGTTATATTTTAAAAAGTTTGACACATAGAAATTTTTAAGATATCACTCAGTTATATCCATTGATTATTTCTATTGCTTCTAAGTTGAGAAATACTTCTATCCAGAGGTTTAACAAATATTCTATTTTCTTCCGGTTTGCTTTTAAAAATAAACTTATCTCATTAATCCTTCTAGAACTTATTTTGGATATATGAAATGAGATGAGAATTCAACTAGTTTTTTCCCCCTCTCCAAATTACTGAGTTATCTGAACTTTCTCTTTTCCATTGATTTTTCTTTTTAAGATTTTTTTTTTTATTTCAGCATATTATGGGGGTATGGATGTTTAGGTTATGAAATGTTGCCCTTGCCCCCCCTCCCCCTTTTTAAGACTTTTTAAGAGGAGTTTTAGGTTCACAGCAAAATTGAGAGAAAGACTATGGTACTGTATGATTCCTTACATGTGACATTCCGGAAAAGGCAAAACTATAGTGACAGTAAAACATCAGTGGTTGCCAGGGGTTTGGGGGAGGAAGGAATGACGAGGTGGTCGGTGCACAGAGGATTTTTAGGGCAGCAGTGAAGCTACACTGGATGGATACATGTCATACACTTACCCAACCCCATACAATGTACAATACCAAGGGTGAACCCTAATGTAAACAATGAACTTTGGGTTATAAATAATGACGTGTCACTGTGTGTTCATCAGCTGTAGCAAATGCACCCCACTCTGGTTGGGGGCGCTGATGAGGGGGGAGGCTCTTCCTGTGTTGGGGCATATGGCATATCTCTGTCGATTTTTACTGCAAAGATACATCACATTTAGGGATCAGCTGTCATCAACTGAATCTCATTTCTAGTCCTTTTCTGAAATGTGTCACATCAGCTTAAGACAGACCTTTCCTCTGACTTATCCAGTATTCCTGCAGCGACTGTTCTATTTATATATAGAATTACAACATAGCTCCAACAGGCTTGTCAGGGCTTTCCTGTTTACAGGGAAATCTGCTGTTGAAAGACCTTACTTTTGACGCCTACCAGATTGGTCTGTGTTTTGGGTGGGTGGAAGGCGCTTTGAGGGAGAGAGGATTATTTCACCCAAAGGGCCGAAGTCATTGTTAGCTAGTGTCATAGCTTCTGTGGTACTGAATTAGCAGGATCTCCTGGCCCTCACACCTTTGTGAGTACCCTGGCTCATCCAGTGACCTCAGCATAGCCTCAGTTCCACCGAAGCCCAGGCCTATTTCAAAGCGTGGCGTATAGCAGGGAAGAGTAACTCCTTGCCCGGCCAAAGCTTGACCGTGGGTTGTCAACTAGCCAGCCAGTTTTTGAGAAAAGTGAGAGGTGGTTATCTAGGGGAACCCTATACCAGAGGCTCTCAAACTCAAGCCTACTTAAGTATCACCTGGGGAGCTTATTAAAACATGTCGGTTTCTGTGCCCAGTACCGGGTTGCACAGCTGGAACATTTTTCTGATCTCATTTCTCTATCTTTTTGAAGCCCTAAAAAAATTCTCATGGACGTTTACACACAGTTCTCAGCGGTGCTTCCTTCTTCCGTGAAACCCTGGTACCTCCTTTGCCAGCACCTGTGACAGTGCTCCAGGAGGAGCGCGGATGCGCAACGAACGGGCACACCTGCTCAGGTAGGGTTCTAGAACAATTTCCAGCCGCGCGTTCTGTCCTTCCCCAGAGGTCAAAAGCTTGATGGTTCGTGGTCTATAAACCCACTCCGGATTTCCCACAAGACCGTCCCAAGAAGCAGTGAAGTCCCCTAGGCACTGTTCCGTCGCGGGAGAGGGGCGCGTGTGTTGTCCCGGTTTGTGTCGTTGCAACAGACCCTCGGGCGAGGATGGCATCCCGGGCCATCTCGCCTTCCTCGTGGCCACGTCCAGGAGGAAATTTACTTTTCCGGCAGACGGGGAGGCTGGGTTGGAGTCGCACAGGGACTCACGTTTCCTCCCCTTCCATTTCCTGTGGCCTTTTCTGCCCTTGCCCACACCTTAACTACCTGCTTTCGCCCTCGGCGAAGTCCCCGACCCCTTGCTCTGCTCAGCCGCACGGCGCCCCCTCCCGCCGCGGAGGCGGGGGCGTGAGAGTGCTTGCCCGGAAGGCGGTTTTGTCGCAAGGGGGCGGCTCGGAGGTCCCCGCTCACCCAGCCTTCTCGCCGACGAGCGACCCTTTCGCCCGCGCCCTCCAGAGCTGCCCGCGGCTCGTCAAGCCCGCGCTGCTCCAGGCGGCTCCCCGGCGCCCTCCCTTCTTCTCCCTTCGCCTGCCGCGTCCCCAGCGACTCGGCCGCCGCGCGGGGGTCGCAGCGCCCGGGGCTGGCGGGCGGAGGGCGGGGACAAGGGGAGCCGAGGGCGGCTACGTGCAGCCTCGGCCGCCCGGGAGCGCGACCCCGTGCGCGCGCGCGCCCAGCCAGGCCGGGCGGGGGGCGGAGCGGCGGGCGGGGCGAGCGG
>NW_012140636.1:1134244-1146542 GCF_000956105.1 Propithecus coquereli | reverse complement strand
GCGGGCGGCCGAGGGCGCGAGCGAGCGAGCGAGCCGCGTCTCCACCAGCGTCCGCCGCGGCCGCGCTCGCCCTCGCCCGGAGCCGGGGACCGACCGACGGGCCGACCGCCTGGCGCTCGGACGCGGGCGCTCGCTTTGTGCTCGGGGCCGGCTCCGGCGAGGCTCGGGCTCGCGGTGCGCGGCGTCCCCGTCCGCTCGCGGCCACCCGGCTCCGGCGGCCTCGGCGCGCGAGGGGCTGGAGGCGCGGGAGCCGCTCTGCACCGGTCGGTCCCCGCGCCCCCGCGCCGCTCTGGGCTGCTCCGAGCACCGGTGCTTCGGGGCTCCGAACTCGGGCTGCCGGGGCAAGTGCCTTCATGAACCCAGAGGATGTCCGGGAAGCACTACAAGGGTCCTGAAGTCAGTTGTTGCATCAAATACTTCATCTTCGGCTTCAATGTCATATTTTGGGTAAGTTGGAGCGCTCCCGGGGTTTCGACCATCGTGGCCGGGCGACTCGCCGTCCCCGCGCCGCCTGCACTTTCGCGGCCCCTCGGGCGCTCGCGGAGCGGGGCAGAGGCGTCTGCCTTCCGCGTTCCCTGCCTGCGCCTCCGAGAGAGGAACATTTCATCCTCTCTAGGAATGGGAAGAGGTGAAAGGAAAAAGCAAGCCGGAAAGGGGGCACCCGGGCCTTGGGGTGGCTTCTTAAGGGACGAATAGCGGGGATGCAGATAAAGGAAAGGGCTCGGCGGTTTGAGAAATGAGCAGCCGCACGGAGGGGCTTTGCCCCCGGGGGACGTGGATGTGGGCAGAGCGCGGTGTCGTAACCGGGAGGCTGATCGGGCAGCGCCGACCCGAGTCCACCTTGTGACACGGACCCGATTGGACGCGGCTGGTCTGCGCCGAGCTCGGCGCGTCTCTCCTTGCACCAGCCCGGGCTTTGTGTGGGATGCAGATGCGCGGCGTGCGGCTCCGTAATGTGCACGTAAATAACGCTCCCCGCACGCGCTCCCCCAGCTGCAAGGCGCTCCCTCTGCATAATGCGCTGGCCAGTGGGCGTGCGGGTGGAAGGATTTATTTCCGTATATATCACTGGCAGGGTAATAACAAGTCACCATCGACATATGTTTCGATGTGTTCGTGCCTCACGTCCTCCTTTTTTAAGGAGTGATACGGAGCAGGCCGTTTTTGGGAAACCTGGAGGAATGCAAAGGAGAAGGTGTGCAAGGCATGCTTCGCCGGGGGAGCGGGAGAGCAAACGCTTGAACGCAAGATTCGGACCATCTGCTCGGCACTCCGGTGTGCTGGGCACCTATGGTAATTAGGCTGGGACGCCTACTCTTTTGTTTTGATCCTTTTCCGTGATCTCGCCAACGTATACAGCACCCAGACAAAGAGTTCTCCGGGACAAGGGGGGAACGTTGGTTCGAAGACCCTGTTATTTTTCCTCCCTTTCTCATCCCATCCTCTTCCTCACTGGTCACCCCCTTCCCGTAAAGATGGTGGCCGTCTGGGGGGTGTCTCCAAGTTGCTGTTCCATGTGAGGTAGACAGTGATCGAACTGCGGTTCTATAATAATCCACAGTAGTCTGGGCACAGGGTGTATTTATTTGGATTCTCCTTTAATTTTGGCCATTTGCTGTGAGTAGATACATCTGTGAGAATAGTTATCAATACAGCTCTTCGGATTCTTTTATCCGTGCCACACTTTTACCAGGTGATTTTACTTTCTATTTTCTATAAGAGTCTCTTGCATTGGTCATGCATATTTTGTGTAAGGAGTCGGAAGGGATCGGGGACCACTGTCTGTGTCAGCGTGTCATCAGCCTCCAGGGCCGTGAAGACAGTGTGGGGGACAGTGAATAGGTGTCCTACCCAGCCACTCACTGGCAGCTTTTTGCCAGTGTTGTACACGATTCCTGATAGCAGTACTCCCCCACCCCAGGATCAAATGCTGCTACAAATGTAGGAAGAAGAAGTTGTTTTCTTCCTCCCCACTCCCTAAATCTGGAAATGTTTGAGAGTGGTGGGTAGTCACGTTTCTGAATGCGATACTATGATTTTACTGGGACTTGAAACTTTGTGACTTTGAGAGGCAGGGACTACTGAATTGGGACTGGCCCTTGCTGGGGAAGTGAGTCCAGGCCGCTTAATTCTACTTGAACACTTCCAAAAGTTGCACATTTCAGCTACCAGGCAACAAAAAGAATCCAGGGGCTTTCTCTGCAGTTTCATAGCAGAGGGCGGAAAGGAAATAAAAGGATTTGGGCCTGCTTCCCTGACCGTTTGGTGTAATTTTGTAGCGTGCACAGAGGCAAATTTAGCTTTATTTGTGCAATAGGTTGCAGCAGAACCCTGGAATTGTGGAGAGCTTCAAAGAATTGCAGAATGCTTGCATAGACATTTCCAGAATAGAGCCACAGCTTGTCTGATTTTGAAGGTCTTTGGGGGCGTGTGGGGGGGGGGAGGAGAGGGTACAGGAAGCCTGCCAGGAGACCTAGGCTATGGAACTAAACCAGCTGTCCCAGGCAGAATTGTTAAGTGGGTGCCTTGGTTATGAGGGCCTTTCACTTACTCTGCTTCCTGCATACCCTCCTGCTGCTTTCTGTGCCCAAAACCTTTCTCTTAGATACCCCTTTATACTTTTCCTATCCTGCTCTGCTCCAAAATTTCGCCATATTTAAATTTCCCAGCTTATTTGTGTTTATTAGAACCATGGTCTGTAGTGATGATCAGCAGGAAGGCAAGCATGTTATTTGATTAAAATAATTCAGACTAAAATGTTAGTGACTGAAGAACTGGAGGCAGTAACTTGGCAGCCTGCTTCTGAAAAGCTGCATACCTCTGCTCTCTACAGAGTCACTAACCTGTCTGTGATTGCTAAAAATAGCAGATTTGGTGCTACTCATATACAATGATGATGAAGAGATTGCTAACAGAGAGCACGGTTCCCTAATCTTTCATTTTCACACTGAAACACTAGAATAAATTTGAAATACATTGAAAACATTTAGAGATATTGTTTGGGTTGGTAAAATAAAATTGAGCATTATGGTAGCACCAGTGCTAAGAGTTTGGTTCTTTTGTACTAATCAGCAGTTTGACTGTCAGTTAACTGTCCGGGCCTCAGTTTCTCAGCTGTTAAAATGAAGAAGTTGGACAAGTTATAAGGTTCTTTCTAGTTTGCACACAGAATGAATCTACCAAGTTACAATATGCTGGGGAAGAAAAATAGAAGAGATAGACACTAATATGTAATGGAAATAGCGTATACTAGGACACTTGTTAAATTATAGTCATATTCTCTTATTCAGACTTGTCTGAAGACCAATTTTATTACTTTCATTTCTTCTTCAGAGATCCTTTCATTAAGCAAAAAAATCTTTCACTAATTTCTCCCTGGCTTGTTCAGTTATTGGTATAGTATGCATGCTTGCCTGTCCCCACTGTGAATCTCAGATGTTGTTCTGTGAGTCAAATATATTTTTATTATTAGAATTACAGTTTCATGTATAAAATCTGAGTCCTTTTATATAACAATTGTAACGATATTCTGAGTAACAAAGTCAACATCTTGTACAGATTCCTTTCTCATTAGTTAGTGCAGGGTGGTGGGGAAAAACTTGTTTTCTCTATTATACGTTGGAACAACTCAAGACAGAAGGGAATTGATTTTATCGAGGGTGTCACCATACCAGGACATTTCTGAGGAAACACTGAGACTGGTTTGGGGTAGGGGGAGGGAGGAGAAAGGGGGTTTTGTCTGAAAGTCATTCGTTTTGAGTACTGAACCCCTACATCCTATCAGCCACCATTAAGAGATGTTTTGCTCTGGATGCTTTTGGATTCTGGATCTCTTACTGAACTGTTTCCAGCAAGAAAATTGATATCAGTATTCTGGTTATTTATTGCTCTGTAACAAACAGTGCTAAAACTCAGTTGTTTAAAACAAAACTGTGTTATAGCTCACAGTTCTGTGATTTGGCCAAGCTTATCTGGGCGGTTCTCACTGGGGACCTCTCAGGCAGTTGCTGTGAGACGTGGCTGGAAGTGGAGTTATCTGCGGGCTCTTTGGGGTGGAATGACCAGCAGTCGATGCTCCCAGAGATCAGCCAGAGGTGTCAGCTGGAGCACCTACACGTGGCTTCTTCCTGTTTCTAAGACTGGAAGAAGAAACTTGCAGCCAGTTAAGGCTATACCCGCAACTGGCAGTGTCACTTTTATCTGTTCCTTTGGTTAAAGCACTCATGAAGTCTGCTCAGCGTCAAGGGGGGGGGGGGAAGAAATGGATTCTGCCTTTTGATGGAGGTCACATTGCAGAAAGTCATGTGGGTTGTGACCATCTTTGGAAAATACAGTCTGATGTAGTAAGGCGCTGAGCCTTAATTTGTTTATAAAGTAAAGACAACATTATCTAAAGGAGTTGTCGTTTCAAGGATTCAGTGAGATAACGTATTACCTAGCACAATGTCTCACTATTTAACAAGTGGTGAATATTATTACTGTTATTGTCTCCAGATTTCACACTAGTTCTATCCAGGGCTATAGGACTTCTAGAATGTCTTGGTCTGGTACTTGGGCATCATTACCACTAGGTACTGATAATACCTTTAAGATATGCCAAGAAGATGAGGCAAATGGATTTGATAGATTTTATCATTATTTATTAGGAAAAAGTACCTTCCAAAACTTACGTGTCAATGGAAGCCTTGAATGATTTGGGAGAACCAAGTCATTTTTCTGGTCTCTTTGCTATACAAGGATTAGAACAGCCTTGGATACTTGAGGCCAAATTTCTCTCTTGATGTGCTTTCAGATGTTACATTGTGTCTTTAAGTAGAGGTTTATCCAGTGTCGATGGCAGAATGTTGCATGTAATTTGCTTCCATAGGGCTTAAATTCAGAGAGGAGGGAGATTTAGGGAACCTTAGTGGGGAGGGGGGTACATCAAGTAGGAAGCCTTATCTTATGATTCACTAGAAATTGCAAGATGTTCTGGAATGATGATACATCAGCAGTTTATAAGTCATAATTTTTGTTTTAATTTGCTAGACATCTGTTAGCTTCGATGGCAACCATATGGGAGTCTAAATTGCCTTTTGAATTACAGGGAGATGGTAGGAAGAAAGCTAAATATGGTTATGAAAGTGTCATATGGGAAAAAGTGTAAAAGGTGTACAGACTTCAGTGGGGAAAGCAACTGAGCACCGACTTGCTTGGTCTGGCCACTCCCTCTGTTGGGCGGTGGGAAGGCGCAGAAACATTCTCTCTTGACGATGTACTCGGGAGATTGAAATGAAGCCAAGGGGAAAAGTTGGAAAATCAGCTGATGTTTCACCCACCATAAAATTACCAAGGTGAGCTCATTTAGATGGATCACTCTGTCTTAACATCCACGGTAATAGGTAGTCAGTCCCTGGCAAAAGGTAAAAGCCATCTGTGTTTTTAACAAAGCATTATAATTATGATATCTTTCTTGTAAGCATCTCAAAGCATCTTCCAAGCATATTATAATATCGTTGTGACAGATGAAGAAATTGGAGTACAGAGATATGGAGAAACATATTTTTCCTTTTTTTTTTTTTTTTTTGAGGCAGAGTCTTGCTCTGTTGCCCTGGCTAGAGTGCTATGGTGTCAGCCTAGCTCACAGCAACCTCAGACTCCTGGTATCAAGTGATCCTCCTGTCTCAGCCTCTCAAGTAGCTGGGACTACAGGTGTGTGCTACCATGGCTGGCTAATTTTTCTATTTTTCGTAGACACTGGGTCTTGCTATGTTGCTCAAGCTGGTCTTGGATTCTTGGGCTCAAGCGATCCTCCTGCCTTGGCATCCCAAAATGCTAGGATTACAGTTGTGAGCCACCCTGCCCAGCCATGGAGAAACTTTTGAGGTGTTAAAGAGCATGTCAGGGTTCACTTTTGGAGTGTTAAATCTCTTCCGTAACTATTGCCCTAGCTTTTTGGTTTGAAACTTATTTTAGAAGATGCTTGTTATTCTAAAAGAAAACATCAAGTAAGCCGTTTACATCTGTTCATAATTGAAAAGTGATAAAGTTTTTGCATATGCCACAATTAACACCACCCACAAGCATAAAAAAGTTAGGATGAAAATGTTCTTAAAGAATATGATAGAATAATAAACTATTATATAGTCTAATGAAAATTGAGTTCTTAACACAGCATTCTTGAATCACATGGTTTTCTATGTGTAGAACCAAAAACCATGTTTCTGTGTAACACTGATGACTGCTTTAAAATTTCTAACTTCAGACTTACATATCATCACGCTCCATTGGATTATAAGGGCCTTAAGGGTGGGGCTGTTAGTCATTTTCATAAGCCCAGTGTCTTGTGCATTGTCTGAAACACAGTAGGTGTTTAATAAATGTTTGTTGAATGAAGGAAATACAAAATCATCGGAAAGTACGTAGGAATCATCTACTCTAACCTCCTAGTCAGTGAAGTATTTTCCTCCATAACATCCTGCCAACCCTTACAAGGAGGGATCTGTTTTTGGACCATTTCATTAGAGAGTTTTATCTGTCCTCAAATTAAATGTGATCTGCTCCCTGCAACTTCCATTTTCCTGTTTATTGTTGTTGATTTTTAATTTTTATTTTGAAACAATCTCAAACCTATAGAAAAAGTGTAGGTGGTACAGAGAACTTGTTTTTATCCTGAACTGTTTGAGAAAAAGTTACCAGCATGACGGCTATCACACAGTTGAGTGTATATTTTCTGTAAACTAGGGTGTTCTAGGTAACCACAGTACAACCGTCGAAGCTAAGACATTACCATTGATACCTTACCACCATTTAATCCTCAGAGTTCATTCAAGTTTTTCTATTGCTCCAATAATGTCTTTTAAAGCAAAGGAATCCAGGTCAGAGCCACACATTATATTTACTTATATCTTTTTAGACTTTCTCTCCTTTACTGTTACGATCTTGATACTTTTGAAGATTCTAAGCCAGTTATTTTGTACAATGTCCCTCAGTTTGTGTGTGTCTGTCATTTCTACAAACTTAGATTCAGGCTGTGCATCTTTGGCAGGAATAGCACAGAAATGGTGCTGTGTTTTTGTCATTGTATCTCATCAGGTGACACTCATTTCTGTTTGTCTTACTGAAGATGGTCACTCGATTAAGGTGTTGCCTGCCACGCTTGTCTACCAAAAAATAGTTACTCTTTTTCCCTTTTGTAATTTATACATATTTTGTGGCAAACTACTTTGAAACTATGTACATAGCCCATTCCTCATCCAGTTTTCAATTTGTTAATTTACTTGCATCAGTAAGAACTTACAGATTTCTTTTTTTTTTTCAGGTGTTATAATCTGTTTCTCACCTTCCTTCCTTTGTTTAAACTGGTTCTGGGTTTGGACAGTAGTAGTCCTTTCATGTGTGGTTTTAACTCACGTCGGTCCTTGAGCACTTCCTTGCTTTCTGGCAGACTGAGATGCTCTAAACTCATCTTGTAATGAATGTACCGTTCGCCGTTTTCTCCAAGGAGCTCTGGTTCCTTTAGTAGAGAATGGTATTTAGAAGCCAAAAGCTGGTTGCTTGGTGTGCTCATTGCTGTAAGAGTGTTGCTACTCCTGGGTGCTCTCAGTGGGCTTCTGTACATACATACACTTACATCTCTATTTATTTCTATATATTTTTAAAACCATGAGTTTACAGGGATACCTAAAATTCCTGTCTGATACCACAGGGTTTGTTCTAGTTTTTTTCCCTTTTCGTATTTATAGCTGCCTTCTTTGACAGTGAAATTCCTGGCTCCCGTTATTCTTAACAATTGGAATGGTTTGCTTATTTGAAAAATCTCTGATACGTAACTAGTCTGCTGCCGCCGCCACCTCCTTTCCTCGCATGGTTGTCCTCCTTACCTGCTGGGGCTCCAGTATCCCATGCCCCAAGCCTCACCCCACCACGTGGACACCCTTCTCACTCTGCTACCAGTCCTGGGCCTCCACAGCGTCCCTCCCACTACCTGTTCCTAACCAGAGGCCCACCTGCTTGGAGCCACCTTGAATTTTTCAGGAAGGAGAAGAGGAATGGCTTAGGCAACTCTCGAGTGATACAAAATAAGACTTATCTCCCTTCCCCACGTTTAAAAATAGCCATTATGTCATCTCTGAACCTTCTGTTTTCTACCTTTTAAAGCTCCTAGTTCCTCCATGTGCTCTTCATGTACTATTTCCAGATTGTTCTTTGCTGTGGTCATGGTGCTCTGCCTGTGGTCCCATTTGGATGCACCTCTATTATTATAGCAGCCAGAATGACACACATTTTTCACAGGCTGTCCTAACCACCCAGAGAACTTCAGTCCCTGGGCTTGGCTGCGTCCGGAGGCTGCCTCCGCTACCGTGCGGAATTGACTTTGAGTAAATCACTGTCACAGATTAGTTCCTCAGTTGCTCATCTAAAAACCTGGGGACGTGATTTGCTGCAAAGGTGTTATCGAGTATTAAACGAGATCATGCATGTGAAAGTGCTTCGTAAAAGGTAAATCTCTAAATACAAATATTGGTTATTAACCGAGGCTAAACTACACGTGCTCTTCCTGGCAGCCAGGGAACACTATTGGCATGGGTTAACTTTCTAGGGAAATAAAACCTTCGCTTCTCTTTCAAGTGAACTTCTGTTAAACCCATCCCTGTAGGCTAAGTGCAAATCAGAAGCTAACCCTCCAGTTAATTTTTTCAATTTAGATTTAGAGCTGTATATTTCTCCCGTTTAAATGTTTTATTCTGGCCCCGTGGTTTTCAGACCTTCTACCAGCAATCCTGGACTTCCTCGAGGTGTGTGTGGGTTGGAGTGGAGGCTGGGCAGGTGCGTCTCTGACCCCACTTCCCCTAGAGAAGCTTGGCTAGTAGGTTTGATATTTTGGGGGTACTATGAAGGATTTTGCTTGAAAAAAGGGGTCTACTGCTTAAATAAAAAGACAGAAGACCACCATTTAGCCTTTAGATGTTTTTGAATCTTGATGGCTCAGGTATGTTTAAAAAAAATTATTTCTTGCATAGGTTTTTATCTCTCAGATTTCTTCATGCATGGGAAGCCCCTCTCATTAACTGTGGGTGACTTCCGTAGGATTAGTTGATATTTCACCCCTTTATACGTGCAGTGTAGCCGTCAGCTTAGTAACTTAGGAAATTTCAGCCTTCCCCCTGGGTGATCTGATTCAGTAGGTCCAGGAAAAAGAAAAGTCCTGCAAGCGATTGTGGTGCCCAGGCGAAGTGGAGAAACTCTGGTTTGTTTTTCTTGGGAGGATGTGGCCCCTCCTTCCCACGGCTCTCTGGAGGGGACCCTTGGGAGAGCTGGGCGTGGGTGGTGTAGGACGGTGACCAAAGGATGACTGATTTCACCAGCACACGAAGCTACTGTTCTTTGCTTACCTAAAAAAAAAAAAAAAAAAAGTGGCCTATTTTATGCCTCATGGAATTTTGTATTAATCTAAAAACACCAGTTTATTTTTAAACCCGAAAGTCCTAAAAACAAAATGGGAAAAACCTCTTCAACGAGGACCTCCTGTGCTGCAGTTAGTATGCTAAGAATTGGCATGATGGAGGGATGGAAGCCAGTCAGTCATTCGACAGGCACCATGACGAACGGGACTTTCTGTTCCTTTGCCCTGGCTGTCCCGGGCCACTCTGCACACGTCCACGTAGTCGGCTGCATCTAACTGTAGACACCGGACTCCACAACAACAAACCACCCACCCTTCGACAGGTCACCTCCCTGTCCACTGTTGCTCTTGCTTCCAGCCCCTGCTTCTCTGGGCTGCCTCCTGGGCCGTCAGCCTGACCACACTCAGGTCAAGGACGGGGAGTCGCCGTCTACAGCTGGGTCTCTATGGCGGGTTCATCGAATTGATGCTGCTGGCGTGTGGGAAGGGACATATTCTTTCCCCATATCCACATTTGCAGCACTGTCACAAAGGCAGCTGACAGCAGAGCAGACACAGGAGACCTAGACGTGACATTCGTCAGTTTTCTTAAGAAAGAGAAGTTTCAATGTAGGATATTCACAATGTGCATAGAGTTTTCTTATTATTTTCTTGACTTTCTTTCCCCTACCTTCTTTAAAAAAAATTATTTGATTATGGCTGGGTTTCAAAAATGGAAATCTTTTGAAAGGAATAAAATTTTGAATACAAATCTATATTATTTCCCTGAGATGTTTTACTGCAGCTAGCACCACTCCTAAAACAAAAACAAAAACCAACAACAAAGCAAAACAAACAAACAAAAAAACCAGAATGGTGTATAAACCCTATGGTTAGGACTGTGATATTATCCATATACATAAGGGATTGTTAATTATGAATTGCAAGGTATAATTTTTAAGTAACATAATGACCAAGCTAAATAACAAAATAGCGTTTGAAAGGGAATGGCAAAACATTTTGGCTCTCCTCATTGAAAAGGCATAGTGATGTTCTATACCTCTTCCAGCTACTATTTACTGTTTTGATAAGTATTACAAGACATAGGGCTCTTTTTATGTGTTGAAAAATTTTTCTAAATTACTCTTGGCACTAAGGCTTGAATTTCTAAAAATCTGGAGGGAACAGCTGGTGTTCTAATAAATATTCAGGCCAGCTATTTTAATGCTTTGTACTCAATTAAGTAGTCCTCATAAAAGAAGAATACTTGACTTAAGCATTTTTCAAAGTATAGTGTTTTGCTTCCAACAAAAATCTCCCCCAATTGTTTATATATCCCCCTAAGCAACCTTAAAACTTAATTCTGCCAAGTAAGTAGTTCTAATCACTGATGATCCATTTAAATGCCAAAAGTTAGTTCTCCTATTTTGAGCTATAGTCATATCAATACAGCCCAGCCCTTCAACCGAAGTCTCCACTGGTCATGGACGTTTTAGAAGAATTGTTCATCTGGCGCAATGTTAGAGAGTAATAAAAGATTCAGCCTAACTTGGGCATTGTTGTGCTCTGGTGGTAGGTGGGCAGAACGTCTCCTGATAATGGGTTTGGACCTCAAGCCTGTCTGAATTTTCCCCCAGCTGCATTCCCGGGATTGTGACCTTAGACAGGTTATTTACACACCCTGCAATGAAGTCTCCCCCTCATCTGCAGAATGGCATGTTCAGTAGTCATACCTCCAGGTAGTGAGGATTCGAGGAGTTAATATGTGTCAATTGCTTGGAATATTCAGTAGGTATTAGCAATTATTTCTCTGTTTTCCTCAACACCCATAATGTCTCTTAGTTGTTTTTCCTTAACTTCTTTTGGAACCATTAAAATAATCTTACATTGTAACGTATATTTTTTGTTCTCTGTAATGTTCTGCCTGCATAAGTGAATTCTCAAAATAACTAAAAGGAAAAAAGATCTAACAAATGTTCACAGTGTTCTTTTCATTGTAATGAATGGCATGCAATTCTTATCGTGGATACCAGACCATGAATTCGCTTCTATTGTTTGTTGTTAATTTCCCCATTTTTCATAACCCTGTTAGATTGACTCTTCATTTTCTTTGCAAAACCAAACTGTCTCCTGTTAGTATTTTCTACTGGGAAGTTGAGTTTCTGGTTTTTAGCTCTGGTGTTAGACCTAACACCTGAGGGCAAAGGGAGATAGAAATACTTTATTATTGATAACATCTGTTAAATCTGGATATTCTAGAATTATCTAGATGGCTGTAACTATATATTTTTAGCTATTTATGGTGTCATGAATCCTGTATATTTTGGTCATTGTTTTACTCTGTGTAGTTCAGACAAATCCTTTAGGTTACAGAGGTGAAAATTGAGTCAGTGATATGGATAACTTGCGTCTGCTCCTTGTATGTTCTTCTAGTTGATGCAGAGCTGGGATCTTGGCCTGAGCTACCTGGATCACTGACGAAATGGGCCAACCATCTTGGTGAGTGAGGGACCAACTGGTCTCTCCTCTGGGGCATAAATGGGATTCACTGAGACCTTGTGCTCTTTTGCCCCCAATATTGTCACCTGATGGAGAAGACACAAGCTGTCATGTTTCTAAGCTTTATTTGCCCTCTAACTGGACTCAGCTCTGGGAGGAAAGGCCAGGGCATGGTACATCAGTAGGTGCAAGGAGCCTTGTCACTCATTCCCACATAGAAGGTGTGTCCTTGAAGGGGGAAAAGAAGGGATGAAGGGAGAGGGTTAGGTAGCATTTTTACTGTAATATTCTTTGGTAAGAAGGAATGATATATGTAGTGCGACAGGATGTTATAGAAGCATCTTTAAAGTAATCTGTAGCTTACCAGAAACACCCCCAAAACTGCTGGTTTAGTTTCATTCACTGATCTCACAGTTTGTCGCTGGGTTGTGACTC
>NW_012140636.1:1110979-1133949 GCF_000956105.1 Propithecus coquereli | reverse complement strand
GCTAGGATTACAGGCGTGAGCCACCGCGCCCGGCCTCCACTAGCAGATTTTGGGGAGTGTCTGGAGGATAGATCTCCACCCGATCACCTAAAGTAGCGAGTCCCAAAGTGCAGTCATTTGCAAACTTGCCTGCACGGTTTTGGACAAACTCTTGTGCCACCCCAGAGTTTCTTAAATTTTAATGTGCATGTAAGTCACGTGGGGATCTTGTTTAAAATGCAGATTCTGGTTCAGGAGCGGTGACAGGGGCTGAAGATGCAGCTCCTTTAACAAGCTCCCGGGAGATGCTGAGGCTTCTGGTCACCTGATTTCACTTGGCATTGCAAGGATCCAGTCCATTTCGGACTTAATCTTTCTGTTTGAATCGACTCCATTTTTAAACCTTAAATACGTATACTTAAAAAGGAAACTTAAAAAAAAATCACTATTCAAATGCCCTACGATGACAATAATACGGTTTATTAACTTCTAGGTAGCTCTGGTGCCTGCTGGGGGCCTGAGTCAGGGCCTGTTTCCTTTTGTTACAGCGCAGGTTAACCAGGGTACCCAGGGTTCGACATGCTGGCTTCACATGGAGACCTTCTGCTTAACGAGACCAGAGGATTTAGAGAGAGGTGAAAAGAAATGACTTTCTTATTCAAGGTTATTTAATGCTGTATTCTAAAATTGTCTCCTCTGCCACCCCGGGTCACTGGGGAGTCTCACTCTGGGGAGCACTGCATCTAAGTATTATAATTTGCGGGAAGGCTTGCATTTGTAAGCTGCACCCCATCAGTGAGATGGATGGATCTCTAGAGGTGGACGGGTTGGGAGAATGTGTTTAAATGTTGGCTTATTCTGTGTTCTGTTTCCTAGGGTGCTGGGGAGAGAAGACAGAAATCCCCCGTTTCTCAAAAGCTACTAAGCCCAGGCCCAAAGAGTAGTTTACATGTTAGGCCAGAAAAAGGAAAATGCTTTGGGAAATCGCGTCTCAGGCTAACAGGAAGTCCATGTGAAATACCTAGGGAATCTGTTTCATCTCAGTGGACTTCCTCCTGTCCTCCTTTCCTTTCAGCTTGCTACAGGGATTGCTCGTGCTCAACTCCGGAATGAATCAATTTGTGTGATGCATTTTTTAGAATAGGGCACTTTCTTTGTGCTTTAATATTGTAAAAACAAAATGGCAACACAAATACTGCTTTTTTTAAGGAAAAGAAATTCACCACAATTCCCACAACACTTTCTGTTGGTTCGACTGTATTTAAAAGTGGAAACACTTAGTCAAATGCTCTGAGAGCAGCAAACAACCCAAAATGAAAAAACAAAACATTTTAGAGTTTCAGTTGTAGTCATCTTTGAGGGTTTGAATTTAGCAAGCCTCAGTTAATTAACTTTTTAAAGGAAAAATGTGCCGTTACATCACTAGCTTTTAAGCATTTCTTCTGACTTCGCTGGCATTTCTCCCTCAGGATAACGTTTAGAATGAGTGTTTTGAACATCCAGAGCAAATATCTTGTGAATAAACATGAATTTCACACAACCAGAAAAAAAAATCAATGCATCTCCTTTAGGCATTTGAAAAACTATACTTTTAAAGGAAGGAGTTGTAATGTTAAGTAATTGGAAAACAAAAACTCAGTAAATAAATAAATGTAGCTGGAAACTTCCTAAGCACCTGTCTTGGTGCCCTACTTATCCGAGGATGGGCAGCGGCTGCCCACGTGGCAGCTCATGTGAAAAAGGCTGTAAGTTGTTTTTTAATCTCATAACTGGAATCCAGGGGAAAATGGTATTTCTTTGGTACAAGTTCTTTCTGGCTTCATCTATTGGCTTTTGAAAGAACGAATTGAATGCAGAGATGTCTAGATGATATAACTGTATATGACGTTTTCATTTTTTTTTTCTGACCATGCCAGACTTAATAATCCCTGACATTCTCACTGTATGTTTTGCGAGTTTTAAAGTTACTATCCCAGTGAGGATTTGAAACAATTAATAGAAGTTTGAAAGTAATGTTTTAGTGGTCTTTTTCAAAGATACAGAATCAATATTTTAGAAGTGAAGGGACAGAGTCACTAAGAAAGAATCGAAATATCTTTTCTGTTTTGTGAAATCCAAAAATATGTGCCCCATTTAAATGTTGATCTATGTCCTTGGTTTTTAAAATGTGTATTATCGATATATATCCTTGATGCTTATTATAATAAATACTGATCTTTTTTTTTTAAGTACAGTCATGTGTTGCTTAATGATGGGGATACGTTCTGAGAAATGTATGAGGCAAATTCGTCATTGTGAGGATATCACAGAGTTATTTACACAAACCTAGATGGTACAGCCCACCACACACCCAGGCTGTGTGGTGTAGCCTATGGCTCCTAGGCTACAAACCTGTAACTCATGTTAATGTAGTGAATGCTGTAGACAGTTGTAACACAATGGAAAGTATTTGTGTATCTAAACATAGAAAAGATACAGTAAAAATATGATATAAAAGATAACAGGTACACCTGTATAGGACATATACTATGAGTGGAGCTTGCAGGACTGGAGGTTGCTCTGGGTGAGTCAGTGAGTCACTGGTGATGAATGTGAAGGCCTCGGACATTACTGTGTCCCCCTGTAGGCCTTATAAACACTGTACACTTAGGCTACACTAAATTTATAAAAAATATTTTTCTTTCTTCAATAATAAATTAAATTTAGCTTATGTAACTTTAAAAATTTTTTTAATTTTTTATAACTCTGTTGTAATAACAGCTTAATACATACATTGTACAGCTGTACAAACATATTTTTTTATATCCGTATCCTATAAGCTTTTTTCTATTTTTAATTTTTTTTCTTTGTAAACTGTTTTTTGTTAAAAACTAAGACACAAACACACACACACATTAGCCTAGGCCTACACAGGGTCAGGATCATCAAGACTTCACTACATGATAGGAATTTTTTAGCTCCATTATAATCTTATGGGACCATCATTATATTAATAATGCAGTCCCTTGCTGACTGAAATGTCATTATGTGGTGTATGACTGTAGATATGTACTCTCCTTGGAGAAAAAAAGAGAAACTACCTAAATGACCATATGACCTCTAAATATTTTCATTCATGGTATGAGACTAAATTTCCTTATCATAGTATACTGTAAATATGCAAACTACTCCTATCTTTTGCCCACTTTTTAATGGGACTGTTTGAGTTTTTCTTGTTGATTTTCCTGAGTTCTATGTGGATTCTAGTTATCAGCCCTTTATTGGATGTGTAGCATGCAAATATTTTCTCCCATTCTGTAGGTTGTCTATTTGCTCTCACGATAGTTTCTTTGGCTGTGCAGAAGCTTTTTAATTTGATCAGGTCCCATTTATTTAGTTTTGTTGCTGCTGTGATTGCCTTTGCGGTCTTCTTCATAAATTCTTTCCCTAGGCCAATGTCTATAATGGTTTTTCCAACATTTTCTTCTAGAATTCTCATAGTGTCATGACTTAGGTTTAAGTCTGTTATCCATCGTGCGTTGATGGGTGTGGTGCGCACTGTTGGGGGGATGGACACGCTTGTAGCTTTGACTCGAGTGGGGCAAAGGCAATATATAAACATACCCCTGTAATATTCTGAAATTAAAAAAATATAAAAATATTAAAAAAAATATGCAAACTAAGTGAAATTTTGTTTTTAAAGTTCAAAGCCAGAGATCAGTTTTAGAATCTAAGATATAAGCAGAAAAAAAATGATCATTGTATTTTTGGTTTTCAGATGGAAGTTAGAAAATAAACTCTTTGTACTATGAAATTATTACAGCTTAGTGGAGACGCCAACAGATCGCTAATTATTGCTAAGAACCTTTCAAAATGCAGTTTAAAAATTTTAAACGTCCTCTCTATTGAATTTCCCTCTTACCTGCCCCTTTCTTTCTGTGATTTTAATTCCAAAATTGTGAAGACAGAGCTTTTTGCTTTTAGGGAAGCTAAAGCTTTCTCACTCTTTAAAAAAGTTAACCTGCTGATGAAAGAACAGAAGGTTGGAATTCTTTTGAAGAGGAATGGCTGTGCAAATATTTAACTCATTGTTCTTTGGCGGGTCTTTTTCAGTGCCCAAGTATTGGAACTATGCTTTCATTGGTCTTTTGCAGTCCTGATTATGTAATCTTAGGGCTTATATGTTGAAAGGGACCTAAAAAATCGTTTAGGCCTTAGTTCTTACTACCCACCGTTTCCCACCTCCTCCCCCTTTCATAGTGGAATCCTTTTTTTTCCTTTTCCCCAACCAAAATGTTAAGCAAAGTCCCCAGTTTGTAAAACTGCTGTTCTGGGAGCTTAGCGTCTTGGGGCCTCGGATGTTCTAAGCATCACTGTGTAGGGACAGTGTGCAGAAGGGACAATGGGAGTCTTTACAGACTTCACCCGTGGGTTGAGTTTGAGCTGCGGCCGTGGACAAGGCATCTGTTTACCATTTATGTGTTGAACGAGGATGAAGTTGGCATCTGGCCTGTGTTGTCTGTAGGACGTGTGCTTGCTGAGCTGCCCGAGCCGCCAAGTCCCCACACTTCGACTCCATTTGGTTCTGCTAAAAAGGTTTGGCACCGTTGTTTTGATTAGCATCAACCTTGCTTATGTAAAGTAACTATTCTGGTTATTTATTATGTATTACTCTCATGCTTTGGAATGAGCAGACTCAAAAAACCCTGCTGCATATGGATTCCATATGTGGCTTTTACGTTCGTAGAAACACAAAGGCTTCCCATTAATTTGCACATAAAATTGCATATTGAACAGATTAAGCTCGATGTAGGCATTATTTGACATTCTTTGTCATCTCTAACATTGTTCGTATTGCATTTAAACAAGCTATTAGGTGTTCGAAATTCTGTGGTGATGAACATAATCCACAGATTCATGTATGTCCTATTTGGTTTTTTATTACCGAATGCAGATATGTGTGGAATTTATTTTGTTTGTTTGCACTGATGAGCTCCAGACAGTACTAGATGATATTAAAAAAAGGGGGGGACATTTACTTTTTATTTCTGTGATTTAACTTTTCTCCTGCTTTCCCACACACAGCGCCAGGCGGAGAATATGGCCACATTTAAGACGGTGCTTAGGGGTGAGACTCTCCGGCTTCAAACATGGGCCTTGATGCTTCCAAGCTGTGTGACCCTGAGCAGTTACTTCCTCACTCTGAACTATTTCTTTGGGCAAACAGTGGGTAACAGTAGTGCCAGCCTCCAGGGTCGCTGTAAAGATGCCATGAGATGACGTGCGCACAACCCTGAGCGCAGCACCTTAGCGGGGTGAGCACGCGTTGCCTGCCGACATGGTAATTAAGTCCCCAGTAGGTGACTGCTTAGACTGGTTGCAGGCTTTGGTTCATTATCACCCGGGAGAGGTGTTGTCAGTGTCCAGGAACTAACTTCACCTTTCCCAGTTAGGGAAGTGCAGTCTGTGAACTAGAACTTGTCACTCATGCCAGGCTCGGTTTCCTTTTGTCCCTCACCCACTGGAGGAGAGTGACTCTCCCTGCTCTCCTTTGGCAGCTGGATCTGAGGGTTTGCTCCTCCTCCCGGACCCTCTTCCCTCCCCCGTGCAGCGCAGCTGTCTGCGTGGCCGTTGCTGGATCACAGTGCCAGCACGTCTTGGGTCTTACCTAGGGGTCATTCTGAGGCCACAGACCTACCTGTCTTATTTTTTTTTTAAATGGTAGCATGTGCAGAACATTACGGTTTCAATAAAATAACCTAAAGATGTCTAGAAAACTGCCTAAAATATAGTAGCTGTCCAGTTGTTATTAATTGAAATAAGTTAGTTGAATGTAATCTTCTTAGCTTAGAACAAAATTAGCATCCATCTGGGCCCATCTATAAAAATTTCTTAGGCATAAATAGGTATGTTTCTGAAGTTACTTAATTCATTAATATATAATTTATTCTGATGGCAATTACATATTTTCTAATTGAATTTTTATTTGCATGCTTACTTTTTTTGTTACAAATAGTGTTTATCAACTTTAAGGAATCTGGCGTTTTAAATTGTTTTCTACTATCTGAGAAGTAAAAATGTAAATCTGAAAAATCATTGATGTTATAGAAGAGGAAAGCTGCCTTCCTCCCCTGAGGTAGTGCCTCCCAGAGTGCGAGCATTTGCCAGGTCGGATTCTGTCTGATCGTTTTGCATTTTCTGAGCTATCGTGAGTGGTTTCTCTTCCTTTAACTGCGTAGGTAAAGGTTTCTGGAACCAAGTTTTGCCCAGATTGAGACCAGCTTCTGTCCCTTTCACTGTTCTCTTATTTCTTGATTGCTGGCGCATTTCTAAACGTAGAGAAGTTTCTGAAGGGGGAGAGGTGAAACAGAAAGGAGGAAGAGAAGCGACGGCTGGGGTTGGTCACCCTGTCGAGGGAAGGATGTACTTGAGGGGGGATCCCAGACTGCGCTATTGCAGTAAACAAATCGTGGGGTGTTTCTGATGGGGGGCATTTCTGCTGCTTTTGTAACCCGGGATGCGAAGAGCGTAGTGGGGGTCTGTGTGAAGGAGTCGCTGGGACTATGAACCCCATAAGGATGGTCCTCTACATTTAGGAATATACGCAGCTTGTTGGAGACGCTCCTGTGGGTCTCTTGTGTTCCGACCTGCCTTTCTGGGTATGTCAGGAATGCTCTTTACCTGGCCATTGCTCAGGGTTGTGTTCGTGGTGAGCAGCCTTGAGGCGTGAAGTAAGGTCTCTCTCTGGGACAAAGACCAATGTCACTTACTGCTCACTGTAAAGCAGCAGGGTCTCTGAGCAGAGGTTGCTCAGCTGTGATGCAAACCCGCTACACGCAAAGCTTCCACTCGGGGCCCTCAACGCCACCTCCGTTGGACTCTGGGGCAAAGGGGACGGATGCAGACGGATGCTCATACTGCCTACGGTGCTATGAATAATAAAGTCCTTTCTCTCTGACCCGGAGTCTCATGCCTTCTGCCAGCTTCCGTGAAAGAGTAGCAGGCGAATTTACTGCCTTGTAAATAGGGTAAAATCAAATTAAGACCAGACACAGGTGGAACTTCCGGATAGCGGAAAACGTGGAGGTTCCTGGAGGGCGGGAGGTCACCCTGAGGGCCCATGGAAGCTCCACGCTTCTTCCCCCCAGCCCCGACCTTGCCCTAAGAATCTCTTCGTCTGTACCTATTCAAATATTTTTTATAATAAGCCAGCAAATGTCAAACAACAACAAAAAACAGATACATGTGTATTAGGTAGAAGTTGAGTACATACCCAGTTGAATGCATTCACATGTGTCCTGTTGAGGATGTCCTCACCTGGGCCTCCCCGACAAAGGTGGTGGCTAGAAAGGAGGTGGTGGGTGGCTCCTCAGAGCCACTCAGGTTTCTTAGACCTGATGCGGGCTTCTCAGGCACTTCCTGTCTGTCCACTGGCCAGTGTGTCTCCAGGGTACCAAGGGCTGAAGGAGACCAAAGCGTCTTCATCAGGCATCGTTGTATCCCGAGTTAGGCAAGATGTAAAACTTGGATGCACGGGAGTGACTTTTAGAGTGTGCAGAGCAGCAGAATCCAGCGTTGCTGGTGGCAATGGGAGGACAGCACACAGCCTCAGGAGCCGAGGCAGCCCCGGTGGACACAAACTGTTGCCCGGGCAGGGGCAAGATGCAGAGAGTGTCAGACGTCTGGGCCTGAAAGAAGAGGCAGCAGAGGTGGGGAGGCCCAGGCCAAGGCAGTGGAGCAGAGCTAGGAAGGGCCGGTCCCAGGAGCACCCTGGCTCTGCAGAATCGCACTGGGGAAGGTAATTTTCTAAGTTTCGCTTTTTGGTATTTATGGTATTTATGGGATGAATTGTTCTCAGCACTCAGTTAACCAACCTGTTGCAGAGTGACACTGAGATCACCTCCAAGCTGGTTTAGGCAATTTAGAGACGCATTTGTAATTAACATTTGTGCAACTGATGAGAGCTAAGTAAGAACATTTGTTCAGAGCAATATTTTTGTACTTTTTCTTTGCAATATATCTGTTAAAGTGTATTATCTGGAACAGGTATTTTTGTCCTTCCCCCATCCAAATAATATTAATGTGTCCATATAGTAAGCAGGCCCGAAGTTAAGATTCTGTATTGAAAGAGCATTCCCAGGGCCTGATACAGGAGATAAGATGTTGAAAACCCTACTCCTTTTGTTTCCAAGGTGAATCTTATTGGCATTTAGTCAGAAGCAAATTCTAAATAATATTTTTCATGCATTTGGTGATATGTGAAAATGATTAACTGCCTGTAGCCATCGGTTGAGATCTGTGATGACTGCTGGAATCTGGGGATTCGGGGATTAAGTAAAAAATCCGTGCATCAGGAAGCGGATTTTAATGGGGAAATGTCTGTGGGAGAGTGACCTCCTGTCCCCGAGGGCCGCCGTGTACGGCTACACAGGTTGTGAACGGCGCAACTCCCTGGGATGTGCGCGACGCCCCCGGAGTTGTGCAGCGTGGCGGCGATGTGTGCCCTGGAGTGGCGGTCAGGGCAGTCGTTCAGAGGGGACATAGAAAGGGGACGATCCTTTTAGGTGGAATGGATTCAGACATTTCTGTTAGTGTGCTAAGTACTACCTGAGCCTCTCATTCCCTGAAGGGGAATGAGGTGGTGGTAGGGGGGTCCCCATGGGGAGATGGGAAGCCCTGCGGAGAGGGAGGGGCCCCCAGTCTAACAAGCACTGCCCAGGTGCCTTGGGACCTTGCAGATGGGGCTGAGAAACCTCATGCCAGGGTCCACTCTCTAGCTGGTCTTCACTGGGCTCTGGGAGACCAAAGACCTGTAGCTGCCGAACCTCTGTTATTGTACCCTTGAAGCCAAATAAACCATTTATTTATTCACTTATATTAATGAATAGCTTGATTATTCATGTTCAAAATAGTTAACCCCTGTTTGTGAATTAATAGTCTATCTGTAATTACATTTGACTCTTGAATCTAGTGTATTCGTTACCAAATGAAGAGGCTGCCAGCCAGATTTTTCCAGCAGTTTTGCTTTCTTTTAATTATATACGTGAGGTGTTAACTAGTTTAAATGCACAGATCAGTAGAGATCATTTTTATATGTAAAGTTATTTTTTATTGCCTACCTCTGTAAGTAATTTTAGGGAATAAAGACTGAGTATTATTAATAACATCAACTTCTTCATTCTAAATGCATTCGTGAGGTGTTAACTAGTTTAAATGCACAGATCAATAGGGATCATTTTTATATGTAAAGTTATTTTTATTGCCTACCTCTGTAGGTAATTTTAGGGAATAAAGACTGAGTATTATTAATAACATCAACTTCTTCATTCTAAATACATTCTCATATATTAAAAAAACTTAAAATTTTGCAGGGTTGATTTAGGAAGGGAAAACAAGAGACTTGGGAGTAGAACTCCCCTCCCCCATACAGATACACCACTGTTGCCTTCAACTACAGCCTAGTTCTGTCCTATTTGATTTTTGAGACATATAGCACAAAAAGAACTTCTGTCCTTACAGTCAGGCCGTTAGCAGCCCCTAATATGTGCCTGTTCCTACTCAGGTGAGCTGGAAACTCAACTTCCAGGAACGCCTGGACAACCTATTTATCACCCGCATAGCTTCTTTCTCCCAGCAGGAGTTACTGTGTCTTATACAACAGGCTTTTGCATGGTGGAAGTCAGCAGAATTTGGCATTGTAAGGTCTGATTTTGAATTCCACTTCTGTTATTTTCTGGTTATGTTGTCTTGGCTCATTTTAAGCTTTTTGAGTCTTAGTTTCCTCATAGGCAAAGTGGAGACAGTTCTCCATAGGTCTCTCATGTTTCTGTGTACCTTGCGAACTGAGCTACTGATTGCCTTTATTTGTTCTGAACTGTATTTTCGGGGGTGTTTGTATAGGGACAGGCTTTGGAAGATAGATGCCCATTAAGAAATATTTGGGTTCTCTGAGTTCAGGAGTCCCCTCTTGTAGTTCCCTGGGTGAGTTCTCTTTGCATTGTCCTGCGGGAACTGGCTCGGAGGCTGCTACTGTGGCTGCTGCTGCTGCTGTGAGTAGTGAACTGTCCTTTGTCTCCAGCCCAAAAGTTTTGTGTCTTCTGCCCGCATCCGTTAACCTGTTAGCTTATGGCAGGTGGAAATCGCAGGCCTTGCACGGCACTGCCGGTAGCGACACTTGCTCAGTTTTGGCCTGATCAGTGCGCTCTCCAACTCTCCTCTCCAGCGCCGTACCCGCCTCGATCCGGGTCACCACCGTTTCCCGCTCGCACTATTACGGTGTCCCCTCCCTCCCCACCCTCTGTTCTCCCCACTCCACTGCAGGGCATTGCTCCAGTGGCACATCTGGCTGTGTCACACCTGCCCGCTTTAGATACTTAAATGGCTCTTGGTTTGGACAAGATTAAAGCCAAACACCGTTGTAGGGACCTTGCCTGTGTGTCCCCTCTCATATTTTCATGTCCAAACTCTTCCCCGGCCTTACCCATGTGGGACAGGGGGATAGGCGTACTTGATGTTCGTGATAAAATATCTGGATTCTGGGGTCCCCTGCCATGATGCAGTCCTGTACATGCAGGTGGCCCCTGACCCTCGCCCCGCCACTCTGGGGAATTGGGGTTTGGGGACCAGCCACGCCATGCACTTATTTCTGTTTCCTGACTCTGTAACTTTGTCCTTACCTCTGCTTTCAGTGATGTTTCCACCATTTCTGTCTTTGCTGGAGATACGGTGTCTACCATAAAACATCGTAAAGAATAAAGAGGTCGTGAACGCGAAGCATTTGTCTCAGGGCCTGGTCAGCCGCCGCTGCTGCTGTTACTGTGATCCTTGCAAGAACTGGTTCCAGAATTCAGCCTCTGGGTACTTACTCTTTCCTAAACTTCCTCTACTTCACCACACCCCATCATTTAAGAGGAGTCCATTTAGCTGTTCAGTCCTTTAGTATATATTCCTTATAGCTTTTTCAGAAGTATTTTAAAAATTGTCAAAAATACTGCTAAATCTATTATACTGGAAAGAAGGAGTTATCTATTTTTTCCGCGGGCCTGTTGGAAGGCGTATCTGGACGGGGCTGTAGGACGCTCTTGGCTGACAAGTGCTAGCCTGGCACGCTGTGCCTTTTCCAGTTCGAGTGGCCCTGGGCAATCTGTTTTGTTCTGCGGTCCCTTTTTTTTCCCTTTCAGCACCTTATTTTCCACCTGATGGTCTTTGATTCACAGCGAATTGTTTGTTTTCTGAAGGATAAATCGAAGGTGAGCTTTAATGGTTAAAATGCAAGCTGGCTATTAAACTGTGAGTTTTACAAGCTGCCGGATCATATGGGCTGTGTTGTAGCCAGCTAGGTCCGCCGTTGGAACTGTTCTGAACAGTGGTGAAAAGATAGGGACATGAGTCGATAAATCCTTCCCTGTGTAGGGATTGTGTTGGGATTGTGCCTCCACAGGGTGCTTTTTGGGGCACCCCCTTTGGTGAGTTTTTGAGGTCCTCGAGGCCCTCTTGGACTGGGGCCTGAATGGGGTTCCTCCCAGGCTTCGACAGGGCCTGGCTCCTGGAAGACATTCCATAAATTGTTTCGAATGCATGAACGACCGAATGAGAAAATGCGAGAGCGCTTAGTAAACTGTAAAGCATTAGCCAAATGTGTGCTAATATTTTTTCCCTTCTGCAGTGTGGAAAGATGTGCGGGAGTGGGGAGCTGACGGCGAAGATTCGGGGTGACGGCAAATGCCTCTTGCACTTGGCTTTCTCTCCGCCCGTGTCTGTCCTTGTGTCTCACCCCTCACCCTGGAAGGTTGGCAAGCCTGGGTGTGGGGTGAGTCCTAAGTAGCATCTGGTCCCTTCTTCTGCGATCCATTTGAGTTCAAACCTAAAGGATTTTGCAAAGAATGGTCATCTTTTGTCTCTTCCCCCACCCCCTCCAGTTGGGTTTATAATCCCTTTAATCCTTTAATTATCTCTACCTGATTCTCCCCACCTCTAGCCTGGTCTTCACCTGTAGAGATTTCTCTTTCACCATTTTGCGTGTCCAGGATGATGTCTTCTCTCCCAGAGTCACAGATCCCTGCTTTGTGTTTCTTGGATACTTTCTGGAACCCTTTTTTCAGTGAGTTTTGGGGTGTGTCTGGTAAGACAAGGGGGTGGTGACTATATATTTTTAAAAATTCAATTTGGGACAAAGCATGTAACAAAGGATTTTTTTTTCCCATGTGTGGACTTATTTTATAGCAAACATTTTATAATAGCATATAAAGTAAATCACTTTTGATGAACGGGTTTTATTCTAAATAATACATTTACTCCAAAAGGGAAAAAAAGTACATTTTTGTACATGTCAGTTGACAGTATTTGAATGTTTGAAACGGAACCTTTTCTAGAAAACCTGGGAGGTGGCAGGCTGAGGTAGGGAAACTGTGTGCTATAATCCTTTGGTAACAGACAGTTTTCCTTGGGTGACTCATTATGTAGGGCAAGGCATAGAGGTGGCATATGGAAGAGCCCTGCGTTCCCTGTCACTCAAACCCTGTGATGAATCTTGAGACTCCCATGTGTGCTTGCCTGCTTGTTGTCAAGGTCGCTGGAAAGGAGGCTACCGATGTAAGTTGTTAGTCATTTTTACTGTGATTGATCGTTTTCAAGTGATGGGAATTCTTGGCTTGCCATGCAAAAGAGGTTGGACAGTGTTCCCTTTCCTATTTGTGATATATTTTCATGCATATCAAATCTTCAGGGGTACTGGTGCAAGGTGGTGTAGCCATTGTAACCTAAACGATTCTTTTGTGTTTATCAGATTCTCTCAACGGGTGACTGCAAATCATTTTAAATTCTGTCTGAAAAACAAAATTGCTCATCGAAATGATGACATGAACCAGGGCCAGATGTGATTTTACAGATTTTCAATCCTAAAATGGATTTGAGGTTTGAATACTGTCTCTAAAGATGCAAGGCAAACTTCCTGTATCACTCAGAACTCTAATAACCTCATCTTCAGTCGTATTATTGGGTGACATAACCGAACAGGTTGCTGCAAACACCGGGAGTTATTGAGTTGTGTGGGTGAAGGTGCCTTGTTGAAGCTGTTGAAAGGGTCATTGATTTGTTGGTGAGGGAAAACGGTTGTCGGGTGGTTTTAGCGTTTGCATTTCGTTTTAGCATGACGCTGTGAGGGATGTTTGGGGCTGTATGAACAAGGTTACAAGGCCACCCTCAGGCAGTTCAGGGTTCTGTAAGGAGCTGGCTTTGCTGTCTTATGTTCAGGCCCTTTTTTCCTGGCTGAGCCAGGATCTTGGTAACTTTCTCACCCGTCACCAGGGTCTGTGGATAGCACCTCGCGAGTTCTCGCTCTCTGTGCTCGTGAGTCCATCTGCACGACCGGTGCGCTGGTCTGAGCCACCCATCCTGCCGACCGCTCAGGCTGTCCTTGCTTTTCTCCCTGCTTCACCCTGTGCCTGAGCGGTCCTGCCCCATGTCCGTCTGATCGTGATGCCACCGTGCGATGAGTGGCCTCTAGGGCGTCACGCTGCCCTTGGTGTCGCCTCAAACCCTCCTGTCTGCTCTATACGCCTGACAGCCTTACCCCTTCTCCTCCTCCTCCTCTCCCACCCCCAATCAGGTTAGCCCTTGGGATGCTCTGGCATGCCACCCAGGACTTTGCCTTCCGTGTGCCCGTCGTAATCAGGCGAAATCGTTGTTCCAGATTTGGGTGATGACTTGGTCGTGTTCTGCACCAGGCAGTCAGCTTCCAGAGGGGAGGGCTCCCTGCGGCACTGCGGGTGGCCCTGCACCCAGGGCGGGGTTTCTGAAGTGTTCGCTGGGTCTTGGTTTTCCATCACAGTATTGGTTTACACCTGTAGTCCCCAGGTAATTATTAATAGTGTCCCCTTTCACTTTCGAAGCTGCTCGTTTTGGATGACAGCACTTATGGTGGTCCTTTCTAAAGCCCGAGGACGTGCAGTCATTCAGGTAAAGAGTTCCACCGTCAGGTCCCAGAGCAGGACAGCCCGGTGCAGGGCAGCGGGTGTGGGCAGCTATTGCCGAATTCCAATTCTGGCTGAAGATAATTTGTTGTCTTGAAACTCTGGCGGCATATACAGATGTGCATGCTTTTAACATTTTAAGGGGTAAGAACATTCTGTGTGCACCTGGGATTTTATAATGACAGCGGGAGGCATCAAGAGTGTGACAGAATTAGAAAATAAACACCGAGTGGCAGAGGTTAGGCACTCCTGCCTGCCCGTCACAGGCTGACAACTTTTGATTGGGAGGGGTCGAAGACACTGTTGCATTTTGTTTGGCCAGCTGTTCCCATTCTTGGGCGAGCCGGTTGCCTGTCACCTGGGCCCAGTGAGAGGCTCCAAAACAATCTGTGTGTCAATTTCTCTGCGCATATATAGACTCAAAGAAGGTGGTGTGCTCAGTGCCAGGTGATCTTGTTGCATTCAAAAAAATAAAACCTCTAAATGGCAGCATAAGACCCTGGTTTCTGAGGTCTGTAATGGCCCAAGCCCCACGGGACTCAGTTTCCTCCTCTCTGACTTGGAGGCAACGCTTGCCTGCCGCAGGGAAGGCTCTGAAGATTCCAGCGAGAACATGCTTTGCAAGGCACTTTTAAATTGCTCGGTCCCTGCAGGGGAAAAGGGCTTTTTGTGACACTAATCTGAAGATAATTTTTATCAGATTCCATAGCCTGGAGTCTCAAAACATAACAACAGCAAAAAGCCTCTCTTGGGCCTGGCTTCTGTGCAGCTGTTGGCCCTGACCTCAAAGTGGCGGCTTCTGTCATGGTGGCCCTGCAGGGTCAGGCATCCAAGGAAGACCCGTGGAGGCCCAGGCAGTCAGGACAGATGCCAGAAAACAAAACAGTGGCAGAAACACAGGTGGCGCGCTGCGTTTGCCCGTGTGTAGGCGTGTTCATTTCACAGATCCGGGCGCAGAGTCGGCAATGGGACACGCATGGTGAAGGCCCTGTGCTTCCGAGATACTCAGCTGGACCCGTGAGAGTCCAGCGATGGGCTCAGTGACGTGTAATCGTCCTCCTCACTTTTCTGCTACTTCTCAATATAAATGTCGCGTGCGAGGGGTGCCGTCTTCACTGGCCGTGCACAGCAGAGACACCAGAGCGTTAGAACGTGGGATATGCGCAGGCCTCGTGGACGTTTTGCCAGTCGAGTGATTCAGCAGAGTATTTGCAAAGTTTCTCTAATCATTAAATGTCTACAACAGGATGCGTTTGGATTGGCTGAAAAGAAAGGTGAAATGAGGTAATCAGAACTACATGATTTTTTTTTCCCCAAGTTCTGGCATCTTGAGTTCTCTGCCACCCAGAAATATCCCAGCAGAACCGTGATAATGCCTTTCATCTGCCGAGCCTTCCAGATGGCAGTTTCTCAGCCAGTGAGCAGAAGAAAGAGCCTTGAGATTTCTGAGCAAGTTGATTCCCTCCCTTGATACGACCCCACGAACTCCCACTCGCGATTCGTGCTAAGCACCAGTGGCCAGTCGGCCTGAAGTCCTTGGCCCTGCGGGGCCTTTAAAAGCCACTGGGCCTCATTTCAAGGGCGGAGGGCATTACATTCCCAGTAATAAGTGACTGTCTCAGTAGAGCCCTTAGCACACTGTCTTAGAGACTCTAAGTTCCTCGAGGACAGGGGTGTCCCTTGTGGGCAGCACCCATGCACAGGGAGCCTGCCATCGGACTTCCTGGGACCCTCCTTTGCTAGTTGTGTGCCCAGCCTCAGTTTCCTGGGTCGAGAGACTCCTTCCCCTGGTCAGGGATCTTCCTTGTTACTCATTCAGTCCAGGGATGTTTAGGGAGTGTGCCTGCCTGGGGCCACAGGGCAATGGTTTGAGATGATTCGCGTCCCTGGGGAGCTCTCCGTCCAGTGAGGAAAGACGTAAAGAAATGCACACAGAGGAGGGAAGTGGTCCGGGAGTGCTCCGGAGGAGGCCGTGTCGCTGCGCTTGCTGAAGGAGGGTCAGGGACTTGCTGAGCAGAGCACGTGCCGTGGTTTTCCGTCTGTTCTAGTGGCCTGTAGCTGCTCCAGCGCTTTTCCTCTGGGGCCACCCTGCTTTGCCTTTATCCTGGTCTTGTTCACCTGGGGAACCCTTGCAGCCTTTCCCGGGCCTGCCCCTGCTGGAACTCTCATACTGTTAGTAGTACTCAGAGGTGACCACTTTATCTCTGTTAGTTTTGTTCCCTGACTATAGTGAAAACTCAGGACCGGGCCGTCTCCCACCATGTCAAATGCAGTCTGTGCATGTGGCAAGCATTTAGGGACAGCTTTTGGGTTGATTAGTGGATACTTCCATAGGTCATTATTACCCGGTTATGTAAGTATGATAGGAAAGTTCAGTGGCTTTCTTTCTTTTCTTTCTTCTTTCTTTCTTTTGTTTCTTTTCTTTGAGACAGGGTCTTGCTCTGTTGTCCAGGCTGGACTACAGTGGCACACTCGTTGCTCACTGCAGCCTAGAACTCCTGGGCTCAAGTGATCTTCCTGCCTCAGCCTCCCAAAGTGCTAGGATTACATGCCTGGCTTTCAGTGACTCTTAGGTATAAGCAGAGTGTCAGATTTTTAAATTTTAATTTAAATTTTTTAAAGGAGAGCACAAGTTTGTGGTCAGCAGCACATCACCCATTTGATGTTCATTGATTTATTCTTTCATTCATTCCTTTCCTAATAGGCTGTATCTTTGGAAATAATGCCAGTCTTTTCTTCATTGATATTTTTTGAATGCAGCATTTATACTGCCCTGGGGATTTTCTTTAAACTTGATAATTGTTTTGATAAATTTTTATCACTTGGATACTGGCTCCGAGCTAATTCTTTTCTATTAAGTACCTCTTAGAGTGGCTGGCCATAAACCATTTGAGAAATCACCACATTTTATTAATGACTTTTGAGACTTAGCAGCAACTTAAATGATAAAAATGGAATGTGCTTTGGGTAGAAGACTGCAAGAGACACAGTGTTTGCACTCTGTCGACCAGGGCAGAGAAGAAGATGTTTCCATCAGAACGTAATTTATCAGCGATTTAGCCAGTGTGCGAAATAATACATGGCTGGGCAATAGTGTTTGTTTCTTTTTCATTTGTATATGGCACTTTTGATGTGGTAGGTACGTTCTAAGGGCTACTTATTTTGTATTAGCTGATTTAATCCCCCCACTAGCCCCATGAGGTTTCTGCATTATTACTGTTCCTATCATATGGATGGGGGCACTGAGGCACACAGAGGTTGTGTGACTTGCCCATGGTTTTAATTGTGTGCTCAGAAATACTCAGTCCCTCTGGGACTGGAGATATTCTTGTTACATGTAATATAAAATACAACTCAAAGATTATGCAATAAGGAGCAAATTATAATATTCTTTTGCCACTTTAGGGCTGTTATGCTTATTAATCGTTTCCATTACAAGATAATATATGTCTGTGTTTATAATCATTAGGGTTTTTTTTGAATTGTGGTAAAATATACATAAATAACTGATGGTTAGTTTTGAACCCATTTAAAAACAGATAACTTCACGTTTTGATAAGCTAAGATATATCCAAAGCATTCTTATTTCCAAAGCAAAGCGGTTTCCATTAAAGATTATAAACTTTGCCTTTTGCCAGTGATGATCGTGAGAATGTCATTCAGAGAAATGTTAAAGCAATTTAGACATAATAACATTAGCTTACGCATGCTTTCTTTCCGAAGTTTTATTAGGACAGAAGATGTATCTTAGCTTTGATATCTTAGCCAGTTGGTTAGGCTTTGTTGTTGTCTTGCGGGTTTTTAAAGCTAGGGTTGCAGATTCCTATGCTTGGAAGGATCAGGCAGGAAACAAGCAATTGAAGGTCAGTGCTGGGAATGCAGTGGGGAGCGGTGGGGACTGTGGTAAGGGGTCAGCCACGCTTCTGCCCTGCGCAGGGAGAGCTGCTTCCCGCCAGCTGATGGTCGACGGGGGGCGGGGAGGGGCGGGGGCTGTGCCTGTGTTGCCAAGTCTGACCACTTTCCAGGATAAGCTGGAACTCCGCGTTTTAAAAATGAGAATTTATCAACTTTACTACTTTGGGAAGCAAATTCAAATTAAAACAAGCCAGTACCAGACAGTGTGGTGGAGCCCAAGGGACAGTAGGGGACTTTCCCGTTGTCACATTGAGCTGCGCCTGCTTTGAGTTGCCTGTTGACATTTTGGTTATACTGTGTGTAGATGGACCCTTCAAAAGTTGCATGTAAGTTAATTTTGTTTTTGTTTCTTTCTGTATTTTAAAAATAGCCTCGTACCTCATCATCAGAGATCGGGGAGCCCTCTGATGAATCCTTCCGTCCAGTGAATAATCACTCACTGTATGTTTTATATGTCTGTGCTTCCGTGTTTAAAATGGAGAACGCGTTAAATATTACATACTGCTCGAGTTGAGGAGGTCATTAACCTGGTCCGGTTTGGATTACTCAGAGATTCTTGCTGCTGTGGTGTTTGCTGTAATGAGATTTGACCTGTCAGGGGAGCTGTAGACGCCTGGATGAGTGTTCATTCCCTAATACCGGTATCGAAATTCTAGGCATGTTGCCTGTAACTTCCAGTTTCAAAAAATCTATGTCAATCTGTTCTTTTATAACCTAGCGCTGTTGCTTTTTTTTTTTCTTTTATATTTAATCATTCTCTTTGGCTCACAACAGCAATCTAGTCCAAAGATTTACTTTTTCTATTTTCAACCCCGTCATTATTTTTGTGTAAAAAGCATGTTTTGAGTTTCAGCAATTCATGGAGATCAGGCTTCTACTCTGTAGGGAGAAGAGAGGTGTCATGTACTGCAGAGTTCAAATGTTCTGCACGCTGTTTCCACTGTAATCCAGGGGGTTTATTTGTGTTTATACTTAAATAAAAATGACCATATTGGGGCTGACTCTACGCCAAGATGGTATAGGCCCCAAGTTTTTCTTGGAGGAATCGGGGAGCAAGGGGAATAGAAACATTTGGAAGGAATAGTTCTTGTTTTCCCCTGTTTAATTCATTGGACGTTTCAGTCATAGATTATTGGATGCATTGCATTTGCTCATGTTATTCCAGTTTCTTTTGTATTCTCCTAGTCACCACCCCTCTTTTTTTTTTTGGAAACAACTTCAAACTTACAGGAAAATTGGAAGAAAACTAAAAGAAGAACTCCTATATAGATAGGAATTCTATAGATAGAAGCAGTCCTGTAGATAGTCACTGGTAGATTCTCTTCAGCTTTCTGCAGTTACCCCAATAATGTCCTTACAGCAAAAGGACCCGGTTCAGGATCACACCTCAGACCCACTTGTCCTCTCTTTCTAGTCTCCTCCAGTCTGGAAGAGTTCCCCGTGCTTTCCTTGTCTTTGATGATGCTGATATCTTTGGAGATTGCAGGCCAGTTAGCAGAAGGTAGAATGTCCTTCCTTCTCTTTGAAGGGTGTTTTCTACTCTTCCTGCAAAACCCAGCCAGTGTTAACCTGCTGTGGGGAGAGGTCGGCTGTCCCATGCGGAGCTGGTTGCTTTTTCCTCTAGATTCCTGAAATGCTTCATTAATCAAATACCATTTGAGCATTTATGATATTCATTCATCCATTCAGCCAGTAAATACTTTTTGACTTCCGTGTGCCAAGCGGGATACATTTAAGAACAAAACAGATGAGAAAAAAATCCCTGCTCTCATGAAGCTTACATTTTAGTGGGGGTAACAGACAACGAACAAGATAAAGAAGCAAAACCGTAAGTACATTAGATAGTGATAAATGCTGAGCCGGGTGTGGCGGCGTACACCTGTAGTCCCTCAGCTACTCGGGAGGCTGAGGCTGGAGGGTTGCTTGAGCCCAGGAGTTGGAGAACAGCCTGGACAACTTAGAGAAACCCGTCTCTACAAAATACATATATAAAAAAAAAAATTAGCCAGGCATGGTGGCGCATGCCTGTAGTCTCAGCTACTTGGAGGGCTGAGGCAGGAAGATCGCTTGAGCCCAGGAGTTTGAGGCTGCAGTGAGCTCTGACGATGCCATTACACTCTAGCCTGGGCAACAGAGTAAGACCCCGTCTCTTTAAAAAAAAAGAAAGAAAAAAGAAATAGGATCAAATCAGGCAGGAAAGGGATGGGCAGGTTGGTGAAAAGGTGATTCTGGAGCAGGAACCCCAGGGAAGTGAGGAACAGGCCGTGCAGGCATCTGCAGGAGAGTGGCCCAGGCAGAGGGAGCCACCAGGGTGGGAAGGCTCTGCTGATACGAGTGGGCCAAGTGTCGGGGGAGACAGCTGAGCAGCCGGAGCTGAATGGGGGCGACAGGGGAGAGGTAGGAAACAGAAGGGTAAAGTGGGGTGCTTATTCCCGGCTTGTTGCCATTGAGGGAGCTGAGAAACTGTTGGAGAATTCTGAGCAGAGAAGCCACATGATCTGATTTATGCCTCAAAACCCGATCCTTTTGTTGTATAGAGTGTCAGGTATGTGGGGATGAGGTGGAAGCAGAGAGACCAATTAAGGGAGGCTGGGATAAGCTCTTGGCACAACTACTTGTCCTGTTGGGCACATTAAGGGGCCTCAGTGGTTCTCCAGCTTTAGAACATGTAAGACTTACCTGGGCCGTGTGTGAGTGATGCCGATTTCTTCGCTGGGAAACTAGAACTTATTCAGTCTCACCTGCATTGTCAGCAGCCAGCCCCAGGTGATTCTCATGTGGATGGTCCTTGAACCACGTATTGATAAATACGGTAACAAGTGATTTTGGAATGAGTGAATAATTGGTTTGTGGAAAATCCTTTAGAGATACTTAGATATGAAGTGTTTCCACTCAGTGCTTTATTTCTTTATAAACACATTACTCAACTTAAAAATATGTGGTAGTATAAATTTTCTCTTAAAACTTAACTGGCACAGAAAGCTCTAACTAGGAAAAACTTTTTTTCAAGAGAAAATGTGTATTTTATGGCTATACTTTAATAGCTTTATTATAGCTAATAAACACAATACTCTGACATCCTATTTTCTTGCCTCTAAACATGTGGCTTTCAGAAGGGATGAATAAATGCTCCTAATAGGGCTCATTCACAAAGAATCTGTTAAATGTATTCAAGAGGAAACTGGATTCAGGGAGTAGGTTGGATGAAGCCATTAAAGACAGATAATAGCAAGTGAGTAGTGTTTTAAAGCCAAGTGGACCAGATCTGGCTTGGCATTTCCTTGCACCAGAGGTTCATGGGAAGGAAAGGGTTTGGCCCTCTGGCCCTGGAAATGCTGTTAAGGGCGAAGCATTAAGGGACTTTTGTTTCTTTTCCTTGGTGAAGTAGCTTCAGTGTTGCATGGGTAATCCTGGGTTGATCATGAAAACAAGTCTTGCCTTGTTTAACTGGGGAATGTCATGGTTAAGTTCATGGGCTTTGTTTTTGTTTTTGTTTTGTTTTGTTTTGTTTTTTTTTTTGAGACAGAGTCTCATTCTTTTGCCTGGGCTAGAGTGCCGTGGCATCAGCCTAGCTCACAGCAACCTCAAACTCCTGGGCTCAAGCAATCCTTCTGTCTCAGCCTCCCGAGTAGCTGGGACTACAGGCATGTGCCACCATGCCCGGCTAATTTTTTTTCTATATATTTTTAGTTGTCCAGCTAATTTCTTTCTATTTTTAGTAGAGACGGGGTCTCGCTCTTGCTCAGGCTGGTCTCGAACTCCTGAGCTCAAACAATCCGCCCGCCTCGGCCTCCCAGAGTGCTAGGATTACAGGCGTGAGCCACCGCGCCCGGCCATGGGCTTTGTTTTTGGAACCAAACTGGCTCCGAATCCTACTCTGAACTATCAGTGTGATTTATGGCAACTCACATCACCTCAGTTTCCTCATAGGAGGGAAATAATAATACTTTGCAAGCTCGTTGTGAGGACTCAGTTAATGACCATAAGGCACTCACGATGGTATCTGGCTTATTATACGCACTCAGCAATTACTAGCTTTTTCTCCTCCTCCCCCTCCTGCTATTAATATTGTTATTATATTTCAATGCTTTCAGGTCACATTTTGCCGCTGGAATATTGCAGATTTTCAATGATTGCTTTTTGAGGATGACAGTAGTTTATTAGTTGTGTCTGAAAATATGCTCATCAGTGTCTCTCTATATATGGGGGGTTCAGAGCCTTAAGGGTGGCGTTAGGCCTTTGTGTTTATGGTCAACACTTTCTGGAAGTCTGTGGCCGTCACTTATGGAATGTTGACTTTCCCTCTGTCGAAGAGGGATGCTCATCCTTGCTTCAGGGAAGTGTGGCGAGAATTAATGAAGAAGTTAATGTTTGTGGCTCTACCCCATTAAGTACTAATTAGCATTAGTTACTGCTCTTGCAGCCTCTCCAAGTACTACCATCAGACTGATGCTTTGAGAGGATTTTTTCTTACATTCTGTGGGAAAGTGTTTTTATAAAACACTTGCTGTTGTTTTAACAACATGAATGTTACCCCCATACCTAAAATTTTATACGTCCTCTACCAAGAAAAAATAAATCAAACAACTTCTCATAGAGTTCTTAGTAATAAAATGTTACTTATTTCAATAAGCATTTTTTTCCTCTGGGAACCGGCATCTTTCGTTCTTAACTTGACTTTCTTATCATTACACAGACTCACACCTGTATCTGGCAGTAACGTTCTCAGAATTCTGGTGGAGGCATTCCTATACCATTGTGGTTTCACCAAAAAGAGGTTTGTATTTCAATTCTGTGTCGCTAGAGGCAAGAATTGGCTCTTCTGTCCCTGAGACTTTTGTCTGTAAAACAGGGATAATAATACTTACAATTTGGGTTGTTGTAACGATATGGAATAACATGTATGTTAAATACTAGGCATAAATACCAGCAAATATGGCTAATTGTGGCTAATGAAATGATTTTTATTACTTTTTTCAGTATGATTCAATTTGGTAATGTAACTGGAACCAATGTCATTGTTTTCATATAAAGCAAAAGAAGGTATCTTATTAGGGTCCTAGGACCAGTTGGATTTCTGCCTGACATAGACTTACCTTAAATAACTAATTTCTAATCTGGGAGGAT
>NW_012140636.1:1087783-1109185 GCF_000956105.1 Propithecus coquereli | reverse complement strand
TGATGCTAAGATGTGGGGCTTTTAGGAGGTGATGGGTCCTAAAGGTGAGATGGGCTTAGTGTTCTTGTAAAGGAGGCCCCAGGGAGCTTGCTTTTCACCGTGGAGGACACAGTGGGGAGGCGCCATCTCGCGGAGGGTGAGCCCTCACCAGCCCCCGGATCTGCGGGAGCCTTGGGCTTGGACTTCCCAGCCTCCAGAACCGTGAGAAGTAAATTTCTGTTGTTTATAAGTTACCCAGTTTATGGTATTCTTGTTACAGCTGCCATCTGTGTTCTTTCGTAAATCACTCCTTTGCATCGTTATTTGATTGATTTCTGCCTAACCAGGCAGTAAGCTTATTTTGGGGACCATGGTATTCCCAGCATTGAGCACAGTGACCGGCACATAGTACGTACTCAGTAAGACAATGAAATGAAAGTCGACGGTGAAGAGTTAGAGAAGGTGAAGCAAGGAAAGCCGTTTGCTTATATCATAAACATCACGAGCTTGTGCTGCTGCTTCAGGCATGGTCAACGGCAAATATGCCCGGTGGCCCGTGGGTTTATTGTTTCATCCTGATCTCAGGTCAGCCGTAAATCTGAGGCTGCCTAGTGAGTGAATATCAATACTGCAGGAGATGTCCGAGAGCTGCCACCCGAGAGAAAGTTACATCGACGCCCGCAATACAACAGCAACCTAAGTGAAGCCAAATGGTTCCTGAATGAATTCCCCAGAAGAGAATAGGCAGAATTAAAAGTTTAAGGTTTGAATAGGCTACTACTAGTAGAGTTTGTGTGGGTGCTCATGGATTTCTGTGCTGCTTGGGTAGAGAAGTTGGAGAAGGTCAATAAGAGATACAGTTTTTATTTTTTATTTTTAACAGACTGACTGTATCAGAGCTTTTTGGGGCTGATTGTGTTTATTTAATACAGAATTTAGAATGAGATTCTTGCTGCCATCTCCTTGGCTTCTCATTTTTTTTTTTTCCCCTTAAATTCCAAGTCTGAGACAGGGGCACATATAACCTTGCCAGGCACACGGCTCACTTGTTCCCCCTGGCTTCTGCCAGCTGCTTGACAGCTGTGCTGTGGGCTTGTTAGATGAGCGCCAGTTTCCCTTCTCTGACTGCAAGTTTTCAGGCCATTCATTTGCACGGAACCTCTTAAATCGCAGAGTGATGCATTTTACTAAATTAAAATGCAGTTTTAGTTTTTGCTTCTACCCAAGGAAGACCCCAGCTGGCTTTGGAGTTCTGTGGACCCAGGTTTGAACCTTGACCCTGCTACCTTTTATTGATGTGACCTTAGGTAAGTTAGTTCCCCTCTATATACTCCCTTCCCTTAAGGGGGTGGTAATAACAGAGGTGTTAGATAGAAGAATTTAGGGAAATCATGCACGTAACGATCTGAGTGCAGTGTGGCACATAGCAAATGCTCAGTTAATATTAGTTATTATGACTGTTCTACAAATGTTATTGCTTGAGGTTTACTTAGAGTTTATATATAGTAATACTTGAATGGCTTTCAAAGAATGCTCGATGATATTCTGGTTTTTCTCTTAAATGGAAAGTAAGTTTATGATGTTTTATTTAGGTCTGGGATTTTAGTGTAGTATTAGTGTGATTAGTCCTACTTTGTCCTTGTTTAATACTTGTGCTTTCTCTTTGAAAGGTGTCTAATAAAGAATAAATGAATCAATATGGAAATGGAGAAATGGTTTGGAATTCTAGGACTTCAGGAAATTGAGTGTGCTTTTCTATGTTTTTTTCTACCATCCACGGGAGTTAATGCTGCCAGATAGGATGCATGGACTTGTTTGCTTCAGGATGTTTGATTGAAAGCTAAAGGCTCCTCCCTTTCTGGACAGGGTCGGAATGAGCTGGGTCCTCTCCAAGGCTGTGCGTGAGAGCTCACACCCTCTGTTCGGAAGACCGGGGACGGCGGCAGGTGCCGGGGCCCGTTGTGAAGTGAAGTTGGAAGAGGGAGGGTTTCATAACAGATGGTTTCTTGGTTATCTGGGGCCTGTCCAGCTCGAAGCTTTGCAAACGATGGGCCAGACCCTGAATTGGCGTGGATTCAGGCTCCGCTGCCAGAACAGGAAGTGCGGTCCTCGGGTGATGTCTTCGGGGCAGCTGCTGCTTCTCCGCTGGTGGGCTGGCGCCGTCGGCGTTGGCTTCCTGTGGTGTGGGGAGGTGATCGTGTCTGGTGCAATAGCGGCGAGGTGGGAAAATGGGCCTGGAATCCGAGAAGGTCGCAATGACGTTGGAGCTGTTGGCCTGTTTTAGAAGGGGTGTCAGCTACTGTGCCTGGTAGGGCTTCTGCCACCTTTGGCTTGAATGGAAACGCAGGAACGTGGGAGCCAGCGCTGGATGCGTCCTGCACCGATCAGCCCTGGTTTTGGCGTGCGTAGAGCAGTAGGCAGCGCTTTGTGGGAGGGCTTGGCTGTCCTCTTTAACTTTAGCCTCCCAAGACTAGCAGCATAATATCCCGGTCTTTGCTAACATCCTCTGATACCTTTTTGGAATAATGAAATCATTCTTGGCTGGGTTCTAGTGTTTGTCCTCCCTCTCACTAGTTGGATATCCTTGGGCAAATGACTTAATCTCTCTGTGCCTCGCTGAAAGGGAGCGGCCACACTAAATGATATCATGGGTATGCAATGATCTCTGATATCCAAATCCGATTAATATTTAAGTAGTCATCTATTTTAGTATTTGCTTCTTTGAATAGTGAGTTCCGCAAATTTTACTTCTATATGAAGTGAGACAGACACTCTTTCTTTTGATGTTAAATTCTTTCTTAAAGATTTAAACGGAGCTTCCCCATATCCCATATTTAAGAGTTTGGCAATGGGAGTGTATATCATTCTTTTACGGAGAGGAGGGCCCAAATTTTCTCTCTCTGTGTCTTGTAAATGCTCTCGTCCCGTTCGTTGTTGGGACAGTACCGGTGCAGTTGCTGTTGGGGATGGTAGGTATGAAAAGCGTGGCATGGAATTACAGAAGCATGTTAGTGCCGTGGCGGTAGAGGCCATCTGGTCAACCCCTACTGCTGAGACGAGGAGATGGAGGCCCCAAAGGTTTTCTGATGAGTCTGAGTCTGAACAGCGTGGACCCCTTGAGGCTGTGCCTTGTTCTTCTTGACAACTCCAGCGCCTCTTGGCGGCAGACCCAGCTGGGTTGGTTGGTTCTGACGGCACTTGACAGAGTGACCCTAGATAAAGATCTCTGACATTAACTCTCCCCGACCTGTTCAGTGCTGAAATGCCCAGTCACCCGTGTTTCAAAGCATTGTTTCAGGATGGAACAAAGTCCGGGAGCCTTGGGTTTCCTCTTCAGCGTGGTCTGTGTAAACATGGGCTGGGTCTCAGGAGCCGGGCTCAGCCCTACAAATTTTTTTCCTAAGAAGTCACTCCTCACCTCCTCTCACATGGTTCCTTTTCTCTGGGGTTTTCACCTGGAAGAGGGAAGCGGAGGTACAGTTCTCAGGAATGTTCCAGATCCTGCCGAATGCAAGGACAGCAAGGGCTGAGCGGGTGGAGTCACTGTGGGACCAGAAACCTCAGCGAGGGAAAAGCGAACCAGAAGGGCCTTGCAGGGCCACCGCGTGTTGGACAAGGCTCTTCTGTAGAGCTCTGAGGAACTGGGAACGTTCTCGAGAGGTGGCGTGTGCATTGTCCGAAGTGAGTTCCAGCATCTTTGTCTTGTTTCCTTTTGATTCTCGTTTGTTCTGCGTCTTACCTTGCTGTGGCCACCGAATGCCCCGTGTGGGTGTCCTCGGATTCTGCCACCAGCCAGTCTGGCCGTTGCTCCTTTAACGCCTCCTGTTCTCCCTGCAAGAGTGACGCTGACCTTCACTTCTTCCTTCTAAGACACTGGCTTTTAAAAACATATCTGAAATCCCAACGAGTCTAAGGATTGATGTGTAGATTTAATGTAGTGTTTTTTATTTCCCTAAAAGCTTTGTTAGGAAATCTGTGCGTCTGAGAATCAGGAAATAACAATAGTCAAACACCGGACTTTTGCAATGAAGAGAGAAGCTGAGAACAAAATCACTGAAAAGGAAACGATTGGAAAGAAAGGATGGTGACAGCCATAAAGGCGGAACAGTCTGCTACGTGAGGTGGGGAAGTGCCGTGTTCTACTTGTCCCTGGGGTTTTACAGGCTGGTGTAAATTTTGCACGGGGGCAACTTCTCAAGGATTTTTAGGAAGCTGTGGCATTAGGCTCTCCTGGTTCCAAGGCACGAAATCTCGGTAACGGGTTATCTTAGCAAGTTACATGGGGCCAGGGAGATGGGAATCTCTAGAATATCTAAATATGTGAACTGTGGCTCACAGGTACTGGGCCGACAGATGGTTCTAGATTCCAGGCAGCATTAGGGGGTGTCACCAGCGGGAGTTTGTGACTACTGTTCCTCCTTGAAATTCCTGCTTGGATGACCGTGATGGGCCTAGCTGATTACCATCATCTCTGTTTAAGTAGACCTTTTAATTAAATGTGCTGTCCTGTGTTGCCGGCCAGCAGGGCACGGTGCATGTGTGTGTGTGTGTGTGTGTGTGTGTGTGTGTGTGGGTGTGGGTGTGGGTGTGGGTGTGTGTGGGTGTGGGTGTGGGTGTGGTCCGGAAGCCGGTGGAGGTCGTTGACCGCAGCGCCATGTAGCCTGGGCCTTACAGTCACGCAGGGCCTCGCATTTATTCCTTTCATCTTCTCTCCACATCAGCTTGCACTTTCCGTCACAGAGACAAACTGGCAGGATCGAAAGAAGATGGCATTCATCATCCACATTTAAATTTGTTTCTCATTAGCAGACATTCTGCCTGTAGTGCACTACGAATTAATATGTTTTATAAATCTTGTAACTGTCTTAGGAAGAGCATAATTAGTCATAAGTGTTTGGGTGTTAGAAATGTTAATTTGTTCGATGTAGGCTTTCAAATGTTTTGTCACTTCTTTATTTTTAACATCACCGGGAGCTTTGAAAAATGAGGGTGGCTCAAGCTTCTCTTGACCTCCGGAAGGGCCTGCTGGGCTGGCTTTGCATTGGCTGTTCCAGGTCTGCACATGGTCACTGCTGGTCCATTCAGCTGGGACTGGGGTGTCACTGGGAGTGGAAACTTTGCCCCGTGGTACCTAGAACAGCCTGGGGCCTTTTCCCTCAGCAGCACAGCAGGTGTGGCAGGCCTGTGACCTAATTGAGAGATAGGAATCCTGGGAGTCTGACTTTCCAGACAAAAGAGTAAGGCCGTAAGCAGAACGATGGTTTAGTCAAGAGATGCCTAGTTTTAAGCAGCTCAGCTCATTATTTTTTTTTTTTGCATCTATACTTATATACTGCAGATGAACGACACCAAACGACTTTTGAAAACTGTGAGGACTGTAAAAGTCATTTGTGCTTTGGGATATTAAGCCACTGCTAAACTACTTTCTTCAAAATGAAATAATTGTTTAGGCAGTTAGTGGTGGTTTTGGAAAAATTTCAGAGTGAACAGCTTTATGAGAAAAACAGTTCCAGAAATACGGAGAGGATAAAGAGATGCAAGAGGCCATTTAGTCCGCTAGATGAAGGTTAGAAGTGCTACTTGGTTGTGCTTAGGGAGGGATAAAATCGGAAAGCAGTGTAAAAATGCAGCTTGGGTCATCGGGGCGGGAATGTTTGAAATGAAAAACTGATATTTAGCAGTAACAGTGATGAGGCGTTTTTAAATTCATAAATCAGCCTCTCTAACCCCTCCTCCATGTCTCTTTATCAACCTGTAATACTATAATTTATGCTGTAATCACTACCAAGAGATATCTTAGGCAGGACTGGAATGCGTCAGTCACCATTTTTGTTGTTTTTTGGCCAAAGCTTTGATGTCTACAATAGGGACCAGAAAATTTTATGGGGAGAGATTAGCATATTAACAGTCGTTGAAGGGAGCAGTCTGAGACCTGTTGTGTTATGAGGGAAGGGATTTTGGACCTTGATGTTTTGCCTTTGTGTGATTGGAGAGCACAGGCATGCGGGTGAAATGGTTGTAACTACACACCCAGCCTAGTAAGTGTGGATTCTTGCTCATTCACAAAATACCTTTTCTGTGTGCTTGTTGAAGCCATCATCTCCTCGGTGGGTTTCATTACAATCATTCATGGCACCGTAAACGTATCTGGAAATACCACGAGGGCGCAGGCACCATTTGTGAGCCTGCCGCTCTGTGGGGAGATTGTGCTCATCAGAAATTGTAGCATTACTGTAGATTTTTCTTCAGACTTCTTTCATACGGAGCAGTTTGCTTGGTATTTCAGTATATTATTTTGCCAGGAAAATGTCAAGTTGCTACTCCTCTCAAAAGGGCCTTGTGTGTCCTAGGATTCAGATTGGGAAAAAAAAAAAGGGCACTGTGCATTGAATCACCTGTGAAATTGGGGGAAAAAGTACCGATTTTGGGTTCAGCCCCGATCTTTTGTGACTCAATTTCCAGGGCTGGGCCTGGGCCTGGGCACTGTACTTCTGATTCTCACGTCTCTCCCACCTGTCCCACCCTCGTTGCCTCGGTACATACATACCAACCTTGGTGACTGGCATGCATCTGTGAAGGAGCCGGATGATAAATACGTAAATACCACAGGGGAACAAACCCCTGATTATAAATTGCAGTAGGTGCTATGGAGAAAAAAAGAAAACACAGGAGACCATGGAAGAATAGCAGGAAGCTGGGCAAAGGGCTCTCTGAGGAGGTGATAGCAGGCTGACAACCTGAGGGATGCAGAGGAGAGGGCAGCCTGGTGGAAGGGCGGGCGGGTTTGAAGAGCAGAGGGGATGGGGGCTGTGGCCGGGAGTGAGAGAGGACTGTGGTCCCAGCAGGGGTGGCAGGCGGCCGGCTGTGTCTGTCCTGTGCTCCCTTAGGATTGTGGTTGTGAAATGACTCCCCTGAACGTCCCTGCAAAGGAAAAGGGGTCCTTGCCGGTACAGAGGTGTCACTGTTGAGGTCCGCTGAGCAAATTCTAGGGCGTCTGTTGGCTTTGTGTTGGGAGCTGTCAATGGATTTCACCTGAGAACATTACAAGAACCGAAAGATTAGTTTGAGCAAGAGAATGTAATTGAAGGATGCCTCATTGTTCTTGCAAATCCCCCGATGCTTGGCCGTTGTCTTCTAGCTTTTTCATTTTCTGCTCATTGTCCGCTGCTCGCAGAAGTGGGCTGTGAGCCTTCGCCTGCAACCTGTCTTTTCATCGTGCTTGGAGCTTGCTGCTGTTCCTTCCTCTTCTTCCTCTGTCTGTGGAGTGAAGTACACCTCGGTTTCCAGTGAGGGAATTCTGGTGGATTTCCTAGCAGCTGGCAGTTTCTCCGTAGAATTCGGATTTCTAAGAAGCATTAGGTCCAACTGCATGTTGATAATAACAACGCCATATGTAATTTACCGCCGGGCCAGGGCACCATGCAGTTGTGAGGTGGTTCCCGGCACGGGGGCTCCTGGCCGAAGGGTGAGGCGAGGGCAGAATCCACTCTCTGCCTCCAAGCCTCAGGCCGGGACACAGAGCTGGGTCAGCCCGGAGGAAGAGGGAATTTTTTCCTGTGTCTTACGAAGGCAACTGGCCAGGCCCAGCGCATTCCTAAACTCAGAGGTGCGGCGAAGGTGGGCGAAGGCCCTGCTTGGGAGAAGCCTCAGTGCACTCGGGGTCCTGCCTCCTTGCCCAGGAAGGCCCCGCTCCGGCCTGGTGAGATGCAGCTGGAACCGTGATTCGTCCTCTTCACTTTTCTCCCCTGGTGTGTTACTAGTTTGCAGGGACACAAATTGGTGCAATCAGTGTATGCAAATCCTATGTGCAAACATCTGACATTTTAGAATATTTTCGTTGCTGTGCTAAACTTATACTTTAGCTTCTTGTCAAAAACTGTAGTATTGTGGCAGGTAAACCGAGCTTCCTTCTGGAGCAGCGCCTTCCACCAGCGTGTGCTGCCTGGACAGAGTCACACTCAAATTCATCCAGAGGCTGCCTCGTGGGGCTTTAGAAGGCATTGGTACCTTAATATTTTATTTGATTCTTAATATTAATAGAATTGAGCCGGTACTTTTATCTCCATTTTATAAAGGAGGGAACTGCGGAAGTAGGGGGCTCACTGGCTTGCTTTAGGCAAATTAGAGGTTGGAGTCAGGGCTAGAAAACAGATTCTCTGCATCCTCCGGGAATTTGTTAGGGTGTGGATTAATCTCCTGTGACAAGGACATCCCCAAGTATGGTGGGTCCTCGATCATAGTCCAGAGGTGAGTAGTCAGGGCTGGAGGGGCGACTCTGCCCTCCTCCACACCTGACTTCCCAGGTGGCTCCATGTGTCACCGGGTCTTGGCTGGCAGTGCAAGTATCTTTAAGAAGGTGACCCGGAAGTTGAACACATCCCATGGAGTCATATGTCACTGTGCAGTCATAGGTGCAAACTTAGCTTCCGGGGAGCCTGGAAATGTATGTAGTCCCTGTCTGGGGGCCACATGCCTGGTGAGAACCGGTTTAGTGCTCAAAAGAGCAAAGGGAGGAAGCTGGGGGCGTGTCCACCACAGTCCTCATGGCTCCGCGATGCAGTATTGGGGGGGGTGAGTGACACGAGGGGCCACCACAGAGCGTTTTCTGTTTGTGCTGTAGCTGCAAATAAGTAGGCCGCTCTGTCCACAGACGCTTGAATATGCTTCTTGCATCCGGTTCATTCACTCAACAGGTAAATGTTGAGCCCCAACTACTCGCCCAAGTGCTGTGTGGTCCAGTATGGATGGGGCCTGCAAGATGGCCAGGGCCGGCCCTGCTTTCAGCGGAGGGCCTACTTATATATTAACAGATCGTCCTGAAACTCAATCAAGAAGGAAATTGGTTTACCCGTCATCGGGTTTTTAAAGGAAGATTTTTCCCTACTGATAGCAACTGAATGGAGCTCTGCTATGGTTCGAACGTGTGCCCCGCAAAGCACATGTTGGAAACTCAGTCCCCGGTGCCACGCGGTGTTGGGCGGTGGGGCCTGGTGGGAGGTGTTGAGGTCGCGACCCCCCCTCGCCCCCCCCATGAATGGGCTAATGCGGATTAAAAAGGGCTTGAGGCTTCCTTTTACCTTCCTCATGGGATGATGTAGCAAGAAGGCCCTTGCCAGGTGCCAGCGACTTGATTTTGGGCTTCCTAGCCATCAGAACTGTGAAAAGTAAATTTCCTTTCTTTGTAAATTGCCCAGTCTGTGGTATTCTGTTACAGCAACACAAAATGGACCAAGACGAGCTCAGATGGAGAGAGCTCAGATGGAGAGAGCGCTCTCCAGGCCCGGGGCCTTTCCTGTACAGCAGCTGGATTAACGACTCTGCAAATTATATTAGCCTGTTTGTGTTAAGGGAGGGCCTTTCTGCTGGTGGGAGGCCAGGCAAGGTGCTCGTGAGCGGAGGAATCGGTTACGTAGCCTCTGCCTAAGGCTTGTGCCCCGTTCTGCTCAGAACCCTCCAGCAGTTTTCCCTGGTCTCTCCCAAGCGTGCGTTTCTGCCTCTCCAAGGGACAAATTCTGAGGACAGGGAAGGGGAGTTGGGGGCGTTAGGAATGCCCTGCACTGAGAGGTGGTGGTGACGATGGTGAAGAAGCTGCTGGCAGTGCTGTCCTTGAACACACCCACGAGCCAGAGGAAACATGCGCAGAGCAGGCCCGCACCCGACCCCGAGAGCCCAGGGTCTGGATTGGGGACAGCGCTCAGGGGAGCCGGCTGTCACCACTGCTGTGCAGAGGGTGGGTTCCCTGCAGTCCTGACCTGGGCGATCGTGTCCACCCAGGAAGACCAACAAAAAGGGACACGCAGAGATGACACCTACTTTCCTGGCGTTCCAACCAACGCCCCGCCCTCTCCCGCGGCCAGTGGTCTGTGTCGGGTGTTCTCCACTCTGGCTGCACAATAGAGTAACACCGGTGCTTTAAAAAATCCAGTGCCCCAATCCCACCCCCAGCAGATCTGACTTAATTAGTCATAGGTGGGGGGTGGACAGCAGTGAATATATTTTTAAGATTTTCTAGTTGAGTTTAATGTTACAGCTGCGATTGAAAATCTTGGGCTAGTGTTGGTTGTCGTTGGGGTTTTTGTTTGCTTTTTTGGCATCCATTGCTGTTACTACCCTCTAGGCTACTGTGGTTTCTCATTTTAATCCTAAATTACTACATCACACCCTCTAAATGTAAGTCTTATGCAAGGGGAAGCTTGGTTTATGATAAGAGATACCTTGCTCAGTAAACAGAAATAAGTCCCATTTGTTGGACAGTTGCAGTTTTTTTCTGGGGGAGCAACAGAAAAGAATTGAGGGAGTGGTGGGGGCGGGGAAACAAGTGGGGTGCAGTGGCTCATGCCTATCATCCCAGCACTTTGAGAGGCTCATCGCTTGAGCTCGGGAGTTTGAGACCAGCCTGGGCAACATAGAGATCTCTGTCTCTACCAAAAATAAGAAAAATTAACTGGGCGTGGTGGTTCACACCTGTAATCCCAGCTGCTTTGGGAGGCTGAGGCAGGAGGATCGCTTGAGCCCAGGAACTTGAGGCTACAGTGAGCTATGATCATGCCACTGCACTCAAGCCTGAGTGAGAGAGAGAGGGACCCTGTTTCTAAAAAGAAAAAGCGAACAAACCAACCTACCTCTCATTCTCAAGGTAAGTACTCAGGTGGTGGACTTAGTGGGAAAAGTCCTCAAGTTCAAATCAGAGAGAAATGTTGGCGACAGAGACTGATGGGGGAGAAACCGTGGATTTTTTTGTGGTTAAAAACAGGCATTGCATTTATATAATCTGTTTCCTTTGTAACAGTGGCAACATGTTACAGATGTTTCTCTTCTGGAGGGAAGCTCGCTGCCAGGTAACTGTGGAGAGGCTGAAAATCATTAGAGTCCTCGTTGGGGTCAGCAGACCTGCCTCATTCTTCCACTGTCCCCTGCCAGTGGAGGGACCGTGGACCATCCCAGAAGACCGGTCCTCTCAGTGGCAGTTCACTGGGGATAGAGAAGGCAGTTGGGAACGGTAGCAGCTCCTGTGGAGCTCCAGGCTCAGGAAGGACTCGGTGTGGCTGACTCCAGTGGAGATTCATTGTATCTGCCATTTCTGTAGCAAGATGGAACCCAGATGGGGCCAGGGGTCAGTGAATGCCCAGAAATCCTGTGTCAGACGTGTGTGCGTATGCGTGCTTTTCTGGGGGAGAAGGTCCATGGCTTTTAAAAAATCAGAGTCCTAAAGGGATCCAGGTACTAAAAAAGGAAGTCATCAGTATGTTTTTCTGTGATAGGGGAAGGGATGTCTGCATACTGCAGTCTAGAATCCTGTGAATTCAAACAGATATTTTGTTCATTCACACTCTGGCAGCTTCTGTCTAGCATGTTATGCTATAATGAATAGAGTTCCAAAGTGAAACTTATTTTTTTTTTTTTTGAGAAATCTTCAAGGGAAAAAAATACCATTTTAAGAATAGGTACAGTGATTAAAATTTCATTTGAGGCATCACATTTGGTTTCTTTTTTTCAACTGTGTAATTACTAGCAAAAAGTATGCGAGGAAGTTGTTACAAAATGTATATGTAGTCAATAGATCGGACTGATAAAGTACAAAGAAATGATTATTCTCAATAATTTAGGCTACTGAAGTTATTACAAATGAGCTATGTGTATATATGAGCTTCCTGGAAACCAAGGTAAAAAGAGAAATATGGTAGCTATTATAATTCTTTTTTAAGTAAAGAAAGCAAATTATTTCATTAGCTGAGGTGCTGTTTCTGGGGTTAACGTCTAAGATTTTAAAAGCATGTCTCCCTGTATGTATCGCCATCCTCTACCTTTTTACCAAACATACAGAAACGCTTTGCTTGTGACTGCTTCCCACTCCAAGCTGGTCTTTAGAGGAGTTCGTTGTGTGGGACACCTAGCCTGTGGGGTCCCAGCATGTGGTTCTTTGATGCGCTCTCTCCCCATTTTTCTGAAAACTCAGTTGTCTTAGCTGCCAGGAGTTGTAAGAGTCCACAGTGCAAGACTACACTGTTTGGAACTGCGCAGAGCGTGGGTAATGGGGAGGGTGATGGCGTGCTTTCTTTCCTTTAGGAAATGAGATTTACAAGCAGGGTGGTGATTTTTTGTTAGGGAAGTGGAGGGTCCTGACCAGAACGTGTGCTGGGGTAGAGGACCTTCCCGCCTTAGGGGGCTGTGGAAGACCTGTTGCTACCGTCAGCCTGCACCTTGCCCCTTGGCGAAGTACTGTTTCTTTCACGTTCTTGCAAATTGCATTCACTTTGTGCCTATTCTTAAATTGCCTCCTAAAGATGAAAATGTATTTTTAATTTGGAATGAGAATCACAGTAAAGCCTTTGTAGAATCAAATTATGTTTCTTTACCAAACCGGAGAGCTTTCTTCTCTTTTCTTTTTTTTCCTTAAAAAAATTAGTCGCAAAAATTCAGAAAGAAAAAAGACCATATTTAATTCATTTCTTTCCATACGTGTTCAGTAATTGCATAAGCTCTCTTGCTTAAACTATTGCTAATAGTAGTTTTTTGTTTGTTTGTTTGTTTGTTTTAGGAAACTACAAACAAGTATCCTAATTCATAAATACTTCAAAATATATTTTCTTAACGATAACATTTGATCTAGGTGGAGGGTGAGGTGGGAGTCAAAAATATTTAGACACACAGTTAAGAATTGCCTACCTATGTACCCATTGTAATTTTATCCAGAAATAGCATGTAGTGCAGAAAGGTGTTTCCTTATCTTCTTGGGAGGTAGCTCATGAGGAGAACCTACTAATGCTTTAGAAGGCTTTGTGGTCTGAGTGTTTTGTGTTTGTCCTGTTTTCTTTCGAGTAGTGCAAATCCGAGCATGAACCTTTGAGGGCGGGCTGAAGGTAGAATTGAACTTGAAGAGTTGCTTCACGTAGCAAAGATCGCTTTCAAAGGTAAAGGTGATCTGCAGAAGTAAAGTCAAGCTTCTTTTGGTCCGTTTGTTACTGCATCACATCAAAATGAGTAGGTAGATTTTCACTCTATTTGGAGAGTTTGTTTAGGGTGGTCTGATTTAAAATGTAGGCTGCTGTGATGTGCATAATTTTAGATGGTCTTGATGGCCCAGAGCAGCTGCTACTGCTGTGCAGAGACACGTGTCCAGCTGTCCTTTGGGAGACATGTGCCACATGCACACAGGTGCTGTACACAGAGACGGCATACGGCCGTGTCAGCATAAGCCCCCATCAGGTGACCAGGCCAGACTCTGGGTTCCAGGGACAGGGGTGCAGTTGAGCTGCTTCATATGAGGGAACTCCGTGAAGTCCACACAGCAGAGAGTTGCTGCAGAAAGGTGTTTATTTTGCAATGGTCCAAGATTTTCCTGAGCAATGCTGCATGGGCAGCTAAGATTTAGTATCAGAAATACATATTAACTATAAATGGATTAATTTTAGACAGCCACATGTACAAGTCCATTTTTAGATTGCTTAGAAACCATGAAGAATCGGTTCCTGCTCTGGTTATTCACAGGGATGAAGTGTTCAGAGGGATTGACAGTTTGGGGCTGAGCTATTTACAACGCTGTGTAAACAAAGTAATGTAAATTAGCTTTATAAACGCACTGCAATATCCTACAGAGTATTTTTCTTAAAAATTGTATGCTTGTCATCTTCTGGACATTCTTTGCATCAAAGGCTCAAATGCTTCATGCTGGAGTCACAGTGAACAACAACTGCTGAATGAGAAGGTGGGAGGGGTAGAGGTCGGTTTTGCTCTTCTTACCCACTCCAGTTGTGTGTGGGTAGCGTTGGCCACCGAGCAGTCCTGGCACAACTTCGGAAGGGTGATGCAACGTTATTTTCAGTGAACTAATTAGTTCCCCCACAATTGAACTTCAGCCAAGTTGTTGGTCAATAATTGGCATATTTTTTTTTCTGACATGCTGATAATCCAGTTATTGCTTCAAGGTTACACTAAAATATTTTTTTGACTCTTTCAAGCTTTAGGGTTTATGATGACGTCAGTAGATCACCAGACTTTCTGAAGTAGTTCTTTGTTTTAAGAAAAAAAAAGAGAGAAGAGAGGAAACATAAGTAATAACATATTTTTGATGGTTAAACCTTCATCAAGTGACTTCTTTCATGGATGTATTTAAGATATTTAATTTATGTATACAATTTAAATTGTAGCGCTAATGAGAAGTGAATTCAATTTTGGATCTACTGAGTTAAGTGCTTGGAAGCACTTGGATATTGTAAGAGTGAAGTCTGAATGGGAGAGACGTTATTATATGAACTGAATTTCGTATAATAAAACTCAGGTAGCTGGGTGTCCCTGAGCAAGCTGCTCATTAAGATAGTCTCGGTTTCCACATCTGACAAAGGGCATGAGGTCTGCTTTTTAGGGTTGCATTAGATATTAAACACAGTGTTGTCTAAGGAGTACTGAAATCACAGTATGTGCTCAGTAAAGATTCTGTTCTCTATTTCCCTTCTTTTGGGGTTTGAGGATAATTGTAAAACTTCTTTACACATTTAGAACACTTGTTTCTTTAAATGCAAGACCCTCTGGGCTTATTCCAGTTTGTTCATGTATCTGGAAAATTGAAACCTCAGGCTAAATACAGTTTTCAAGTCTAAATCCCACTACTGCCTAGGTTGTGTGGAGAGATTACTTCATAGTCCTTGCATGCCGTGTTCCCGTTAACACATCTCATGTCACGCTAACTGTTTTGTAAGACGATTCGGTGCTGATTCATCTCAACGCTCCAGTTCCAGAACAGCACGGTGTCAAAGATGCAGTGGCTCTGTCAATTTGATGATGAGATGTTAGAACAGTTTTCAGTGTAAGAATCTGCTTAGCATTACAAAGCATTCATTTTTGTGGAAAGAAATCTTCACGAAGCCCAAGAATTGACTAAAATAACTCGCTTTTTTTTTTTTTTTTTTTGCTTTGGTATGAAGAACAGGACATATTTGAAGCCTGGGTGATTGGTGGTGGGGAAAGTTATTATACGAACTGAGTTTTGGCTTTGTTTCCCGGAGTGATGATGATGAGTTTACCTGGTGCTCCAGCCCTGCCGAGTCGCTAGGCGCGGACAGCTCAGTGCAAGGCTGGGTGATTGACTGTCAGTCAAGGAGACACCGCCTGTCTCTTTTTCTTCATCCTGGCTCAGCCTGTTTTCATAGAGTTCCAAAGGCTCAGTAAGCATCAGACGGGGAACAGGAAATGGCAGGCGAATGGAGCGGTAGTTCAAAATGACCAAAGTAATTCCAGAAATTCAAGAAAGTAATTGTTTCTCGAGTGCCTATTAGGATTGGGCCGCCTTGGAGTCTGCTCAACTCGGAAGTGATTAGAGGGGTTTTGTGGCTTTTCTGTTCTCTGATGGCCGGAGCTGGTTTCAGGCTTCAGAGTAAGCGGCAGGGGAGGAAGATAAGAAATGCTGAGGGCCACCGTGGGCACCATTTCTATTTTCCAGGGCACAGCAGAGCCGTGTCTGTAACCTGCGACAGGATCAACCCGCCAAATTAAATCGGACTTTTCTGGTATGTTTGCTTTATATTGTTTAATTGAAACGGTTCTGATCCTCTTGAAAGTGGATGGTGCACTAACACTCTGAGACGGTTGCATGAGGCAGAAGCGTTCTGTCCGTTTCCTGGCCGGTACCTCAACTCTCTGCTTAACTTTATTCCTGAGAGTCGAGATAGCAGAGGACAAAAACCACAGTGGCATTGCTGTATCAAAGGCTCTGATTCTGTTTCTTTTCTGTGCCCTTAGTGTGAGCTGGCTAACCAATAGTGGTATTAGGCTCAGCATATACTGACAGGAGACTTATTTTCATAGCAAAATTGCTCTAATACTAGAGCTTCTGAAATCTGATCCTTTATAAAAGGCCCAGGGTCAATGTCCTTTAGCAACATCATACAAGCATACGATATTCATCATGTGGCTGGGGGAGGGGGCTCTTCGGCAAATTACGTGTGTATTTGCTCCTAGGATTGAGAATGCTGTGTTGCAAAGTGCCTGGTAGGGTGAAGTCTGAAGGAACTAGTATGCAAAGTGATTCAAGATCTTATTCTAGTAGAGCTGGCAGTATGCAGCTTACAAATGCCATCTTGTCACCACCATGCTGCTGTTACTAAGGATTCTAATGTATTTTTTGTTTATTTAATTTAATAATTTTGTTTCAAAATATTAAGGGGGTACAAGTGTTTTTTGTTACACAGATGAATTGTATAATGCTGAAGTCAGGGCTTTTAGTGTGCCCGTCACCAGAATAGCATACATTGTACCTGATAGGTAAGATTTTTCCCTTCACCCACCCTCCCCATTCTTAGTTTTTAATGTCCTTTACACTAGCAGTCCCAACCCTTTTGGCACCAGGGACAGGTTTCATGGGAGACAGTTCTTCCATGGACTGGGGTAGGAGGGATGGTTTTGGGATGATTTAAGCACATTCTAGTCAAACCTCTCTGCTAATGATAACCTGTATTTGCAGCCACTGCCCAGTGCTAGCGTCACTGCCTCAGCTCCACCTCAGATCATCAGGCATTAGATTCTCATAAGGAGCCACAACCTAGATCCTTCGCATGCGCAGTTTGCGGTACGATTTGTGCTCCTATGAGAATCTAACGCTGCCACTGATCTGACAGGAGGCGGAGCTCAGGCGGAGATGCGAGTGATGGGGAGCGGCTGTAAACACAGATGAAGCTTCACTCGCTTGCTCACCCACTGCTTATGGCTCGGTAGTACTCCATGGTGTGTATATAGCACATTTTCTTTAGCTACTCATCAGTTAATGGGCGCTTAGGTTGATTCCATGTTTTTGTGATTGTGAATTGTGCTACAGTAAACATAGGAGTGCAGGTATCTTTTTGACAGAATGATTTCTTTTCCTCTGGGTAGATACCAGTAGTGGGATTGCTGGATTGAATGGTAGGTCTACTTTTAGTTCTTTAGGTGTCTCCATACTGTTTTCCATAGAGGTCGTGCTAATTTACAATCCCACCAGCAGTGTTTAAGCATTCATTTATCACTGCATCCGTGCCAACATCTACTGTTTTTTTATTTTTTAATATTGGCCATTCTGATAAGGATAAGGTGGTATCTCATTCATTTCCCTGATGATTAGTGATGTTAAGTGTTTTTTCATATGTTTGGCTGTTTGTCTATCTTCTTTTGAAAAAAACTCTGTTCATGTTTTTCACCCACTTTTTAATGTAGTTATTTGTTTTTTTCTTGCTGATTTGTTTGAGTTCTTTGTAGATTCTGAATATTAGTCCTTTGTTGAATGTATAGTTGGCAAATATTTTCTTTAGTTCTGTAGGTTGTCTATTTATTATTTCCCTTGCTGTGCAGAAACTTTTTAATTTAATTAAGTCCCATTTATTTATTTCTGTTGTTACTGTACTTGCCTTTGGGGTCATATTCATAAATTCTTTGCCTAGGCTGATAATCTAGAAGAGTTTTTCCTACGTTCTATTCTAGTATTTTTATGCTTTCAGGTCTTAAATTTAAGTCTTCAATCCATCTTGAGTTAATTTTTGTATTTGATGAGAGATAAGGATTACTGTGGGTTCTAATGTAAAAAGAACTTGAGACTTTTTGAGAATTTATGAGTTCATAGAAAAGGAAAGAAAGAAACTGTGAAATGCAGAAATAATGTTGAGGGCCCGGTGTGGTGGCGTGTGCCTGTCGTCCCAGCTACTCAGGAGGCTGAGGCAGGAGGATCGCTTGACCCTGGGAGTTTGAGGTGCAGCGAGCTGTGATAGCACCACTGCACTCCAGCCTGGGTGACCCCTCATCTCTTACCAAAAAGCAAAACAAAAAAACCAACCAAGCAGCCAAACAAAAAACGACTTTAAATGTGCTGAAATAAATACTAAAAGAAAGAAAGGACAGAGAAGGACAAGAATGTGCCTGGACAGATCTGGCCTATAAACACAGCACACTTCCTATCCTAAAATGATGAAATAAATCTTCCCCCACCTGACTGCACACACCGACCTGTGGTTTCACTGCACGTTATCGCGTTGCTCTGTGTCACACGTGTTAGCAGCCCTACAGAACTACAAGACAGCTGTCTCTTGCACGTTTTTGTCTGAGCATCTTCTTTAAAAGAATTTCCAGTCCTTTGCACGAAAGTCCGTTTAATCAGATTGCCTTCCTAATCCCTACATGTGAGTGATTCCACTGAGGCGCAGAAGACTTGCAGGGGGGAAGGAAAGGAGAAAAACGTACCTCTGGAAATGGAGCACTTTGATCGAGGTGGGCCAAGTTCTGCAGCTTCTTTGGGGGTTTGGAGCAGGATTGGTATCAGGGCTGTGCGTACCTGGGCATCCATCCTGTGGAGGTGAGGCAGTGAAAGAAAGGTGTATAAATGGGCTTTGCCAAAAAGAAATTTTGAAATGAGCAAAACATTTCTAGTTTCGCCAAAAAACGAGGAGGAAATTCTTCTCAGACCCTTCTCGTACCACAGGCTTCCATGTCAGAGTGCCGGTGACAGCGTCGGGCATGCTGCAGATTGACGAGACGTAGGTGGATCAGCCTCTGATCTTTGCCGTTGATCGCAGTGTGAGGTGCAGACTTGCTTCATCGTATGGTGCTTCACTTTGCAGCTCTTCACAGACGTTGCGTTTTTTGCAAATTGAAATTTGTGGCAACCCTGCATCAAGCGAGTCTATTGGTGCCATTTTTCTGCACATGCTCCCTTTGTGTCTCTGTCTCACATTTTAGTAATTCTCAAAGTATTTTCAAGCTTTTTCATTATTCTATCTGTTACGGTGATCTGTGTTCAGTGATTTTTTTTTTTATGTTAACTCCCGTAATTGTTTTGGGGCACCACAAACTGCGCCCGTATAAGATGGCAGACTTCACTGATAAAGGTTGAGTGTGTTCTGACTACTCTACCTACCGACCATTCCCACATCTCTCTCCCCCTTCTTGGGCCTCCCTGTTCCCGGAGACACAGCAGTAATGAAATCAGACCAACTAATAACCCCACAAAGGTCTCGAAGTGTTTTAAGTGAAAGGAGGGGTTGCTCATCTCTCACTTTAAATCAAAGCTAGAGATGATTAAGCTTAGTGAGGGAGGCACATCGTGGGATAGGCTGAAAGCTAGGCTTCTTGCACCAGTCAGCTCAGTTGTGAATGCAGAAGGAAAGTTCTGGAAGGACATTAAAAGTGCTAGTCCAGTGAACACACGAATAAGAAAGCGAAACAGCTTGATTGCTGATGTGGAGAAAGTTTGAGTGGTCTGAATAGAAGAACCAGCCACAACCTTCCAATAAACCAAAGCCTAATCCAGAGCAAGGCCCTGACTCTCCTCAGTTCCTTAAAGGCTGAGAGAGGTGAGCAAGCTGCAGAAGGAAAGGTGGAACCTAGCAGAGGTTGGTTCCTGTGGTTTAAGGGAAGAAGCCATCTCTGTAACATAAAAGTGCAAGATGAAGCAGCAAGTACTGATGTAGGAGCTGCAGCAAGTTATCCAGAAGATCTAACTAAGATCGTTGATGTAGGTGACTACAGTAAAGAGATTTTCAGTGTGGATGAAATAGCCCTAGATTGGAAGAAAATGACATCTAGGACTTTCATAGCCAGAGAGGAGAAGTCAATACTTCAAATCTTCAAAGGACAGGTTGACTCTCTCTTGTTAGGGACTAATGCAGCTGGTGACTAAGCTGAAGCCAATGCCCATTCACCATTCTGAAAACCTAGGGCCCTTAAGAATGATGCTAAGTCGAATCTGCCTGTGCTCTATAAATGGAACAATAAAGCCCGAATGACAGAACATCTATTTATAGCATGGTTTACTGAATATTTTAAGCCCACTGTTGAGACCTACTGTTCAGAAAAAAAGATTCTTTTCAAATATTAGTGCTTGTTGACAGTGCACATAGTCACCCAAGAGCTCTGGAGATGTATAAGGAGATTGATGTTGCTTTCATGCCTGCTAATGCAACGTCCTTTCTGCAGTCCATGGATCAAGGAGTCAGTTCTGCTTTCATGTCTTATTATTTAATACATTTTGTAAGGCTGCAGCTTCCATAGATAGTGATTCCTTTGATGGATCTAGGCAAAGTAAATTGAAAACTTTGTGGAGAGGATTCACCATTCTAGATGCCACTAAGAAAGTTCATGATTCATGGGAGGAGGCCAAAATGCCAACTTGAACAAGAGTTTGGAAGAAGTCGATTTCAGTCCTTAGGAATGGCTTTGAGGGGTTCAAGACTTCAGTGGAGGAAGTAACTGCAGAGTTGGCGGAAATAGCTAGAGAACTAGAATTAGAAGTGGAGCCCGAAGTTGAGACTGAATGGCTGCAATCTTAGGGTGAAAATTGCGTGGATGAGGAGTTGCTTCTTATGGATGAGCAAAGAAAGTGCTCTTCTGAGATGGGATCTACTCCTGCTGAAGATGCTGTGAACATTTTTGAGATGACAACAGAGGGTTTAGAACATGACATAAACTTAGTTGATGAAACAGCAGTCGGGTTTGAGAGGACTGACTCCAATTTTGAAAGAAGTTCTCTGGGTCAAATGCTGTCAAATAGCGTTGCATAATCCAGAGAAATCTTTCGTGAGAGGAAGAGTCCATCATGCAGCACTTCATTAGCGTCCTGTATTAGGAAATTGCCGCGGCCACCCCGGCCTTCAGCAGCCACTACCCTGATCAACTGGCAGCCGTTAACGTCAAGGCAGTGCACCTCACTAGCAAAAAGGTAACGACTCGCTAAAGCCTCAGAGGATCGTTAGCATTTTTTAGGTATAAAGTATTTTTAATTAAGGTGTATACATTTTTAGACATAATGCTATTTACATACTTAATAGATTCCAGTATAGTGTAAACATAACTTTTATGTGCTTTGAGAAACCAAAAAATGTGTGCGATTCGCGTTATTGCCATGTTTGCTTTATTGTGATGATCTAGAACTGAACCCACACTATCTCCAAGGTATGCCTGCAGTACAGTCATTTTGGAAAACCATTTAGTGATTACTAAAGATAAGTTAAAACGTGTTCCCAAAAAAGACCTGTACATGAACGTTCACAGCAGCATGCTTTACAATAGCCAAGAACTGGAAACAACCCAAGTCTCCGTCACCTAGCGAATGGTTAAATAAATGGTAGCATATCCATACAGTGAATTACTGCTCGGCAACAAAAAGGAACAGATTTACAGATCTACAAAACAACACGCATGAATCTCAGAAAAATTGTGCAGAGTCAAAGGAATAAGACACCGAAGAGTACATACTATATGAATTCATTTATATGAAGTTCCGGAACAGGCAAAACTAGCCTACAGATACAGAAAGTAGGTCAGTGGTTGTCTAGAGTTTAGCATGGGGGGTGTTAACAAGGGATCTTTTTTTGGGTGGTGGGTGTGTTCTATATCTTCATTGTAGGGGTGGTTACATGGATGTATGCATTTGTCAAAACGCTTAACTATACATGTAAAAGGAATGTCTTT
>NW_012140636.1:1081319-1084358 GCF_000956105.1 Propithecus coquereli | reverse complement strand
GAAATTATATTAAATGTGTTCAAAGCAAGAGACCAGAGAAGAGATTCTTTAAAAAAATAGACGGTAGTAATTTTAAAATTTCTTCTGCAGAAGTAACAGACTTGGGAACAGAAAGAGGGGTTGTTAAGTTTTTTTTTTAAATAGACGTTAACACCCAACATCGCCCTTCCTTTACTTAACGAGACGTGGTAGAAATAGATTTCTGTGATCCTTTACAGTCTCTGTGACTGGTCACCCCATTCATGTGACATTTGAAAGGCTCAGAGCCGGGCGTGGTGGTGCGCACATGTAGGCCCAGCTACTCGGGAGGCCGAGGCAGGAGGATCGTTCGAGCCCAGGAGTTTGAGGTTGCTGTGAGCTGCGATGATACTACTGCACTCTAGCCAGGGCAACAGAGCGAGACTCTGCCTCAAAAAAAGAGGCTCAGAGATGTCTTGGATGCCTGATAACCTTTTTATTTTATTTCTTTCACCCTGCAGGCCATGACGAAGTTAATTCCGTTTGAAGTGTCTGAGACACAACCACTTTTGCAAAATGAGAAAATGAAAGCACTCTCAAGGGTGTGACACAGAATACGCAGTTTGCAGAACAGTCTGTGCAGGGCAGGAGGGCATCTGCAGGTGGGTTTCATTGAAGAAGTCCAAGCAAAAAGGACAGGGCCCGAAGTGTAGGGAACACCTGCAGGGACACGCCAAGGAGGCTGATTGTTCCTAGAAAACTTGGAGATGCATGGGCTTCATGGCCCCAGGTCCATGTGTTTGTGGAGCCAGCCTCGTGCCTTCTTCGCTGGGCTCTGGCTGGGAAGAGTTCCTGTCCCAGACCTGCGTGTCTTCCTCATGCCTTTCCACCTTCTTAAGGTGGTGAAATCTATGTTTACTCTTTGTGGAGCTGAGAAAAAGGCAGACAGCTAAGGAAGAGACTAAGCTGCTTTGGAAGGTGTGAGACAGATTGGCAGCGTGGCTGCCCCGGAAAACACAGTGGGTCTTTGTTTGCAGCTAAGAACACTGGAAATCAGGATGCCCGGGGCTCTGTAGCTGTGGGGGCCTCTCCCCGCCTGTGCTGAGCTGGGCTCTCTAATTGGATCGCCGGTACACGCAGTGTTCCTTCATCAGCTCTGCCCGGGCCCCCGGAGCATCTTTTTGTTTTTGTTACCGCAGTGTTATGAATTCCCTTCCTTGGCTTCCCCCCTTTTTTTGACGGCAGAGTGGGCAGCAGCCGTTGCCATGTGTGATGGCCGCTGCTCGCTGGCCGTCGGGGGTGTCTGTCGCAGGAGAAGCTGCTCTCCCTCAGCCCGCACCCTTGGCTCTTGGCCCCCTCTGCCTCCCAACTGCCAGTGCAACTCAATTCCCTGCCTTTGTCCACGGGGCAGGACAGGGCACCGCCTCTTTGGCTCCCCTTTTCCACTGGGAAGCCAGAGCCGCTCCTCCAGCTCGGGAACTGTGGGCACTTGTGCATGGTGCTGGCGCGGTGGGAAGACGAGAATGGGAATTCTAACTCGCTGTGCGGAGCTGGCAAGGGTGCATGTGCCGGGCCATTGTTTGCTCTCTGTAAGGGAACTGCAGAAACAAGTGTCTAGAATTAGATTCAGTGCTCCGGGACCCCCTCTCCTTTCTCCATTTAGACTTTCTCAACAGAAGCTGCTTTTCGCTTGATTAACTGTAACCAACTCTCTTTGGAGTTTTGTATTTTGGAGACCACATTGCCAAAGGAGAATCATTATGTCTGCTTAAAAGCTCCAAATAAATTCCTCCTGGTGTAAATGGAGAAAAAAAGAATAGAAGGGTTTAAGCTGTCATCTTGCTTATTAGTGAAATACTATGGGAGTGACCTAGTTCATATACATATTAAATGCAATAGACCTATCTGTGCCTTTTTTAAAAAAAAACTTGTTGCCTTGGAAACCATACCCTGGCTCAGAGATTGCAGGAGGCCTGCAGCGAATCTGCAGTCTGGTTTCTCAACACTGAGAAGGAAGTTAATGGGGAAAGGTTGACTTTTTCCACAGTGTCTCCAACGCTTAGTAGAAAAGAGAGTGCAAGGACATAAAGGGAGATGTATTTTTCCAGTAACATTTTCAAAATACTACTTTTAAATTAATTGAAAGGGGTTTTACCTAGATTTAAAAAGAAAATAATAGTACGGCCTCTTATAACTTCAGACTGCTCTTAAAGAAGAACTTTCCAGGTGCATTTGGCAGCACTATCCTAGGAAGAGGCAGCTACCAGTTGAATTTCAAACCTTCCCTTAGAGACTCTTGACCCTTCCCCCTTGCTTTGTTCAGTAGCACTGGTTCTTCCATGTTGTTTCGTGGGGTCTTATTTTCTCAGGTCAACTTTTCAGAAGACTGAGAACCAGGATTTAAAAATAGGATTTAGTCAGCAGCTAGAGAGCAGGATCGGCCCATCTTCCAGCGTGAATGTGTGGTCCACAGATCCCAGTGGGTGAGAAACCTTAGTGATCTACAATGTCTCATCCCGCAGCTGAGGAGATGGGCCCCCAGAGAGGTGAAACAAATCGCCAAAGCGCACGTCTGGTTTGTGGTAGAGTCTGGACTGGAAATCAGGTTTCTTGACTCTTGAAACAGTCTAATGCTCTTTCAACATCAGACCTGATCCAGATAAATTACGTGCCCCGAGTTCCGTCAGAGGTGAAGCTGGGTGAAGGAATTGTGAGAAGAATGCTATTCTCTTGAAGCTGACCACCGTCAACTTGCTTGGGAAATCGTGGAAGGAGGGGGCAACGTATCCTCACGTTTTGAATTCCTTCTTACTGGTATTTGTTGGAAATAGAAGGCATTAGAGTGAGTCTGGAACTTAGGGAGCTCTGAGGATAAATTGTCCAAAACGTGCCTGCAATGAGAAGGCACGTTCAGTTCTCTTGGTTACTGCATCTTTTCTGAAGTTCCTCTTGCCGCACTTTGCAGTGGTGATAGACCTATGGCGTGGCCTGAAATGTCTTTTAGGCTTTTTCCTCTTAAAAACTTAGGTACAAGTGAGTCTGAGGCAATCACAAAATCTTTGAAAAAAGACTTTTAGTAAG
>NW_012140636.1:1079380-1081184 GCF_000956105.1 Propithecus coquereli | reverse complement strand
GTTTCCTCATCTGTAAGATGAGAAGATCTCCTTTATAGAGTTTTCTGGAAAAGCAGATGAGATGAAATAAGTGACAGTACAGGTGTTGTGCCGAGCACATAACAGGCATTTGGTAAACCTGAGTTTGTTTCCTTCCTTTGCTGGGCACAGTGCTGGCTCTGGTCCATACGACACATAGCTGTATGTCTGGCGGCACCGTATTCGTTGTACGAGTTGCTAGACTGAGGAGAATCGGGCGGTAAGAGTTTGAGACCACCTGCTAAATTTTCATTACTGTGGGTGGTACCTTTGAAACGGAGGTGGCGCACCTTCATTTCCTGGTCTGTGTCGTCTACCTGGACTTCACAGTGTGCAGGGATGTGACTGGAATTGCACACGGCAGGCTGGGATAATGAGAGTAACCCTGACCATTGGAGGCTGGTTACCTGTGATTGCAGTGCAGGAGGGAGCCCCACGGCTGCAGGAATGGAGCTTGATGCGCTATTGAAATAAGCAGATTCTTAAAAGAAAAAGGGGGAGAACCTGCCCCCATCTTCCACAGCGACATTCCCATGGCGTGCTTCTACTGACGCTGCAATACCAGATAGAAGATTCAGTTTATTTTGTTCCAACATTTTGCACGTTGGTCAGTGCAAATGGTTTTCATTAGCATGAGGTAATGAAAATTTTTGTGCCACGGTGTAGTATTTGTAAAAGGCTTAATCCCATTATTGGTGTTTCTGTTATGAGCCTAATTCTGGTGGTCTGTGTGTAGCTGGCATGCTCGTTCCCAGTGGTGGGTCTGGGCGATTAGAGAACAGGCGCAATTATCCAGCTAATGCAAAGAAATCCTGATAAGGAGGAAAGAAAGGTGCCCCTCACCCCTTCGTCAGTTACTCCAGATTGGTGTTTATGGGGAATTAAGTTCCCTGGTAGTGGCCTTCTCCTCTGTCTGTCGGAGCCATCCTCAGGGGTCTTCAGTGAAAGCCCTGGAAGTGTTTCCAGCCTCTTCTCTAAGTCAGGCCAGCCATCCAGCTGTTAAGCACCCACATTTGGGGTCTCAGTTGTGCCCCTAGACCAGGATCGGTCTCAGTTCCAGGAGAGTAATTGACCCATAAGAAACATTATAATGCAAATATGTGCTCACCCCAATTTGCTGGCCGTGCTTGCTGGGCCAGAATTCACAACGTGGTGATGTACACCTGTCTGGCGTTAAGGATAATCTGGGTTGAATTTGCAGCATGCACCAATCCAAGGTGACTTTCTTCCCACCTAGAGAGCACCAAAGAGGGAAGTGTTGCCCTGGATTGGGGGTCAGGGGTGCGGAGTCAACGCTGCCACCCCCTAGCTGTACACTGTACAGCACTTTCTCTCACTCGTAGAATGTAATCATAATAGTTTAAGTTCTAACCAACTTTCTAGAGTTTTTAATCCTTTTATCAGAAGGATAAGATGACACATTGTAAATGAAGACACCTTAAAAAAACAAAGCACTCTACAAACATAAGATGTTATTAAATGTAAACTCAATGACATTATTTCAACATGCACATTAGAGAAACAGCATTTGATGCTTTCCAGGAGCACACAAGTTATTGTGGAGCTTAAATTTCTGTTTGGTGAAGCTCTTTTAGGACAGATAAATATGCCTCAGGGCAAGCTTATGTCTGTGAATATCATAACTGGATTTTCTTTGGCTTCCTTTTTCTATTGTTTAATCTTATTATCTTTCTCTTTTATTTTGAATCATTGAGAGTGATGGGAAAACTGGAAGATTTTTACAATAGTGAGTAGAAATAAACTGAAGGACCTATTGGAAGAGAGA
>NW_012140636.1:1077426-1079330 GCF_000956105.1 Propithecus coquereli | reverse complement strand
GGCAGCCGTTAACGTCAAGGCAGTGCACCTCACTAGCAAAAAGGTAACGACTCGCTAAAGCCTCAGAGGATCGTTAGCATTTTTTAGGTATAAAGTATTTTTAATTAAGGTGTATACATTTTTAGACATAATGCTATTTACATACTTAATAGATTCCAGTATAGTGTAAACATAACTTTTATGTGCTTTGAGAAACCAAAAGATGTGTGCGATTCGCGTTATTGCCATGTTTGCTTTATTGTGATGATCTAGAACTGAACCCACACTATCTCCAAGGTATGCCTGCAGTACAGTCATTTTGGAAAACCATTTAGTGATTACTAAAGATAAGTTAAAACGTGTTCCCAAAAAAGACCTGTACATGAACGTTCACAGCAGCATGCTTTACAATAGCCAAGAACTGGAAACAACCCAAGTCTCCGTCACCTAGCGAATGGTTAAATAAATGGTAGCATATCCATACAGTGAATTACTGCTCGGCAACAAAAAGGAACAGATTTACAGATCTACAAAACAACACGCATGAATCTCAGAAAAATTGTGCAGAGTCAAAGGAATAAGACACCGAAGAGTACATACTATATGAATTCATTTATATGAAGTTCCGGAACAGGCAAAACTAGCCTACAGATACAGAAAGTAGGTCAGTGGTTGTCTAGAGTTTAGCATGGGGGGTGTTAACAAGGGATCTTTTTTTGGGTGGTGGGTGTGTTCTATATCTTCATTGTAGGGGTGGTTACATGGATGTATGCATTTGTCAAAACGCTTAACTATACATGTAAAAGGAATGTCTTTCATTTTAATTATACCTCAGTTGATTTTTTTTTTAAAAAAGTTTCTGTTAAAAAGTAAAGATACTTGTGACATTCCTTGTAAATTTTACTGCTAGTTATGACCTTGTTTCTAATAGCTAGATGTTACTTTCCAAGTTTCAAAAGACCAATTTAAAAATGGCCTTTTAGATTATAATCTGTATGACATTAGAAATTATTTGCACTTTTATGTTATTAGTCCATTGTGATTCTTTCCAAACAGGCTTCTTGATTACGTGTTTTTCAGAAAGCTTTTGGAAACTTTTTAAAGTATATATTTTGACAGGATTTTCCTGTAGCGCTTTGGCAAACTTTGCACTTTTATTGTTTAAGGAGTATAAATAACAACAGAACAGAATGACTTTCTGGCGCATTTTCCTCTTGTCCTGAGTCTTTTATGTTCAATAACTCTTAAGTTCCTGTTGCTCTTGCCTTTTTACTTAGAAAATCAGACTCTCTCTCATATACCTGAAATTAAGGAGACAACACATACGATTTAGGAGAAGACTAGCAGGGCAAAGTTGCTAGTTTCTAAGGGCTATGACTGAGGGCAAAGAGATAGAGTTGATTTCCTACTTACTGTACACACCAGCCTTTGAGGTTTACTGAGTTACCCAAAATGTGTGTTCCTACTTGCCTTCTCACATTCCTGCGTGGATGGATGATTATTTGAAGAATCAGCTAGTCGAAGAACTCATGGTTTAAAAATTGCAGACTTTCATAGCTGTCTTGTCAAGGTAAACTTAAATTTGATAAAGCCCAAATTAAAGAGAGTTAAGTGTCTGGAGATATCAGTATCTTGTATGTTTGTGATGTACCACATGAGTTGAAGTGGTTTAGGATGGGTTATTGAATTTCCCAGAGAAGAGGGGTCTGTTCACCTGGGTAGTGTGTTGGGATCCAGGACCAGGTTCTGCTGTGTTGCCGGAATTGGCCTGTAATTGTCCTGTCCTGACAGAAGCAGGTTAGATGACAGGCAGTTCTGTCTCAGCTGCTTCAAGATCACCTCCAGCCTCCCTCAGTGCCCGTGACTAGGCTACAGGAGCCCTTTCACTCGCAAGGGGCCTAATTAGGTGATGAGTAGAAATTGCA
>NW_012140636.1:1073245-1073865 GCF_000956105.1 Propithecus coquereli | reverse complement strand
TTAAATTATTAAAAATTATGTGGTTTGGTTTTAAAATCAAATAAATAACCCTCTTTATGAATGAAGTAGACATCATTCCTAGTTTTATGTTAATCATTTGCCCTCCTGTGTTCTTCCTTTTGGACTTTGCAGCCATCGTCTTCGTGTCTGGCGTCTGCTGTCCTCTCCTCGACTTCTGTCCAGGTCGCCTTCCCCGAGGTTGACTGTGGGACCTCCCTGTGAGGGGAGGCTGAAGCCAGTGTAGACGGGGCTTCCAGCCTGCCCTGGAGATCTGAGCCCAGGGTAGTTTTACCCTCATTATCTTTCCGCAGTTTGCATGAGAGCGAAAGGTCAGCGGGACAGCTCGGCCTGGCTGGAACGGAGCAGCCTGGGTCAGATGATGTTTCCATGAACCGGCTGGGGTCGGATGGACTTTGCTGTGCAGTCGTGCCATCCGACCCCGTCTGCACCAGCCTGATAACAGTGGGTGGCCTCCACCTAAAACAGTTGCTCAGCGGCTTTGCATGTGAAACCTACATATAAACACGTGTATGTTTATAATTGTGATGAGCAAGAGCTTATTTTGTTAACTTCAAGAGGGTAATGGAAATTTTGGTCTCAGCTAACATTTCTATCTTCTC
>NW_012140636.1:1052525-1073195 GCF_000956105.1 Propithecus coquereli | reverse complement strand
GGGGCGCAGGTCCTTTGCTAGGTCCTCCTTGTGCTTTTATGTAACAGTCAGTTACCAGAGTAAGGGTGAGGAGACGGCGTTCTTATTTTTAAAAAGATGAAACCAGCACTGAAAGTGGGGTACGAGCCAGGACTGGAAGCCAGGTGGAGCTCTCCTCCTCAGGTCACGCTGCTGTTTCATCGTGACTCGCTAGGACATCGCGGGGGCAGAGGGCAGCTTGGTAGGGCACCTGGATAAACCACTGGGACCACTACAGCCTGTGCTAGAGAGTATCAAGGCCCTGCTCGGCTGGAAATGTCTGTTGTGAGACCTAGTCCTGCAGTACTGCAAGTTAAAGAGGTCTCTGGGAGAATGTTCGAGATCTCTGGGGGATAACAGGCTCAAAATCCTGTAGGAATATTAGTTTTATATTAAATGCGTGTGAGAAAGGTAAGTGCTCTTGGTGCAGCCGGCAAAATGAGTCTTTTTTTTTTTTTTTGAGACAAGAGTCTCACTCTGTTGCCCAGAGTAGAGTGCTGTGGTGTCAGCCTAGCTCACAGCAACCTCAAACTCCTGGGCTCAAGCGATCCTCCTGCCTCAGCCTCCCGAGTAGCTGGGACTACAGGCATGCGCCACCATGCCCAGCTAATTTTTTTCTATATAGATTTTTAGTTGTCCAAATAATTTCTTTCTATTTTTAAGTAGAGACGAGGTCTCGTTCTTGCTCAGGCTGGTCTCGAACTCCTGACCTTGAGTGATCCGCCCGCCTCGGCCTCCCAGAGAGCTAGGATTACAGGTGTGAGCCACCGCGCCCGGCCCTGTCTCTCTCTCTTTTAAAAACAGAAGCATGCATCCTTTCTGTTCAGTTGTGCGGGTTCCTCATTTCCTTGGCGTTAGTAACTACATCAGGGGTATTTATTCACGTATTAAAGAATGCAGGACCGTGCAGCCAATGCTGTCGGGCACACACAGGTGGAAAATAGACCACGTTAGCCTCTAGAAGCTTTCAGCTGGTGTGTAGGGGAGGTGTCATATGCAGCTTAGAGGAGAGGATTCTGGAGATGGTTGGGAGGAGGGGGGAGTTTGCTTTGGATCTGGAAGGAAGAAGGGTGGCACCGTCCACCTAGGAGAATAGTGCCGGAGACAGTTTGCACAGGGTCTGGTATATAAGAAAGAAATACTGGTAAATACTGGTTGAAAGAAGGAAAAAATTCCAGGAGTAAATATTTGGGCAAGAGCTAAGAGGAGAATTCATCTTTGAATAGACAAACTGAACCTCATTCCAGCATTATTTTCTCTAAGCGTAAGTATTTGGGGGTGCCATGAATGAATTCCTTCACAGCTGTGTGGGCTCGGCAGGGATAAAGGTGGTGGGGTTTCCAGCCGGTGTTGCAAGTTCACGGCTTGGGGGGGGGGCAGGTTCTGGGAGACTTGGGGCTGCCTTCCGACCACACAGCTTTGCCTAATTGATTAACTCTGCATAGCTGTTTGCATTCCTTTCCTAAAATAAATTTCACTTTCTAATTAACTCTCCAGAATGAATCAGTGCCAAAAAACAGGATGTTTGTTGAATCTTGTGATCTGGCGTGATGCTGCCAGCTCCTCCAAAAGGTGTAGCTCGTAATCTCGACTCCCCGAGGGCATCTCGGTCACCCACACAGCCAGTTGACCTAGGCAGGGAATAGCAGAACTGGATCTGGGCTTGAAGATCCGAGCACTGCGGGGCCAGTGCTCCTGAATGCCACGCGACATTGCTTCTCTTTCCTTGCTCGTGGGCGTCCTGGTTTTGCCTGGTGCTCCGTTGTTTCTGGTGTCTACCTGCTGACCCTTGTCAAATGTGATACACAGCATAAGCTCGGATAGCACAGCTCCCAAATGAATGGACCCTGATAGGTAGCACAGGTTGAGAAAGTTTTTGGCAAATGACATTGCTTGCGCGGTGGTGGGCTGTGCAGTGGAGGTCATTCGTGACGCAGTTCTTCAAGGAAAAGGTGTGCGTTTTGCAGCAGCAGAGACCTCTGGGCTGGCAGCAGGCGAGTGACGAGAGGACTTGGCAGTTCGGGGTGGGGACACAAGTAAGGATTCTGCTTAGCAAGTTTCTTGGAAGATTTTAAGGGCAGTAAACGTTTTAAATGAGTACATCAGTAACTTGTGCATGGGAAGAGCCAGGTACTTCGCAGAACTTGGATGTAACTCGTGAGGTGGAAAGCAGGGGCGTGGCACTGCTCTGGCTTCCGTGATAGCAGAAAATGAGAAAGACAGAAGCATGGAGAATTTTTTTTTTTTTTTTTCCAAATTGAGATCTAGCTTTTGGGTTTTATTTTTAAGCAGAATATAAAACAAGTACTTTCTGTTCCCATGAATACCAGGAGCGGAGACTTGATCAAATGCAGTAAGTAGTTTTATGCTAAAAAGAATTATTAGTCATGACATTTTTGGAATCCAAGTGTGTGGACAGTCAAAGCTAATCAGCATGTTCAGATAATCTAATTTGGTTGATGTGCAGCTGGGTTGTTTTTATTTTCCCTTTTTTTAAAAAGGCAAAACTTGTGGATGTTGTAGACCTTGGTAATGCAACTTTAAGTTTTGTAGCATTGCAGGTTGATTTTGAGTTAATTGGAAAATTTGAAGTTTTAATAACATTGGAAAAGTGGATTGTGTATATAAATTGAGAGAAGAAACTAATGCTGTTTGATATTTTTTTAATCTTGCAAATATTGCGAAGGCAATAGGACACTCTAGGCCTTCAGGGGCAGAGAAAGGCAATAAAATAACCTTTTTATTTTTGTCTTTTGGGGCAGATGGATGGGAATGGCATTGGGTACAGTAATCAGAATATTGTAGTTTCTGATGAAAAAGTTTCTGGAATATTGTGTGAATCTTGTGTGAGCTGTTGATTACTTAGGGACCCTGCCCCACCTTTTTTTTTTTTAAATCATAAGGAGATTTTGTTGGTGGTGTCAATTAAAATGTAAAAGAGCTGGTATATTATTCCTGATCTTCCTTTCCAATCTGAGGAAAAGAAACTCCTGCATGAACCAACGGCTTTGTCTGGTAAAATCCCCCGGTAAGTTATCACAGACACTTAGCAGAAATGGAAGAAAACAGGCAGAATGACCTGGGAACGAGTGTTCGCTGGGGCTCGCAAACTGCTCGGGTAATACATAGGTATGTTGAAGAGCTTAGATCTGAAAGATTAGCATTTAAATTGTCTCATTGGGAAGAAGACTGACAGTATGGGCACTCTGATTAATTTCTTTCTATTTTTAGTAGAGACACGTCTCGTTCTTGCTCAGGCTGGTCTCGAACTCCTGACCTTGAGTGATCCGCCCGCCTCGGCCTCCCAGAGTGCTAGGATTACAGGCGTGAGCCACTGCGCCTGGCCCAAAATGAGTCTTTAAGGAACCTCTGTAAGGAAGATCCCCGCTTACCATTAACTGTTGGTGAGCTTAGAAAAAAATAAAGAAATGCAATTCAGGTTCAATAAGTAGGTACAACGTGATGTGCTAATAAACCTTTAAAGGTTTGAGAGGTTGGATATTTTTGGTGACAAGGGTTAATTGAAGGATTAATGAGGCAAGAGATCTGGAAAGTTAAAATTTCTCTGCACTGTTCAGTTCAGTCCAACACATAACTTTCCCAGGCCAAATGGAATTATTAGCCTTGTAGGGAACACTCGGCCTTTTTAAAATGATAATACTGTGGCCAGTTTTGTAAATAGAGTTTATGCTTGAAGCTGTAGACCGTGGGTCAGATGAATTTTGTAACGCCTTGAGGGAAGTCGGTTGATGAACTGGTTCCTCTGCGTCCTAGCAGCAGTGTATAATGACCCACTTCTCATGAGACTCTAACGTTCTTGAGTTACCTAAATGCTTTAGTGTTCCCTGCCATATAATTTTAAACCGTGTGCACATTTTTGGGATAATTTTTATTCATATTTTGTTTAAAAAAGAAACTAAACCAAACTGAAATTCAGAACATTTTGTACTTCTGCTTCTTATTAAGATTGTTTAGTCCTTGGTGGGTGATATGAGTTCAGTTCTTAACAGTTTGAGAATTCTTGCTCTCATAATCAAAATAGTATTAGATGACAGTTTTCATACTGTTTCAAATGATTTAAATGCATTCATAGTTATCATCTACTTTAGAGATATTCCGATTTAAAAGTTGATATTTCATGACTTGGCATTTTTAAAATGCAACAGGCAATAGATAGGAAGAGTTGTTCATAAGATGTATTCGCTTGTGTGTGTTTCTCTTCATGCCACCAGGTCAAACTGCAGGGCATCAGTGAAATCCTGGGGTTCTAAACCTGTTCACCCAGTGTCTCCGCGAAGAGCCCCCTTTAGAAATTTTTAGAAATTATTGGCGTTGCTTGGGTTAACAGCCATGGACAAAGCATGAACAGAACAAGATAAAATTTTTCCAAATAAACAGGAAATACGGTAGTAACTGAGAAGTAAACGTCCCCCAAATACCCTCTTCTTCATCAGAAACGTGTAGCATTTTCCTTGGAGAAGGGTCTGTGTTCCTGTAGTTCAGCCGTTGATGAAAACAACATATGGTTAGTTTTATGAGGACTTAGAGACAGATGGTGACCTATGGGCTAATTATGCAGTGGGCATGATTTTTTAAACAAATCACTGAGATTGTTATGTGGCCCTTTCTCATGAGTTGGGCAATCTGGACTGTTTATTGTCACACTAGGCAGACACGTTCCAGGTGAAGGGGGAAGAGGCGCTACAGAAGGGAAAGTATATTTACAGCGTCTTTTCATCTCCGTATTCATTTTGATGGCTCAGAGAAAAAAAGATGTCCAGAAGTTAAAAGGGGAGTGCAGTCAAACCTGAGCTCCTGCTAGGACTGCGTTATTTTGGACAGCTGACTTTGTGGGTAGGTAGCTCAGGGTTCCCCCGTTGGGCAGCAACATTTTTCTTTTAATCACTTCGGATAGAACTCTGGCTGAAGTCTTCCTAGCCCTCTGAAACCGGATTTTTTGGGCCTTGTTGGGTTTTTTGGTTGGAGGGGCCGGGCGGGCTTTTGCTTGGTTTTGCTTTTTTTTCCTTTTGCTTGGGGTTTTGTTTCCCGGGGCGGTTGTTTCGTTTTCCCCTTCTTCTTTTTTTTAAACTTGGTTTCCTTTTCCCGGCTTCAGTTTTTTTCCTTTCGGTTTTTCACCCTTTTGTTTTTTTTTTTTTTTTCCCTTTGTTTTTGTTCAGGGGGCGGGGAGTTGTTGCTTTTTTTTTTTTAATTGAAATATTTATTATTTTATGATGTCTCCTTCCCCAAACGTAAGCATCATGAGGGCGGGGATCCTGGTCCGTTCTCTGCTGTTACTCCGGCCCCTGGAGCAGTCCCGGAGCACAGCCGGTGTGAAGATTTGCTGAAGTAAGAAAGGAATGAATTAAAACTCCTTTAATCTCCACAGCTGTGCTACAGCACGGGCTTTGTTCTCCCTAGTTTGTAGACTGGTCAGATGACCCTCTCTCGTGTGTTGTTCTTGTGCTGTTGGTTTTATCTCACTGTATTGTGTTAAATAATTGCCTTTTCTTACCTGTCTTCCCCCCCCCCCACTGTCACATCCTTGACAGCAGAAAGTTTGGAAGTGTAGTTATGTCCACCATGCCTGGAAATATTTATTGATAACTTGTTTATTTTTTTTTTTAAATCAAAAGTGTAGTTTATTATATTTCAGAAAAGAAGCAGTACGTTACTCAAAGTATTAATATATGCCTAAACTATCAATACAGTTTTGCCATCTTAATGGTAGGATAACTTGTTTATTGCATGTGTGAACAAACTAGTTCACCAGGGGACATGGTCACTGCCTGGGCCATTTCCTTTGCAGAACCCACGAGGTAGATGGTTTTGTGCCCATTTTACAGATGCTCGGCTGGGAGAATCAGCCGGATGCAGGTTTGTCTGCATCAGGGCTCACCTTGCGCCGCGTGGGTAGTTCATGGCCTTTCCACGTGCAAGGGCCCCTGTTCAATGTCACGTTTCCCAAACTTTGCGCTCCATGCCGCAGGTGATATTCACTTACCTGATTGAGAAATGATGTAGTAACGATGCTAGTAGAAGTTTGGTAGTGCTTTTAATTACTGTTTTTATTCATTATACTAACAGTATCAATTTGAAAAATGGCCAGCACAGCAGGCGGGAGACTTCCTTGTCTGTGACAGTGCTCGGGGGCTGCCTGGAGTTTGCCAGCCCCCTCCCCCACCGTCAGCCACCTCCGCACCCCGTGCAGCCCGCCCTCCCCCAGTGGCCGCAGACATCTGGACGGGCTTATGTGATGTGTGTCCCCTCCTTGGCTGTCCACTTTTGCTTTTGTCCGTGTAGCTCCTGGCCAGCCCCTGTCTCCAGTTCTAATTTGCTGCTTTGTAATAAGCCTCTGGTTTGACAGCCAGATTATCCAGCCTGCTGGAACTTGCTAGAATGAGGAAAATCGGTAAGTGGCCCAGCGTCCACGGAGTGAGCTACGGGAACTCGTACGACATGGAGTCGTGACGTCGCGTGGGCTGCAGGCCCGAGAGGCCGGATTCCCAGGCCTTCATAGGGTACCTGCCGCATCAGGGGAGGCCCGGCCTCCCTGCACGTGGCCAGTCGGCTCAGTTCTGCAGGAGGGGGACGTGAAGCGGTGGGGAGGGTTGAGGGAGGGAGGCGGCAAGGTGAGAGGGATTGGGCCTGGTCAGGGCGTAGGTTGCACCGCGTACTCCAGGCTGAGTCGGCTTCCTGTGGGTACCGCCTGGGCCTCCCCCGGTTCACGGAGCTCTCTCTGCCTGAGCCATCCTGGCGCTGAGCCGGCTCGGTGCTGCGTTGTGCTTGTTCACGTGGCGTTTTTCTTTCTTCCCTCCACCCTGCTAGGGCTGAAATTTATAGTTGGCACTTACATGTGCCCTACAGACAAGGCAAATTTGGGGCACAGATAAGAGGCTATGGTGGGTTGTAGCCTTTCTGCTACAAGGAAGTGGTAGGTTTTGTTTTGCTTTGTTTTTCATCACAAATGACAGCTAACACTGTTGTTAACATAGGAGTCTTTTGTCCAAGGCCCAGGATGTACCCACTCCTTCCTCATGTAACCAACAAAGCCATTTGCCACTGTTAGTGCCCTTTCTCTGTGATTTGGTTGAAAACTATGACAGAAATGTGCCCGTCTTCACACCCTTTTTAAAAAACAAAATATATATAAAATGCATATATTTCTGTAATATATGTGGATACATATGATTATATATGGATATATTTATGGTTTAAGGAGTCATAAGGTAGGGGGATAGGCTAGGCTGTGGAGTTAGGATGCCTAATGATAAACAATCAATAAATATTCACTATTAGTATTATTAGAATTTTTTTTTTTTTGGTTTTGTTGTTTTTAAGTAAATTAGGCAAATTTGTGAAGGGAAAATAAGGGGTAAAAAGAATGCTTTTATACTGGTGGGCATTTGAATTTGCTGAAAGTGAGCTGCAAATGTTTCCTGAGCTTCCTGTTAGCCAGTGCAAAAAGAGCAGCATGGTCAGCCTCCTGTTAAAAAATACATCATGCTGCTTAGAGAAGTCATAGGGCCTTGTAAAGTGACATTTACAAGTGTGATAAAGTGAAAAATGTCTTTAGCAAAATTCCTACAGCAAATGCAGTAAAGAATTTTTAGGGCAGCTTCCTGTGATATTCCTCAGTGTTGGTCAGTGGGACCACCAAAAAATGCATCTCAACAAGAGCAGTCCTACCAGGAAAAAGGAATTTTGAAGGCATGTACTATAAAATGCATAATGGAAATATTTGTACCCAAATCTTCAAGTCTTCTGCAAACACAGCTACTGCTTTATACTGAGACTGGGGTGCAGGGTGGGGGGGGGGAGAAAAAATGTGGGCAAGAGGTATGAGCTGTAATCATGACGGTCTGTATTTCTACTTTTTGATATCTGTCTCTGAATTTTTTAATGTCTGCCATCCAATGCTTTCAGCTCTGTATTTTCCTGTATGTCTCTGCTGATCCTGTCATAGTAATTGAGGAAAATCCTGTGTCTTTCCAGAATTCTCAATTTTTGGTTGCCCTGGAAGATTTTCTTCTTTGGTTTGTACACCCGGCATTACTGTTTTGAAGTCAGTTGGGTTACAGGATTAGCAGTATCCTGGAATTGTCTTGCTTTCTGATTTTGCCTTTCTTATCACCTCTGAGATTTTTTGATCTTTTAAATTTCCAGTGAATGGAAAATTAAATTGTTAATACGAGTCGCGGTTTGGAAATTTTGTGCCAGATGATGACACTTAATGGACGTGTGGTCTTTACATAGGCAATGCCTTACGGGTTCGACTTTTGGCCCACGTATTGCATGTTTGCCTTTTCGTGGGCTGTCGCAGATCTGGCCTGTACCTTTATTTCATTATTGGACGTTTCTGCACATGTTACTGCCGTCTCTCAGCCTAAGATCATATTTTCCAGTCTTCTTGCTATTTTTTTTTTTTTTTACCAGTTATAGGATGAAAGAAAGTAAAATTAGATATGCTTTTGATGTCTGATTTAAAAACCAACATTTCCATGGATTCAAAAATTGAAGAAGATGAAAAAACTAGTCTTGAGTCTTCTCTTTAAAAATGATTTCTCTCTTTTGGCTGAAAAAGTTTGCTTCTCTCCACCATGCTGCTCATTATTTCAGAGGTTCCCGTTGTGCTCTGCACCCCTCACAGCCCCTGCCGTATTTCCTAAATAGCGACTGGACCTGTCCGTCCACACTGCCGTGGCGTGAGCTGTTTGGAGGCAGGGATCCCAGGGACGGGCGCGGTTCTGTCTGGCACGTTGTAGACACCCGGGACGTGTGTGCGGAATGAATGGAGTGAGCAGCAACGTAGTGAATGCCTCTGCCTTCCCAGCAGTCACTGGGCTGGACACAGATGCTGTGGTGTCGTCTCAAATGTCTCAAACCAGATCCAGGTTCAACACACCTTCCTCCCTGTCTTGCGGAGGTGGGGGCTCCACTTTGCGTCTCTGAGATGGAAGCTCTTAGAGTCGTCTTTGGATCTCTTCTACGCCCTAGTTTCTCCTGCATTTTTCTCCATTGCTACCGCCTCTCCCGTGGCTTGCGCTCTCAGCCTCCTACCTCTGCGGCCCGCAACCCAGCCTGCCGACTTGGCCCCCCAGCTCCCCTGTGCGCCACTGCGGCCCAGCTGGGCCGCCCAGCGTCCCCCCGTGAGGGCGCGCCCGCCGGCGGCCAGAGTGGGTTTCCCGAGGAGTCTCGCGGGGCAGCGTGTTCCAGCGGGCGTCCTTGCTCCCTCGGTGACGCTTAGCCTCGGAGGCTCGGAAACTGATCTTGCGAGCACAAGGAGCTGATCTCTCCATCACGTTAACCCAGTTCAGCGAGTGGATGTGTAAACCCAGATGTGCCTGCTTACTGGCTTAAAATGAGAATAGGACTGTTTCTATTTCCGTTTCACGGGCTGGGATTCTGGTGTGGGAACGATCGGTCCGCATTTTCTTCCTGTGGCTGGGCCTGCGTGGGAAGCCAAATCACGCTCAGATGCCCAGTTGGCTCGTGTGGAATAAAAACAAGGAGGAGTTTGGCGTCAGATGGCATCAGGTTAAGTCCAAGACCCCCATGTCACGGTCAGGAGGCTCGCCGGGGGGACTGCCTGGGGTGAGCAGCCCGTGGCTGCCCGCGTCCTTCTCCACGGGCGGGTGACTTTGCCAGGAGGTCGCGAACCCTCCAAGGGTGGTCGCCTGTGGCCCTTTCTCCCATCGCTGTTCTCTTCTCCGCTTCTCTCCACTTTCAGATCTGACCAAGCCCCTTCTGATTGACATTCTTTCAATTTCGTAGGACTTGGAGCTGTTTCTCTAGGGCGACTTGGCATGGCGTGGCTTGTGAAGTTCAGCTCTGACGGCGGTATGATTTCCCGCGTCTCCAGGCCTGGCTGTGTCTCCTCTCCCCCAGCCCTCCTCGCCTTTCCTCAAGCACCTTTGAAGCTCTGACTCCTGGAGGAGGGGGTCTGGCCTCCCTGAGCCACCCAGCCCACTTTCTGCTCTTTCCCCTGTGGCCTAAGAGGCCTGGGTCCGAAGCAGAAGGCGTATATGTCTTCCTGTCGCTCTGCTGGAGTTTCCTGGGCTCTAAGACCCCGTCTTGTCTATCACATAGGATTGCTGTGAAGGCCAAATAAAGTGACAGATGTGCGTTTTATTTAGCAGTGCAGGAATCTGCATAGGTGACACTTCGTTTTTTAAACTATCATTCATGGAGCACAGCAGTTTATGTACATTGTTTCATTTAGTCCTCTTTGAAGCAGGGACTGTCGTTATCCCCATTTTACAGATGGACAAAGTGAAACTCGGAGAAGTTCGGCTTGTGCCCAAAGACTCGGGACTGATGGAGATGGCTGGGCCGTCCTGTGGTCTGCTCTGAACCTCAGTCCCCTCTGCTGCGTCGCGCTGACTCCGTGACTCGCCCGGATTGTCTCCACCTCTCTGCTGCTGTCCCCGCCACGTCCTCCCCGCCTGCCCAGGCCCCTTTCAGGTTGTGTGACACGTCCGTCCCTCTCTCTCCTTTCCTCTCCACCCCTCCTTGCTCGCCGTCATCTCCAAACTCCCGTGATTCCCGAGGATGTGCCCGAGGCAGGTCCCTGTGCAGGTGCGTCCCAGCGGGCTGTGCCGCTTTGAGCTGCACAAGTCGGCTACCGTCTCTGAACCCCTGAAAGATACAGGCTGATGACAGCTGCTCAGGGGGTTTCCAGGTGACTCCATAAAGCACTGTGTGTGAATGTTCTTGTAGATGGTTAGACGTTCCCGTCTTCCTCAAGAGACGAGCTACCTTAAAGCGTATTTTTAGTTTGTCCCCCAGTAAGGAATATGTTTTAATGACGTGGCGTGGTGGTGGCCAGCACACGCACTCGAATGAGGAGTCCGCAAGAACCTTTATTCCGTGTCCCTTTGCAAGAGCTGGCCGGTGAGACCTTGGGGGCGGCTTTGTTTCTGTGCCACGCGGGAGTCTGCACCCTCTCGTAGACGCCGCGCCAGTGTCTCCACACTGGGCCGCGTGGGCTGCCGCACAGCTGTTTCTGCCACACTTGACTGCAGCGTGTGAGTCCGCCTCTCGAGGCCGAGGCGCGCTGGCCGGCCCGGGGGCCTGTGCTGTGTGGGGCTTGGATCTCCCATCCTGCCTCTGCGCAGGGCTGTGGACCCATCCGTCCCAGAGCCTGGCGTCTCGCCTGCGCCGTGTTTTCCCCGCCGCGCTGGCGGTGATAGCGTCCTGTCGCGGAGGAAAGCTCGGCCTGCCGCGTGTATGCTGCCCGCTGCCTCCCCGGCACCCGGGCTTCCAGCTACCAGCCTCTCACGTCCTCGGCCGGGAGAAAACAAGCCCGCCGCTCGTGGTGCCTTAGCACCAATTTGTCCTCCGCCTCACTGGCCCTGGCCCTTGGCTTCTCCTCTGTATGGTCGCTTTTTTCCCAGGGCCGCTCCAGCTGGTCTCCGGCCTGACGCTGGAATCACATGCTTGGCCCCAGCCTTGGGCATTGTTCTCGGGGTTGTCGGCATTCATCCCCACGGCCGCCTTTTCCGATGCAAAGGTCGTTCCCTTAGTGGATGTTTCTTTCCTGTAGACTCGTTTGTGCTCCCCCCTTCCCCTCCCCCAGCAAGGGTTTTACAAGCCACTTCAGAAAAATGCTGGGGCTCCACTTTGTGTCTAGCACGACCAGCACACATAACTCTGGTTCTGCTCCAGTCCTGCTAAATGTCGCTTCTCCCGACCCTAGGAAGGGTTTGGCTTTGCAAGCACAGGTTATAGGGACTCGTGATCTCAGGAGCAGGGGTAAGGGAGACGCATCTTCACCATTTTCCGGACCAGACCTGGCAGACGGCTGCGGCCCCTCCTCGCCTTCCCTCTCGTTTCCCTTGGAGACGTGCTCTGCCCATGGCTCTCTTCTCCCTAAAGCGAAAGAACTTTCCCTTGTGTTTTCTTCTGGCTCCAAATTGCTCGCTCGGCCTTTTTCTAAGCTTGTATTAAATTGCTCCATGATTCGTGCCTGGAGAGCCTTGAGCGTAACCCGGCTCACAGAGAAGCGTTGTTTTTGTGGTTGGACCGTTCACGGCCGCAGCGTCTGCTCCTGTCCCAGTCGGGCGTGCAGGTGAGGCTCGTGCCTCGGGCCACTGGAAGAGGAGGGAACACAGGTACCCTGCAGCCGAGATTCAGGTGAGGCTCGTGCCTCGGGCCACTGGAAGAGGAGGGAACACAGGTACCCTGCAGCCTAGATTCAGGTGAGGCTCGTGAAGAGGAGGGAACACAGGTACCCTGCAGCCGAGATTCAGGTGAGGCTCGTGCCTCGGGCCACTGGAAGAGGAGGGAACACAGGTACCCTGCAGCCTAGATTCACTCAGCGGGGATTGTCGCTTGTGTGACCTCCAGACGCCCCCTGGGTGGGGGCCTCAGCTGCCTGTGACCAAGGCTGCAGAACACCAGGCAGCTTTTCAGTCCCTGCGACAAGTATATCTAGTTCCTATCTTGAAGCAATCTGAATTTAATGCAGAGCAATGGAATTAGATGTATGAGGATGATGTCACATCAGCGACAGTGTCTTTAACCATTATTCTTTTCAACAATTCAGTTTTAAGAGGGGAAATTGAATTTAGGAAATCCGTATGTGGGAAAATTTCTCGATCGGTAGATGTGTGGTCTCCTGTGTGTCTGTTTCCTCCTCAATTCGGTGAGACTCCGCCACGCCCCTGGAATGGGATGAAGAATTGCTCAAAAGTTCTCACGCAAAATCCTAAAGACAGGAGACCTGATCCACATGGAGGTATGTTAGGAAATGATCAGATAAATAGGCTTTCAAGAATGCCATTGAAATGCGCAACAGTTATATGAAACATGCAAGTATGTAAGTATTTTAAAATTCAACTGACGTGGAAATTGGATGTTCCAGTGATTTTAATGAAAAATAAAATTCAAAGCACAAAGGGGAAAAAAAAATCCACGTGTCAAAAGGAAAAATGCCCTTTATCTACTCATGCAAATAGTGTCCTTGTTCATAGCTGCCACAGAAGACACGACGAGCCGTGTTGTGCAGGACGCAGGGTTCAGGAGAGGCAGGTTTGTAAGTGGCAGGTAGCGGGCAAGTGATTTATGTCCCATGGAAATCCATTCAGCCGTGGTGGCACTTCCATGGCATCTGACGCTTAAGGGGCCATTGTCTTCACATTCGGGGTGAGGACAAAAGGCTTCAGTTGCTGCAAGGTGCTGGTTTGGGATGGGGATATCCTGTCTCCTTTTCCAGTAAGAGCAGGAACAAGATTATCTAGGGTTTTTAAAAGGAAAAGCTTTTGTTCTTTTTCATTTAGTGACAGTAGAAATTAAAGTAGAGCCTTAAAAGTTAGGAACACGGTCAATTTTAGTGTCAGGGCCCAAGCACGGGAAGTTAAATCAGATGCCTCATTCGAAAATGTGTGAAAGTTATTTATCCTCATTTAGATGTGGGGGCAACCAGTGCATGGCTGTTGAGGTTAGATATGAGAAGCAGTAATTAGGAATAGGATGAAAGGACTCAAGAGTGAGATTAATTTAGATCACTTTATGTTTAGCTTCTGATTTTACTTCGTTCTGTTTGCTGTTTTTGAATTGCATTTATTAGTATGTAGGAGAACAAGGATCAAGAAGTATTTTTGTTCATGTGTCATAGTAGACCGTTGTTCTTTATGTGATTCTTGGAAAATAATGGATTTTACACGGGAAGAGATGTTTATTCTTTTCAAAGATTTTCTTCGTTTGGGGTAAGAATTTGACAGAAATTATAGCATTTAGTTTAGAAAAGCACTTAAGCTGTATATATCATTTAGGTTTCTCATGCCTCTTGCTGGCTGTCATGTAATTTGGATTGGGACTCTGGAAGGAAGGCAGTGATCGCAGGAGGAGGAAAAAAAGTAAAATAGTTGCCCATTTCTTGAGTATAGTGTAATAATGGTCTTCCATTTAATCCTATCTTATCAAACATTTTTTTAGTGTCTGCTCAGTGCCAAGAAGTACCTATTGGTTCCAGGCCTCAAGAAGCTTATAGTTAACAGTTTCTCAACCTTAGCACTGTTGGCACTGTGGGCCACGTGGTGGGGGCTGTAGAACATTTAGCGACATCTCTGGCCTCCACCCACTAGATGCCAGTAGCATCCCTCCCCCTGACCAAAAATATCCCACAGATATTGTCAGATGTTCATTGGGGGAGGAGCAGAATCACCCCCATTTCAGAACCACCGGTTTGACATCACTCATCTTGCTGTAGAAGCTCACGAGCATTCTGTGCCATTACGGGTGTTCAATTACTTATATATATTTATGTTTATGTTTATACATATTTATGTTTATAACAGTTTTGGAAAAGCCGTTCGAAAGTGACCTGAAGTGGGTTTTTATTCTAGTCTCACAATTCTTAAAATAAGTTTTGGAAGGGTAAAGGAGAATCGCTAACCATGTCCATGTGGGTGTGCTGTCGCGGGGCGTTTTCGTCATTGTCAATGTCAATGTCATTGTCATTATTTTACGAAGGAAGTGGAGCCCTCAAACCAGTGAGCCAAGGGAAGAGCGTGGCGATCTCCATGGGAGAGCAGGGGAGGACTGTTCCCGGTGATCTCCTGATGTTCCCTGTGCTAATGCAATTTGCTCAGACTGTGGAAGCTGTAGAGGTTAATAAAATTGTTGAGATCTTAAATGTAAAAGATGTAAGATTTGTTATAGATCGGTTTTGAAATGAAGCCTAAATGAAAATGGATTTGCTTTGTCCCACCTGCCTTCTCCCTCTTTCTTCTTTCCCCTCCTCTCATCTCTGCTTCTTCTGGCAGCTCTTTTGACAATCCCATTGGTCGCCTATAATAATGACTTTGATGAATTACCAAAAGGTGCCCCTCCCTCAAGATACATTACAGTCATCTACCAGAAAATGGCCATCGTAACTGTACAAAACTACGATGACCCAGGGTAACTGGAACCGCGGGAGTTGTGCAGTGCACAGCTTGAGCAGCAGTGAGTGACGGCCATGTTTGGGCAGTTTCATTCACTCTCATGGCATTAGCTGCCACTTGAATACTGCTCATTCTTCCATTTCTGACCCCAGACCAGACCTTTTCCTGGAGCATCATGCCTGCATGTCCCGCTACCTTTTGGACATTTCCTCTTAGAAAACTCTAAAGCATCCCAAATGTAACATAATGCAAAATTGAATTACTGTTTTCTCCAAATCTGCTTTTTCTTAAATTTAGGGGTCATCTTCGTTCCCCCTTTCATATACTTATACATATATACACGCAATGCACACATGCACACACCTCCCAAGCCCTCTGTGTCCCCTCACACAGTCCTTAAATCCTGTGATTTTCATCCTACCCCCACTTTTCTCCTGTTGTCCTATTTCCGTTTCTATCTCCCTGCTCCGGGGCCTGGGTCATAGCTATCGTCTCCTAACTGATCTCCCTCCCCAGGTCGCACACCCCTTCAGACACCCTCCACCCAGAGTGCTCTTACAGGACACAAATCTGATCTTATTGTTCCCCACCAGGGCGCTCTGATTCCTTCTGTTATCTAATAGTCTATGCCTCCTTTCCAGTCGGATTTATAACCTTATCCCTCCCCCTAAATGTCCAGGCATCGAAAATCTGCTAAGTGCAGGGCCTGTTCCAGGCCTTGGAGACTCAGCCCATGGAGGGCTTGCCCGCAGGAGCTTACCTTCTAGGGGGCTGTACTGTTTGCATGAACATGAACTTGAACCATGAACTTACCATGCTGTTTCATGCCTTTGCTCATCTTCTTCCTCTGCCTGGAATGTACCCCCATCAAACCACCTCCCCCACCCCAAGCTAATCTGCCTGGCCAGTGTCTGCTGGAATTTTAGGACTCAGCTAGGGTATCATGGCTCCCACTAGAATTACCATTCTTCTTTTGATGTCTTCTTTGCATCATGTATTTCAAGATTCCTCTCCATCGGGGCCTGGTTTTACCAAGTGTTGTGTTCCCAGCACCTACAATAGTGCTTAGCACGTAGTAGGTGCTTAATAAATGCTTATTGAATGAAAGGTACACAAGAATGGAAACATTTTGGTATTAGTGTCCTTCAAGTGTGTCATGTATAATCTTCTGTTCTTTGGTCATGCTCTTTTTTCTGCTATCAATATCTGCTCCTACCCACTACCTATCCCATATGAGCCACTTGCCTCATTCTTAAAAATGTCCCTATCATGAACCCTTGCTGATCCCTTCCCTTTCCTCAGTTACTTCTTGACAGACCTAATTGCTTTTTCCATGATTTCAGTAGCATTTATTTAATAAGTACTGCGTATCCGCTATTTTTCAGGAGTTGTGCCAGGTTCTAGAGATACGACAATGGGAAAAGACCTGGTCCTTGCCCTCAAGGAACTCATAGTCTACTTGGGGAAAGCATTTTGTTCATGCCTTGCTGCCTGCTCGGTCAGTGGATGGCTGTCCTTCGTGCATGATGCAAGGACCCAGGCCCCTTACCTGTTGGGGCTCTGCTAACCCCATTGTGCTTCACTCTATGCGAAAGGGGAAAAAAAGGCATGCAGTAGACACACTAGGTTCTTAAAGCCTTGCCTCAGAGGTGACAGGACCACTTCTCTCACAGTCCATTGGCAAAGACAGATTCCAAGGCCACCCCAAACTACAAGGGCAGCTGAGACGTGTAGTCTTGCCAGATGCCCAGAAAGAAGAAATGGAGTTTCGGTAGACAGCTGGCAAACTCAGCCACGTATCTCATTACGCTAGTTGCGAGCTGTGTTAATTAGCTTCTTCTACATATTAATTAGTTTCTTCTGCTTAGAACACTTTCACCTAAAATATTTGCAAGACTTACACCCTCACTTCATTTAAATCTCGGCTCATCTGAAACTTCTTCGAAGTGTCAGACCACACAATCTAGAAAGTTCCCCATGCCCTTGCACTGCCTTTTTTCCCCTTTAGAACCCCTGTCGCATATTAGATGTACAGTTTGGTTTATCGTCCTCCCTGACAGAAGAGTGTAAGTGTCACGAGGGCACAGCTCTTGTCCTGCTCACTGCTCTGTCCGCAGAGACTGGAATAGAGCCTGGCACTCGCCTTCAAGGATTGCGAACTTCTTGGAGGTAGAGATTTGTCGTTCATGTTTCAGCAAATGTTTGTGCCAGGCAGGCCTCGGAGACACACCCTGAAAAAAGTAGGCGGGCCCCTGCCGTCCCCGAGTGTACAGTCTACCCAGTCTCATTCAACTTTATTTCCCTGAGCTTGGCATTTAGAAGCCATTAAACACGTGTTTGTGGAGTGAGAAAAACTAATTAACGCCATACTTAGAAAATCCCCCTGTAGTAAATACATCGTTCAGTTACAGGAAACGGTAACCTAAGCGGAATATTTTGCAGATCATGGTGAAAATCTACCCTGCTCTGCTTCAGCCTTTGAACAAGTCTGCTCCTAAGTCCCTCTCCTCATTGCTAATAATAACACCAGTGGGGGAAACTTGGAGAAAGAGGCATTTGTCACCAAATGGTACGTTAGCAACATGTTATCTGCGTTGGAACACGTGGTCATTAAGCAGGATTTGGATTAAATCTATGAGAATTTAGAATCTACTTGGGGACGAATGGAAATACGCGTCTGATTAGAAATTCCTTTTTCCACTTTAAGATACTGTGGATTAGAAAGGGATAAAAATTAATTTCGAGCGGAGGCCCGTTGTCTGAAAGGATTCGTTGTGTGTCAGTGGAAATTCTTCGGGGAAGTGACGTCTCTGGAGGAAGAAACACAAACAGCTCAGCACAGTCAGTTTACGCCGCACCGAGGAAAAATAACTGAAACTGCGCGTTGGTTTTCCGTGGGCTGTGACAGGGTTGACTCACAATTCTACTTTCTACAAATTGTGAAAATCTGGCCTCACTGGGAGGAGCGCCCGAATGTTCAGGTTCTGTCCGAAGATACAGGAGCTAGAAAATGTAGCTGGGGCTTGTCAGTGGGTGCAGTTTTTACAGATGCAGAAACACTCTTGGAGCTTGCTGACGTTGTGAAGTATTTCCAACTGGCAGTTTACTAAAGTAATTGAAGCAAAATCATTTTCTAATGATGTGAAAAAGCTGCCTCAAAATAATGTTCAAGAAAATAGGCTGTACATATATTATAGCGCATGTAAGGGCTTAAGCCCTCTTGTGAACACCTACTCACCAATTTCTTTATTATCCTGTTTTTTACTCAGATTTATACATCTTCCTTCCTTTCTTCATAAGGACAGGTGAATAAGGATAGATACTAATTTCCGCCTCATTATAACGTCACCCCGTTAGCCTGTTATACTAGCAACATTCATTTTGAATATCTGGCCATGTTTAGCCATTTGTATTATGATTGAAGTTATTCTTGGCTGGGTGCAGTGGCTCACGCCTGTCATTCGAGCACTTTGGGAGGCTGAGGTGGGAGGATTGCTTGAGGTCGGGAGTTCGAGACCAGACTGAGCAAGAGTGAGACCCCGTCTCTACTAAAAATAGAAAAAATTAGCCGGGCATGATGGCGCATGCCTGTGGTCCCAGCTACTTAGGAGGCTGAGGCAGGAGGATTGCTTGAGCCCAGGAGTCTGAGGTCGCTGTGAGCTAGGCTGACCCCATGGCACTCTATCCCAGGCAATAGAGTGAGACTCTGTCTCAAAAAAGAAGAGAAAAGAAAAAAAACTGCCCAACTTTCTGCTTAATAATCTCAGGTCTGGATTCAGTCTGGACTGACTTTGTCAGCCAGGAGATTGAGATCCAAGGGGACAGTCTAAGGCTTAGGTTTCAATTTCTGGTTTCTTTGAAAATTTTCAGGCCTTGCTTTTCATTGATACTTTTACTTTTTAAACTTTGTTGTTTTCTAGCCTTACATTTCAGTAATATTTGAAATGCTTTTAATGCTTCAGTGGCTTTTTAAGATGATAGTATTCTGCTAGCATAAAATTTTAGACAAAATTTTTATTTTTTCTTTTAGATTTACTATGCTCAATTTTCTGAGATAAACATACCTCCTATTTTGTTTGCCTCCTTTCAAACTGCTATGTTTTAAAGCAAGTATTTGATCAATAAAATAGTCCCAACCCCAAAGAGGATTCTGAGGTAGGTCTCTGTGGAGGGACTTAGCTGGCTGAAAAGTTTTGGTTAAATAAAACCCTCACTTCTTTAGCTACATCCCATGATTGACTTCTTTCATGTAACCACTACTTTATAACTGTGGCTACAATTGCTAGGAAGGGGGATGATTCCTTTCAACATTTATTAAATTAAATCTAATTGCTGTGTTGGAATGCCATGCACACCTCACAACTGTATAGTTTTTTTAGTAAAATAATTCTGTTTAGTAAAAAAATTAAAGAATGAATAAGTTTAAGTAGAAAGATTTTAATTTTCATCATGTACCACATGTTCCGACCTCTTCAACTGTTCTGATTAAGTCATCAGAGGACCAGCCAAGATGGGAGCTGAGGGTCCTGAGAATTTGCTGGAAGTTTTCTATTCTTATCTGCAGTGACTGTCAGAATCCACAATTTCTGAAAAAAAGAAAAAAAAAATCCCCAAAGTACTGTATAGCGCTTCCTTCCAAATTGAAGTCCAGCAATCAGAGCTGCAGGTGGGCCTCTGCGATGAGAAATATATTACCTGTAAGCCTCTCTTCCTCCCAGATGAAAGCTCAGGTTATAAACACTTCCCCACCCACCACCTTTATAATCATACGCTTAGAAAAAAGTGAAAAGGGGCCAGGCACGGTGGCTCACACCTGTAATCCTAGCACTCTGGGAGTGCTAGGATTACAAAAAAAATTTAAAAAAAAAAAAGAAAGAAAGAAAAAAGTGAAAAGGAAAGATAGAAATGTGTCTGCTTCACGTGCCAATAATTGAAAATACTGCGTAGCGGTGACTACCATGGTATTGACAGCATCATGGAAGCCGATAACCCCGCACAGTCCTGGGCACGGTGGGCAAGAGTGGGCTTCCTGGGAGAGCTTTCTAAAAGAGCTGGCTCTTGCCCTGCCTCTGGATGTGTGGCCACTGCATTAAGAGTTATGTTTCCCAAAACCGTTTCATGAAACCTAGTCCCTGGAGATGCTCCCCTACCCCCAGCCCCCCCCCAAAAAGTGTTGTGGTCAAAGAAGTTTGGGGAATGATGCAAAATATCCTCTTCACTGTGTACATTTGCATTAAAAATCCTGAGATGTTCTCCAGTGAAAGAACCTGTCTTACGTTGATTTTCCAAAGCTTGACAAGAGGTCGTGGTCACAGAACTTGTCATTACACACCAACTCTCTTCACTCGTCTCCGTCACGGCTCCGAGGAGCTGGCAGCGCACAGAAAACACTTTGTGGAGCTTTCTGAGAGGCCATGGATTTAATTGTACCGGAAATAAGGAGATACTGGTCAAATATAATAGTGTAAGAGGCACCACTGTGACCTAAGAGGAGACTAGACGTGAATGAGCTCATCTTATATTTCCTTTTTTGGTCATTTTGCTAGAATCTCTTTTGTTTTAATTGTGCCTAGAATAACCACCATCTGAACAGCTATGAAAACAAATTTTAAAGGTGGACAGAACTTTCACTGATACATTTCTGCCTTGTCTGTGTGTATAGAAACTCAAACATCAAGCTCAATCATATTTTTAAAAAATAAACTTTATTTTTTAGAAGAGTTTTAGATTTACAGAAAAATTGCAAGGATAGTACGTAGTTCTCATT
>NW_012140636.1:1049066-1051045 GCF_000956105.1 Propithecus coquereli | reverse complement strand
ATATTTTCCCCCCTTATCTTTAGCAGAGGATGGTAATAAGTGGACTTCAGAAGACTTCCCTAAGGCACCACTCCTGAAAATGAGTAATGGCCTATCTCAATCCACAGGGGAAAAAAAATGGGTTAATAGAAATGATTTTTTTCAGTTTCAGGTTTTTCTCTCATCAGTTTTTCTTAAGCCTTTGGCACTTGCTACCACATGCCTATTGGTGAACATTATTAGTAAAAACGAATGCATAAATAGCAAAAGAATATTAACAGAAAAATTCAGACAGCCAGTTAGTTCAATAACCCTCTTTATCATTTCGTTAACACATGAGTTTAGGCTGGGGTTTTAGATGGCTTTCATATACTGCCATTTCTGCCAAAAAAAAAAAAAAAATCGTTCTTGGTTCATAAAAAGAAGCAAAGTATTTCAGCGTTTCATGTTTTTTGTCAATGGGCAACCCCACTTCCAGGTGCTTTATCATCAGAGCAAGTTTCAAAGGCTCAGCGTGGATGAGTAAGACGCGATCAGGGAGTCTCCGGGAGCTTCCTGAGACAGGAAGGCGCAGGTCATCCTAAATTGTGTGATAATCGCCTGTATATCCTTCTGTAGGAAGGATGGAATTGACTTTCCCGCCCACAGATTTGGCATTACATTTCCCTGCATCTGGGGCCAAGACCGTGTGTGGACGGCGAGGGCCGCGGGTCGGGAGTAGGTGGGATTCGGCGCAGCGCGCATGCGTGCAAGGGCGCGTGCCTGGGGCGGTCGTCCAGCTTTTTTTGCAGGAAGAAGCAAAGAATGAATTAATCACGTTGCTTTTTCTAACAACAGTCTAACAGTGCGGTGGATCTTCTTTATTTTAAAGGTTAGGTCAAATTACCGAGAAGCTGGTAGCTCACTGTTCTGTCCCCGGCACCGTGATGTCGCTGCTGACGGTGGCGGGGAAAGCCAGGCTTGGGAACGCGGTCTTAACATTTGTATTCTCAGTTCAAGCTCATTCTTATGTACTTGTTTATTTTTACATTCATCTTTTAGCATTAATACCTGAATATTTATTGGGGGGAGATGGGAAGTATCATTATTAAGCCAATTTTTTTTTTTAAACGACTGCCATGTACGAGGCACTGTGCTGGGGACACGCCGGTGGGTGAGACGGAGAACGGCCTCCATTCTGGTGACGCGCGCAGCCTAGTAGGGGAGACGCCTGGAAAACAAGGACAAACATAATGAAAAGGGCTGATTTCTGGAAGGCTAAGTGTTGTGAACGGGGAATGAGCCAGCAAAAGTGGCCAAAAAGATTTTTCTGAGGTGTCATCCTAGAGGAACCCTCAGGGGTGAGAAGCGGGGGGAAGAGATTCAGTTTGCAGGAGGGCTGCGGCGAGAAGTCGCTTGGCGCGGTGAAGGGACAGAAAGTGGGCCCGTGCGACCCGAGAGTGGCGTCATGTGAATCTGGCGCGGTGGCGGGAAGGAGAGCGCGGAGACCCTTAGGGTCGCGAAGTCTGGTGCGCCTACAGAAAGGTGCACATCGTGACAGATCTTTAGGAATTGAACATACCTGTGTGACCAAGCACCCAGATCACAAAACGGGGCATGTCCAGGGCCGTCGGGAGTGCGGTTTTGAGCTGCTGGAATCTGTGGTCACCCCATCGTTAACTTCCCGTGTGTGGTACAGTCACGTGTCAGGGCCTTGCTCTGGGGAAACTTCTGGTGTTCGCAGGCTATTTCTTCTATAACCAGCCAGGGGCTAAGGCTACCAGCAGCTTGCAGAGTATTTTTCTCTGAGATTTTATAATAATGCCACTTCCTCTCCCCAGTGCCCCCCTCTGACGTGAACATGCGATTATTTGGTAAATAGGACACATGTTTATTTTCCAAATGTGTTTAACATGTAGTCTTTGCTTTAGAAAGCAAGACTTATCCTTTCAGAGGATTCTTGATGATAATATTTGTGCATCTGTTTGTTAGATCTAAGCTAAAAATTTTGTTTTCATTCA
>NW_012140636.1:1019232-1046446 GCF_000956105.1 Propithecus coquereli | reverse complement strand
GAGAGTTTCTCTTTCAAAATACTTGAGGCCCAGGATTGAGTCTCATTGGACTGGCCATGAGCACTTACTGTTCCCAAACCAGTTGTGGTGAGGTGGGGGGGGAGGGTTCTGTGATTACCAGGATGGGGTCACGTCCCTCCCGTCTCATGCTGGAGCACCAGCGTGTTGCTCAGAGAAAGACCAAGGTGTTGGGACAGAAAGAAGGGAGACAGACTCCAAGCACCCAGCAAAGCCCCCGGACATTTACAAAAGAGATGCATGAAGAACAAAGTTTAATTCCCACTGTGTGGTTAGCTATGTGGTTGCATGTAACTGTGTATGGACCTCTTTTCTCCACGTTGCTTTATCGCATTTGCTTTATTATGATGAGGGACTGAGTCTTTTCCTTTTTTTATATTCCTCTCAGTGTTAAGCATAGTGCTCAATAACTGGACCCTAAATGCTTAACTGATTGGCCAGTTCTGAAGTATAATGGAGATAAGTAGGAAATGTTCACGTCATTTTTTTCTTTGCTTGCTGGTTTTGTGTTTTACTGTGTGTTTGGGAGGGAACACTTAGCTTCATAGGTGGACAGCTCTTTTTTGCCGTGAATATGTTTAACGCTACGAAGGCGATGTGGACTACAGCTGCAGATCTTAACTGGGGGCTCATATGCTTTCTAAGAGACCGTGGAAGGGTTTCTGGGTATCTCTGCACCGCCCCAAATGCTAGCGAAATTGTGCGTGTGCATACGTTTACACACCTGTGTGTGTGTGTCTTGAGAGAGGATCCCCAGCTTCCGTTAGGTACTCCAAGGGGGGGGTCCCTAACCAACAAAAGGCTCAGAACCACTGATGGGAAATGTCTCGCACTGACAGGAAATAGTTTCTGACCTTAAGAGATAAAGTAACTTATTCCATATGCTACTTAGGAGAAGCACAAAGGAATTTGGGCTTGAGGATGGATTGTTAACCTGTGTCAATGAATTCAGTCCATACAGAGTGCAAACAGGGCATGTTATGGGCGAGCCTGTGATAAAACAGGCTTCCTTGGCCCTGCCAGCCCGACGTTGATGGCTGGACACCTGCTGCCAGCCGGTTTTGGCTCGGTGCTTTGAAGCAGGCACAAAACCGCTTCTGGCCATCTGGAAAGAGAGGGAAGTGACGAAATGTGTTCCTTCGCTCTCATAAGCAATTTATGGCGACAGTTTAGTAAAAGTTTAAGAAGCATCCTCTCCCTGGGCGAGGAGGGAGCCGGGAAGCGTCAGTGGGGGTGCTAGGTGGTGTCGGAGGGGAAGCCCTCGGCATCTCCTCGCTGCCGCCTTGCCCCACGGCCCCACAGGGCAGAGTGACAGAGAGCCCAGTGTTTCTTCCAAGCCAGTCAAGGCTACTGTTACGCTTTCCATTTTGATTTTTCCCCAAAGCTCAAGCTGTCCCTGTGAATTTTAAGCGTAGCCACGTGCCTGGGGGGGCAGCCCCGAGCTCGGGCCCCGGTGCCATCCGCAATGGGGACGTCATCAGCGCACGCCCGGCGCACCAGTCGCGAAACCTCAGGAATAGTCCGTGGAGTACTGTCTTTTCCATCGCTGTGGGGAGCAACGGCTCAGGACACACATGGCGGCCGAGCCTCTTGCTGTGGCACAGCAGGGCCGACTTCGTGTGTTCTCGGTCCCAACGCTGATGTTCTAGAGGGAGCAGAGCGCGGCGGCTGAGAGCGAATGTCCCATAATGGTTGTGAGGGCCCGTGTGGTCCTGGCCCCGTGACCCCACCACCTGCTCTGGTGGTGGGCAAGTTTCTTAACCTCTCGGAGTCAGTTTCCCTTGATTTAAAATAGAGATAATAAGAATACAAATAGCAAAATGTGAGGGTTGAGATGGATACATATGTGTAACATGAATACATTATTAATATATCTCAGTACACATTGTGTTAATACATATTAATATAGCATTAATACAGAATTGATAATACCAATAGCAAACTTTTGTTAAATGTTACTTTATGCCTATGGCAAATTTAGCAAGTGTTTGCCATTAGGATTATTGACACCGTATCTTAATATTTATGTGGATCCCTAGTTGGATTGCATTTTCCTCCTGCCCTTCGGAATAACTTACATTGAGCCTATTAAAAGTAGGCAGTTTATGTGGAGGGATAAGCCCTGCATTCCAAAGCGTGGGTGGTAAGCAATGTGGTGAAATGAAAAAACTATGTTGCAGCTAGACACTGCCTTGAATCAGGACATTCTGAGTTCCAAGTCACAGAAACCCCAATCAAACTGACTTAGGCAAAAGCGGGGATTTCTCGATTCACATAACAGAAAGGTCTAGGAGTATTGCTTTTGGCGTTGGCCACATGCAGTTGCTCTGACGATATTAGAAATCTTTCTCTGCCTTTCTGTGTTGACTTCGTTTTCAGGCAAGCTTGCCCCACGCAGTGGCAGAAACGGCCACCTGCCGCTCTAGTTTATGTCCCACTGGCAGGAAGAGAAACTCTTCTCTCTGGTCGTTTCAGCTTAGTCCTGCATCTGACAGACGTGGGCTCTGATGGGTGGGACTCAGGTCACCCCTTCGACACTTTGCCATCGTTGGTCACTGAGCCAGGGGAGGCACTAGTCATCGGACAGCCTCGGTCATGTACCCGCTCAGGGGGCTCAGCCCCTCTCAAATCACACAGTCAGAATGGGGGAGACAGCCACTGCGCATCTCCACCATTCCTTCTCTGAACCTACCACTTTCTGCGTAAGATGTCGTCTTTGAATAATCCAGCTGAGAGTAGTGTTAACACTTAGGTGCTGCTTATTCCAAGCTATATCTCATTTCCACTCTTTTGTTTTAATTATTATGGGTGCATAATAGTTGTATGTATTCATAGAGTACATGTGATGTTTTGATACAGGCATACAATGTATAACAATTTGTATTATGGCTATGTTAGAAAATGTGTCATCCCTTCTTTTCTAATCACTGCTAAGAAGGTTCTTTTTCAGCCACCCCATTTTTGTGTTGCACCTTAAAAGTCATTTCCTGTTACCTCATTTTATCCTTCTCTAATCTGCTTTCCCAAGCTTTTGTACTTGTTGCCTCTATAAGAACAGCAAGATTCAGAGACGTGGCGCCCACCTCCTCGGGGGTCACGCCTCCTCGTTCTAGCCACCCCGGGGTCAGGACCGCGTTCTGCAGCTCTCCTTGCATCCTCTGCCTGCAAATGGGGATCGTTGGCTCACCAGATTGCGTGACGTTGGGTCTCTGAGTTGTCGGACAGCCGTGGCTTTCCCCGTGCACGCACACACGTGCACGCACACACGTGCACACACAGCCACAGATGGGGCAGGCGACAGTGGACACTCTGGTTTCAGCAGGCACTCCAGATGGCAAAGCGTGTCTGCCAGGAGGTTTAAGAGAACTGCAGGTCTGGAGCCAGGGAGGTCGAGCGCACACTGAGAGCCTTTCGTCTGCCATACGCAGGATACGTTCAACTCGCTAATTAAATTAGAAACGAGATAGGCACCTCTTCGTTTTTAGGCCAATATTGTGCTCGAATATTTGTTTTCTGTTTTTTTATTATTTTTTCTGGAGATAATAAATGTCGTATTGCCCAGGCTGGCCTCAAACTCCTGGGCTCAAGCAATCCTCCCGCCTCCCCTTCCCAAGTATCTGGGATTACAGGCATGCGCCACCACACCCAGCTTTTGCTCTCAAGTTTTGTAACTGTATAGGACGGATAAGTGGAATGTTGTGAAGTCCATGTGGGGACAAAGGTACGAATTCAGATATTTTCAAAGTATGCATTATTTGGGGGAGAAATTGAGAAATTCGCTAAAGACATTTAAAAATTCTAAAGTCTCAGAATTTGTGTACGTAGATGTGTGTATATACATGTATTACATAGGTACATTAAGAAATGCCAGGCCGGCCGGGCGCGGTGGCTCATGCCTGTAATCCTAGCTCTCTGGGAGGCTGAGACGGGCAGATCGCTCAAGGTCAGGAGTTCGAGACCAGCCTGAGCAAGAGCAAGACCCCTGTCTCTACTAAAATTAGAAAGAACTTAATTGGACAACTAAAAATATATAGAAAAAATTAGCCGGGCATGGTGGCGCATGCCTGTAGTCCCAGCTACTCGGGAGGCTGAGGCAGGAGGATCGCTTGAGCCCAGGAGTTTGAGGTTGCTGTGAGCTAGGATGACGCCACGGCACTCTAGCCCGGGCAACACAGTGAGACTCTGTCTCAAAAAAAAAAAAAAAAGAAATGCCAGGCGAGGTACAGGTGTGATTTACATATATTATCTAAGGGGATCTTTGTAACGCCGTAGGCATATCTGCTGTGTGAGAACACAGGCACACACACAGCTGAAGCCCTGTCGTCAAACTTAACTGGGACAGGTAATTGGGACAGGTAATTGGTCACTTAACCTGGAAAGTCAGTGAAAATGAAGAAATGCATGTAAAACAATGCAGACTTTAAACATTCTATTTTAAATGAAAAAATACGTTTTAATCAACATGTAGATTAGCATTTTGTTTTTCCCCTGCTAGTACTGTGTACATGGAGACCCTGATATTTTTCCCGCAGTGGTCTATCACTTGTAAAATTTTGAGTACCAGAGATGTTTTGATGTAGGCCCAAGGCCTTTTCCTTGTGTAAGTGTCCTCTGACTAAGGTATCTTTCTTGTAAAAACTGTAATCTTTCAGCCACATCTCCCATATACATTTCTTTAAGGTAGATCTAGAATTTAGCAATACTTGCAAAGTAATCTGAGTTGGGGATTCTTCAGAAATTTTCCAGTCTTTTACAGTTCTCTCTGCCATACCTAATTCAACAGCAAACTTTTTTTCGTGGTTTGCCTTTGTAGAGTCTTTATAAGGTATTTAGCTTCGTTTTTATAGAAACAACTATTTCCTGACGTTCATATTTAATAGGTTTTATACGATGGTTGAGTATTGTACATGCAAAACAAGTACAGTTGGCACAAAAAGGTTTGAATGGACACAGAGCTCACCTGGAATAAGCACACAGCTCCACTGGTGGGACGTGAGCAGGTGTGTTAGCTCTAGGAGCATCAGTAGCTAATACTTCTGTGGGACTTTGTGTGTTTTAAGGTCTTTATATACATGGACTCATTTAGTCTTTGACTACCCCGTCAGGTAAGGTGTCATTATCCCTCTCTCACAGGTGGGGAAGGTGACGTGCAGAGAGGTTAAGGGATTTGCTGGAGAGTGGCCTGCTAGCCGCGGGCATTCAGCATCCATCGAGCCGTAGTCAGGACGCTTTGCAAAGGGAAGGAGAGCACTTCGCATGGAGGTGAGTTAAGAGCAGAGAGAGGGAAAGAGACTATCCCTTAAAGAAAATCCCACCGTAACCATAAAGACTTCTGAAATAGCCTCCGTATCTCTCTAAAATTAGAGTCGAGGCTTTCAGAGTTAGACATGATCTCAGCATATCCCCTACGTATCCTAACAGGATAACGAAGACCCAGAGGGGTTGGATGATTTGCTTTACGGCCATGCACATGGTTAGTGGCATGAGGTTTAGTTTTCTGACTTACCCTACGTTTTATTCTTGGAGAAAACGATACACACCAGTATATAATCTTCTGAGAGAAGCATTCAGGAAATGAGAGTCTCTCAGAGTTTGCCAAGAGTAGGGAGGTTGGTAGGGAAGGACCATGATGGTGTTATCAAATCCACATCTGTCTCCTCCAGCCAGAGTAAAGCTTGGACAGAGAATCTTAGGGCTGGAGAGGTCTAGTGATGTGGTTTATCCCTGTCTAGGGAAGGAGGGAACAACACCAGCTGAGCACCTATAAGGTAGACGGTATTATCACTAGCTTACGGGTAAGGATGCTGAACTTCAGAGAGGTAAAATGATTTATCCAAAATCACACAGCTAGAAGTTATCATCTTAGCCCAGCCCACCTTTGGCCAGGAAGTCAAACACAAATACACGGTCTTTACAAAAATGAAGCTTTTTACAACATTACTTTACATTTCTTTTATGTTTACAAAAGTAATTCATGTGTATTTAATAGAATCTTTGATGACTCAAGAAAGCTCAAAGAAGAATCTGAAAATCTATGTGTATTCGTTATCTATGACTATATAACAAATTACCCCCAAACTTAGCAGCTTAAAACAAACTTTAATCTCTCGTGGTTTTAGAGTCAGGAATCTGGGAGTGGCTTAGCTGGGTAGTTGTCTCCTGAGGTTGCGGTCAGGCTTTGAGTTGAGGCTGTTGTCATCTGGAGCTTTGTCTGGGGCTGGAGGTTCTGCTCTCAGACTCTCCCGGGTGTTGACAAGAGGCTTCAGTTCTTGCCCTGCGGCCTCCCCACGGACCTGCTCAGAACACGGCTTCCCTCCATGTGGATGAGAGAGCGAACATGCTAGAGAGTGACTGAGACGGAAGCCAGGATCCTTTATGAGCTCATCTCAGAAAGGGTGTTCCATCACTTCTGCTGGATTCTGTTGCTCATACAACCTGCCAGGTGTAATGTTGCAGGAGGTGGCAACAGCCGGGTGTGACTGCCAGGAGGTGTGGGGATCATCCAAGGCCACATTGAAGGTTGTGTACCACAGTGTGTACATTAAAGCTTTGTTAGAATAGGCCAGGCATGATGGCTCACGCCTGTAGTCCTAGCACTTTGGGAGGCCAAGGTGGGAGGATCACCTGAGGCCAGGAGTTTGACACTAGCACAGGCAACAGAGTGAGACCCTGTATCAAAAAAAGAAAAAAAATTTTTTGTTAGAATAAATTATGTAAATTTTTACCCACAGTTCTTTTTTTTTTTTTTTTAAACTCCTTGGAGTATTACAAAATACAAAAGATCACCAGGAAAAAAAAATCTCAAGGGAATGCAGTGTTGAGGGATCAGTGCCCAGTAGTCTGTGCGTGGTTTAGGGAAGAGCAGAGTAATGGCAGGGAGTAGATAGAAGTGTCTGGTGTACCTTGGCCCCAACGTCATTAGTGTTTTGGTGAGCCTGAGGCCCCACTGCCTCCCAGGTGACATAAGTTTAGGGTTCAGTGCATGCTGCAGTGTGGGAGAGGCTCATGGCTCTGGGACCTCCTCACTCTGTTTTTGGATATAGTAGAAGAAGCAGAGATTTTGTAAAATATATTCTAATTTTTACAAATAATTATTTAAGGGAAAAGATTTAAGTACTTGAAACAAAAATATTGAAAGTGACTTAGAAGTGTCTTTTTTGGGCGGGGGAGAAGCATTTTGTTTATGCAAATACAGTAGTACACTGAGGCCCTGTAGGAGGTTGTAACATCTGGGCACCCAATAATATTCTACACCTCCCCTTACCTTCACTATCCGTCATCCAGACAATGTAGGAAACTCACAGGTAAATAGCAGGTCAACACATTGATAGATAGGGGCCACTTTTAAAAACACACGCAGAGCTTTTTTAAAAAAGCACATACCCATATGATATTTTGGTGAATGATGGTAATGTAAAAGCAAACGTAATAACAAATAACTTTGAATGAATTCTTTTATAGTACATACAGTCAAAAGAAATTTATCAGTGAAAATCGGTACAAAACAAACAGCAAAATGGAATAAATTTGAATAAATTTCTGCAAAGGCAGTCACAGTACGGGTTGATAAATATTTCAACATAAACCAATACAAAGTATAACATAAAATATTAATTTGGAAGGAATTCCTATGTCGTGCATTGAATAAAAGCTAATATCTCACCGAATAGTATGTACATACCAAGCAGCAGGGAAAAACCTGCATTAGTTTGCACAAGGTGGCTGGAACCTGGTATTTACGTGTCTGCTGTCTTTGAGCTACACGTCCCGATAGTCGTATGGATGCGGGTCTTAGATGTGAGGGGACAGCCCTGCCTGTGGTCAGCTGAGTGGCCCTTGGCCTCCTGCCCTGCCCATCCCAGGCGCCCTCTGCAAACCAAGGCGCTCACTCAGGGAACTGGCGCAGACAGTGACTGGCCTCCTGCCCTGCCTGCCACAGCCAGAGGAGACCCCTGGATTCTCTGTCCCAGGCTGGACTCACTGGTGGCCAAAGGCAGGAGCAGCGGGGACAGCCGCAAAGTAACTGCTCCTGCGCTTTGGCCACCCCCGAAAAGTGCAGTGTCCAGGGTCGTTGTTCTGAGAACGGAGCAACTGCCTGCCCAGCAGTTGACTCTGGAGCCCTTGACAAATCCTCCTTTGGGTCCTTAAGCAGCCAGTCTCCGATGCTGCATCCAGATGCAGGTGCCCGGCAGGAGTCCGAGATACGCGAGTCTTCCTGCGAGCGTGTTCCCCCTGTCGCTACTGATGCAGGCAGAGCTGCGCCAGGCGTCCACGCTGCCTAGCATCTCAGGCACCAGGGGCCCTAGACCCCCGTCTCAGGGCACCAGGTGAGCCCCTCACAGCCCCTTTCGTCCCGCTGCCAGCTGGAATCCATTCAGCCCGGCTCACCGGGGGTAGGGGCAGGTGAACCCGCCCTTTGTCCAAGGGAAGCAGCACCTCGCATGATGGTGCCCCAGAGAAAACAGAGCAAAACCAGAGACCCTGCCGGTCTCTCATCGTGGGGTGAATGCACGTAGGTGCAGAGGGATGAGGCCGGAAGACACGGCCCAGCTCAGCTGGTCACAGACCTCTGTGCCAGGTCCTTGCCGCCTCCTCGTGGGGAGACAGAGCCGGAGGCCTGAACGCCGGCTGCACACTGGCTGGCCGGGAGGGCGGCAGGTCGAGAGCAGGGGATTTGGCAGCAGAAAGATCTTCGATAAATGACTTACACTCGTGTACACCTTAGATTCCTAATCTGTAAAATGGGGTACCTGGCTAATGGGGGTGTCGTGAGAATTAAATTGGTATATTTAAAGGTCCTGGGACCATTTCTGGCACATTGTCAAGGGTCACTACTTCTAGTTAAAAATATAAAAGCTATATAAGCCCATGTGAGTCTAATAACCTCTCTAGTTCACTCTGCAAATGAAAAGATGAGACGAGATGACCTCTGAAATCGTTGTTGGTTCTCGGTATCTCTGCCTTGGCTGAGCTCCCGTTCCTTCCCGAGTCCAGTGCCCAGCATCCATTCGTAGCAGAAGCGCAGGCGGAGCGGAGCTTGCACCTGGAAAAGCAGAATCAGCTGTGGCGTTAGGGAGCCCTGGCCTCAGTCAGACTGCTCGCTGGAGCTCTGTTGCCTCTGAGCCTCAGTGTCCTCACTTGGGTGATGGGGGTCTCATTGTCTGCTTCGCTGGGCGATGAGAATTAGTCATAGATAGGAGGCACCTATGGTTCCTGGCACAGGCTGGCGCGAGCAAAATGTAACTGTCATCACTGCCTCTCAGTCTCAGGGGGACTTTGCCTCCCTGAACATTCTGGCCATTTCGGAGGATGGGCCCGTGAGCTCTGTCTCTCTCGTTAGCTCCTGGCAGCAGCAGCCGGTCCCTCCTGCCCACCGAGTTAGGAGATGGCCAGGTGGACAACAGCAGAGTGGGCCGTGCCTGCGGCTCATGGTGATTCAGCCATCCTTATCCTGCAGGTACCAGGTGCAGATCAGATACCTGCACTGGGGAACTCGGAGTCTAGGGTGGAGGCTGCAGAAACGGTGGTCCAGCTTTCTGACCAAAGCTGGGTTTTGTGCTTCCATGGCAGTGTAGATCTCTTTTGCCTGAACATACTCAAAATCAATTCACTTTAGGATCACAGTAGTTCTTGGTCTCAAAGCCAAAAGATTGTGAATGATTACAGATCTGTATTATTTTGTGGCAGTGTAACATCTCTTGACCAACCAGATAGAACCAGTAGGTTACAGATTAAACTGATCACAAAAGTCTTATGAAATTGAAGTCCCAAGTTCTGAGATACAGTGAGGAGACAATAATATTGCCAATAGATCTTTTCTTTTCTTTTCTTTTTTTTTTCTGGAGACAGAGTCTCACTCTGTTGCCTGGGCTAGAGTCCCGTGGCATCATCCTAGCTCACAGCAACCTCAAACTCCTGGGCTTAAGCGATCCTCCTGTGTCAGCCTCCCGAGTAGCTGGGACTACAGGCATGTGCCACCATGCCCGGCTAATTTTTAGTCGCCCAGCTAATTTCTTTCTATTTTTAGTAGAGATGGGGTCTCCATCTTGCTGAGGCTGGTCTTGAACTCCTGAGCTCAAGTGATCCTCCCACCTTGGCCTCCCAGAGTGCTAGGATTACAGGCGTGAGCTGCCGTGCCCGGACAGATCTTTTCCATCTTTAATGCAGAGCGGTTGGGATTCTAGAGTCAGACGCCTGGGTTTGAGTCTGGACTCCCCAACTCTCTGTCTAGGTGGCCACTCTTGTCCAGGTTACGTAATGTCTCTTAAGCTCAGTTTCCACAACTGGAAAGCGAAGGTGAGGTGTTTACCTCAACGGGATGTTGTGAGACTTGAAGGAGATGATATAAGTAATGTGTAACTGCACCGGGCCCATTGTAAGGACAAAAATAAATGCTAGCTCCTGTTTTTATTTATAACAAGTATACCATTTTTAAACTCACTGCCCACTTTGGGCAGTTTTTTACCTTTTAGAAGTAGTTTAATTCTTTCCAATCAGACTCTACCACACCCTGCGAGTTGGAAGGGAAAGTCTCTGAGTTCATTGATCTTTGAGGGCACTTGCCTTGGTTGAACGAGTAATAACCAAATGGAAGTGTCTAGTAGGCAGCTAGAAATGTTAGCATCTTCAGGATCGTGCGGTCAGCCACATTATAAATAAATGCTCAGATGTGAGGCTGGACCGGCGGCTGTGTGTGTGCCCAGTGGGTGGCTGGCATCACAACGCGCCGCACCGCCCAGGGCCTTACCGTGGTCAAGAGGCATTCGTGGGTCAGAGCTTGGGGTCTGGTTTTGTGTCCTGGCTCTGCCACTATCGATCTGTGTGACCTCGGGTGAGTCGCTTAACCCCACTGTGTCCTCATCGTTAGGTGGATAATAATAGTACCTCTCCCCCAGAGTGATCGTGGCGACTGAATGAGATCCACGAAAAGCCATTTGCGGTGTGGTCACACTAAAGTGGGAGCAGGCAGCGTGGCACCCTAATTTCCGCAGAATGGTGGCAGGCCCAGCCCTCATATGTGCACCTCGCACAGTAGTTCACAGGGGTGAGCACAGCTGGTAAATACGCAGTGAAAATCTCTGCTTCTCGCGTCAGCAATGACTGGACTGGACACCTATTCCGTGTAAATTTCAGTAACGCTCCGGTGCTGACTCTGGTCAAGTGAGTAAGAGCGCTGTAGAGTTGTCGTGACATCTGATCATAGCTGGCCGACTTTGGGTTAAGTATGAAGTGTAATAATCCCAATCTGGCCTCTAGGTTTTTTGCTGTTTTGTTCAACACACTCATGTAAACAGGTGTTCTCCGTGTAAACATTTGCGAAAGTCGAGACACCAAAACAGATTAAATATAGAACGAGGCTGGATGCTGCTGCATCCGTGTTTTGGTGACAGCACAAAAAACATCATCTGTTACATGTAATTATTGTGGCGAGTTTGAGTTCTGTCGCTTTGATGGTGTTCTTGGTAGTCGATTTATAAATTTGTTTCGGATTTCATGCCAGTTTTATGTTTCCGCACATTTAAGGACTGTTTTAATCAAAAATGATGTACGTCAACGTGGAGGGTCTGTGACCGTTTTCTTTTGAAGAGGATCGTACATGAGTCGAGAAGCATCGACGAGATCATTCAGAGTATGTGCAGAGGAGACCAAAACCTTGTGCACAGCCGGTTTCTCTGCTTTGCTGGGTACTTAGTCACATTTGTCTACCCAGCCCATATGCGGGACAGAGGAACACTTTTACCTTCCCGGTGCCTCTGCCCGGTGGGCAGTCGGGTTATTCTGGGTATGTGGAGGGGCTTTTTTGATCCTTGGTGGGAGGGGTGGAACGGGAGGAAGAACATTTCTCTTTCATTGCTCAGTACCCGGATCTTCCATGTTCATCAGAAATAGCTGCTTCCAAATTCTATTTTCCCCTTTAAGTCAGACACACCATTATCCTCTCTACTGTTATTTCTTTTTTACATTTCTATATTATGAGTCGACTGTTGGCGTGTTCTCAGCTGCCTCTGGTGATAATATCCGGGCTTTTTACAGCCTGCCTTTCCCAGGGAGCTCTGTGCTCTTCGCAGATCACACCGTTAGTCCTCACGGTTGTCCCCGGAGGTAGGTGGGATCACACACAGCGTTTGGGACGAGAACAGAAGCTGGAGTGAGTGAGTCTGAGCAAAGCAGTGGGTTCCTCCTTTTATGTTAGCATTTCTGCCCTAGGCAGACTTCTGCATTTTTACCTATTTTCGTATTTTCTTCAAAGCATTTTTCAGGGGATAACAGTCATTAACTTCATTGCTGCAGAATGAAGTCAGGGGATATTAACGTAGCTATTGAGAAATAAGAACCTTCACTTAAATCTTTTTAAGGTTGTTAAGAGCAGTTATAACTCTTGGGTTTGGTGTGATTTTTTGCCTAGGATTTGGAGTGCATTTAAATTGATCTTAATATTCTGAAATTGAGTGATCAAAAGAAACCCTGCTAATGATATAGTTGTCTAACATCTATTCAGTTTAGCTCTTTGAAGGGACAAGAGTAAGATTTCTAAAACCCAGCTCTGATCCTTTCATAATTTTGTGTTGTGTCTTTTTAAACATTATGAGCTTTGGATTCAAAAGGCTGGCTTCATTTTATGGGCTGGTTATATAATCTCTGTGATTTTCACTTTCCTCCTCTAGAATGGAGGTGATAATACCCACCTCAAAAGAGTGGTGGTTACAATTAAACAAGATCATGTGTATGAGAGACTACGCACAGTTGGTATCCATAAAACCTAGAAAAGATAAAAAACTAAAAATGCATAATGACCTCTTTGTCCCCGCAGTACAAAATCTGAATTCTTTGATGCTGTGTTTTAGATGTTGGCCTGGAATGACCTCATAACTAGTTCTTATTTTCTAGCCAGAGAGAAAACTTCACTCTTCATATTCCATAAAAACAGAACAAACTTTTTGACCACTACCCTCAGTATGGAATACATTTTACGTCTGAAACCAGATTCAGGAAATAGTACAGTATCTTGCAACATGCAGTGACATTCTGTTCCATTTTACTGAGGAAGAAAATGCTGGTCCTGACTCGTTAAATGGATACCAAGCATGTTGCCAGCTGCTGTTTGGAAAACAGTAGTCTGGAAGGCCCTCCATCCGCGTTTCTTGGAATTCTCCCCCACACCCCCTCATGAAATCGTCCCTCATCTTGGTGTCTGGTGGCCTTCTCTGAACTTACTGTTTTTTCTCAGTTTCGTTTACGGCATTTACTGCAAATGGGCTTTTACATTAATGATTGATTTATAACTTATCTCTGTGGTCAGACGGTAGGTCCCATCAGGGCATGAGCTCTGTGGGCCATCATTTATCAGCCCATTTACGTAGCATGGCGTCCTGGCTGCTTCCTTAACCTTTGTGTGACATTTGAAAGCCGTAACATTAGAGTTTGTGTGTGTACCCTTGGAAGAGGGTGGCCTCTTGCCATGACTACTGTCTAGATCAGATGTTTTCATCTGGGCTGCCTTGGATTTCTTATGTATCTGATAAAAGAATGATACTAGGTTAGGGATTGGGATTCTAGCTTCCAAATGGAGATTCTCAATTTCCTGTTTCTTGACATGACTTTGCTGGATTTCAGAGGCTTCTTTCAGCCCTAACAGTGTTTGAGTGAAAATCATCTTTCTCATTAAGCCCAGCCTGACATCTTTAAACTTTAGGCCCTTGAAACATGTAACAAATAATGATTTTAGCCCGTGAGACCTGTATTTTATAGCATAAGACACTTCTGGAAATGTTTGTGTGTACACACTGATCTACAGATCCTACATGGGAGGGAATGTATGTACAGCGTTTTATTCATATGGAGACTTTCATCTGTAATGAAAAACTATTATACAGACCAGAATAAAATATTTCTATCTTAATTACACAGTAAGTCCTCGCTTGACATCTTCAATCGGAAACTGAAACTTTAAGCAAAACAACGTATGTATAACACAACTGGTTGTGACATAGGCTAATAAAGAGTTAAGTTCTTACGGCCTGTTTCTGGTCACAAAACACGACGAGACTTCTAAATAAAGACCAAAACGCCTCTAGTATTAAACATTGAAATAAATCTGAGCTATATATACATTTAAGAAAGATGAATAAAAACAAGTAAGAGAATTATTTACCCAGTGATTCCAGTTCAGGGTTGTGGGTGGACGGAGCCTATACCAGCAGCTCGGGGCACAAGGTGGAAACCAGCCCTGGACAGGATGCCATCCCGCCGCGTGGCACGCACCGACAGGCTCACGCAGACTGGGACCATTTAGACGCACCAGTGAACAGAACATGCACATCTTTGGGGTGTGGGAGGAAACCAGAGTACCTGGAGACAATCCATGCACACCTGGGGGAAATGTGCAAACTCCATACCGCTGGTAGCCCCAGCCAGACATCAATCTTTTTTCTCTCTCATCAACATCATAACAAAGCGACGTGGACCAAAACAACTTTATTCGAGGACCTGCTGTGCGCTCTGTCTCCCATTGGGAGCCCAGTTTTGAGAGCCTGACTGCTGATGAGATTTCAAGAAGAGTAGGGCCCGGTTTATGCTTACACAAATTATCTACCCAAGGGTTGACCTCATTTACAGGAACTGATTTCATTTAGGAAAGTTATTTCTTTCCCTTTTTAATCTAATTTAAGAAGCTTGACTGAAATAGTGATAGATAGCAGAGAACTACATAAGCAGCTATATTAACTAACACATCTAGCTATAGCAACATCTGTCTTGAGACAGTATCTTGATAAAATATATATCAAAAATATCTAAGAAATTATAGGTTGACAAGAGAATAATCCGTTAATAATAAACATTTAATGAAGCAAACAGTAAAAAGATTTTTTAAAAAACACCAATAACTGCATAGTAGAATCTGGGAAATGTTACTGGTGCAGAGTTTTTATAATGACTTTCTTTCTTTTTAAAAAGGCTGATGAGTCCATCTAGTCTAGGTGTGTATAAGTAAAGATGTTCATCTATAGGCTGGTTTTTCTCTTTTGAGCGTCAAACAGTTACACGGATTTATGAAATGAGTTTAGTTTAATTCGGTACTCGGAGAATTTGCAGACAAGCTTCCTTATTTAGATTCTTTCCCATCTAGTCTGCCATTTACCAGAGCTAAAATGTGTGTTAAAGGAAGCAGGATTTGTCTTAAAGGAGATTTGGAGAAAATCTTCCTTCAATATTTAACGTGCTTGAGAAAGTCATGTTCCCATGGAAGTCAGTTTCGAGACGAGGAAGTTAAAATCAGGTGGCTTGTTTACGTTACTGGCTGAAAGCCCGTCTGATAGGATTGACACGGAGCACTAATTAATCACCCAGGGTCTCCTCATTCGCTAATCACATTGCACAAAACTTCCCCGCTGGCCAGGGCTCAAGGGCAAACCGTGGGCTTCCAGCCAGCTTATTTTTCGTAAGCATTATGCTCCCACTATAAATTAACGTGGACCTAATACATTCTGTCAGCGGCTTACTTTCCCATGGCGACCCTGTCTGGTTAAACAGCTTTCAATGAAATCTTACATTGAGAATGAAAAGAAGTTTCTTGCAAGAGGGAAAAAGAAAGATTTTTAAATCTAACCTTTTTTCCCCACAGTATATACTATTTCAGTTCTGATAAAAATCTGCTAGATTAATTGACTAATGCACAGATGATGTAATAGTTTCTTTTTATCTGAAAAGTGACCTTATTTTGTGCTAAAGAGACTTTTTCCGTCACATTTTTAATTGCGATAATAGTGTGTCTATTAAGTGCCTGCTGTACACGAAACACGTACCTTAACTCATGAATTATCCACATCTATCCTATGAATGCTATTACTGCCTCCATTTACAGGTGAGAAAATTGAGACTCTGTCAACATTGCGCAGGGTCACATCTGGTACATACTGGGGCCCAGATTTGAACCAGGTTTGTCACCAGCGGTCAGGCTTATTTGGCCGTGTTACTATTTATAATTCATACGGCCCCTTTATACTTTCCCTTTTAACTTGAGGAAATTATCAGTGCTCTTTATTGCCATACTGATTTTTTACATTCATCTGAATTGATAAATCATTTTAGAAGCATGTTGATCCTGTAGCATATTGTTTTATGTCTTCAGATCACTTTGATATCATGCTGCTTTCATTCAGAGAACAAGAAGTTTTGGACGTCTTTAAACCAAAGGAAGTTAAGTGTAGTGTATTCGTATCCCTCGTGCTATTGTTCATCAAGAGACTCTTCCAAACAATCCCAATAGAAAGGGAAAATTCCAGAGCGTGCACACATGGGTAGTTTCTAAGGCAGTGCCTGGTGAGAACTCAGCCTTCTATCCTGAAGCTGTGAATGGTCTGTCTCGTGTGTAAATTAATTTCCAAGAGCCTGTGTCATAAAGTCCTTTATAAAAGCACATAGAAAAGAGCGATTTGTCCAAACCCATTTCCCTCGTTACAAATACCTAACTGGAGAGAGCAGGTTGATATTTGGTGGCTTACGTGGGTTCTGCATGGAGCCAACACTTTACTTCTTAGTATGCAGAGCTGATGTTCTTGGTTGAAAGGAATCCATTCCATTTCTTTTTATAGTGTCTTGAAAAGTTGGAAAGAGGAAAAACTGAGCCGAACATACAGAATAAATAACTAAATGGTGCCGTCAGGCTGCCCTTTTGTTTTCAGGCATCCACCCTCCCTCCTGCTTTGTGAGTCACTGGGCCAGTGAGAGGATCAAAGATGCCTCAGTGTATAGAGCGTTTTATGTGGAGGTTATTTGTCATCCACAACAAAGGACTAATTGCCTCTCGGCCGCCTTTCACATGGTAATCGATGGATCCGGGTCTCCTGATTGTGCTCCGGTCTCCTGCATTCATCTCTCAAGATGTTGTAGGTTTTGACTGAATATAAAGCATCCAAAAGATGACGTCAACGCAGGAAAACTATGAAGGGGATTTTAAACATGCGTTTGGAGATGTAAAAAAGAGCTCGAGTTGAAGGCACCTGCCATGATGCTTTTCGTGAGTGTTTGGTTTGATCAGAACTGTGACTCCCGTGATAGCTGTCAGAGGCCTACATGGCTGCAGGAGGCAGGATGTTTCTCTTGGGATTTAGCATTTCAAGAGGCCCACTGGGAGGAAATTCAGTTCTCATTGTAATATGAACTTGAGGTTCTCAAAGATGATTTTTTGGCGGCCTTCGTTACTAATGTTATCAGTAAGGTTTCATTTCGAAGACACATTCTGAATTCCACCAAGAAGTCAGTGGACTCTGAATGTAGTTTTCCATAGTGGCTTTGCCTAAAGGCGGCGTGTGTGGAATCCATGGGTGCACACAAGTCCATGCGTGCACAGAAGTCCATGCGTGCACACAAGTCCATGGGTGCACACAAGTCCATGCGTGCACAGAAGTCCATGCGTGCACACAAGTCCGTGGGTGCACACAAGTCCATGGGCAAATGCCCTCAGCTCGTTCCGTATGATCTCTGAAGAGTGAAGTTACATCCTTCTGGTGTGCCTTAATAGTTATTTCCAACTAAGGCAAACGTTTACTAAAATTTACCTGAAACGTGCAGTTACTTGTTAGGAATTTTTAATATTTACAATTAAATGAGAACATTTTGAAATGAAAGAAATACACATTGTAGCACCTCGATGTGTTCAGTAACAAGTCACTTTCACCTCTGTCAGTGTGTAAATGTCTTGTGTTTCTTAGAAAAGAAAGTAGATTTCATCAGTGAAACAACAACAAAAAAAACCCCACAGAAAACAAAACAAAATTTATAAGCATACACAGATGCACAGATGCAGAGAGGGTTTGTGTTCAGTTTTTCTGAAATACCAGAAAGAGCCGTTACTTACTGTCTCCGCAGCGGCCTTGGCTTTGACAGAGCTCACTTCCAACGGCACAAGCTGGAGCAAGCCCCTGGGTGGGAGGAAAACACCAAACCCTCTTCCATAACGTAAAGTAATGACGCTGAGTGTCAAGAGCTGTAGAGGGTCTGAGATGTCACTCCACAAGCCACCTAATAGCTCGCCCTACCACGGAGTCATGGACGCTGGCAGAAGCCACCGGACTCCTGGGGCAGAGCGCAGGGCTTTATTAATCCCAGCAATACCGGGAGCCCGAGTATCAGTGTTTCTGTGCACCTTCCCTGAGCCCTAATCCCTGGGGGGTGCTGTGGAGAGGACCAGGCGACACTTGCACGCGTCGTGGGTGGTTTTATAGGAGCGGGAGCCCGAACTCGGGGAACCCCCGGTTTTTATAGTGGGCAGTAAGCTGGCCTGATCCTTGCTCTGTAAAGAGACGGTCTGTGTCCTCCAAGGCTGTCTGCTGTACAGACTTTCTCGAAAAGACAGCCCGGAGCACAGGACTCACTCGTAATTCCAGCCAGTGCCTTGGCGACAAGAAGCGCGGGCACGGGAGAGCATTGTCTCCCAACACAAGGTTCTGTGGCAACAGGTCCCAGACACGCACTGATTCCGCGAGTGACTCAGCTGCTCCGATTTCTAAGGGCAGTGTGCGTGCCGGGTGACACAGCCAGGAGCGTGGCATGTGTCTCACTGGTACTGAGCAGATGGGTGAAATGTGGCATTTTAATTTACCATCTATCTGTAGTATATTCTTTTCAAAGGTCTGTCCTTGTGTTTGGTGACCCCGGTCCTGTGTGGTCAGGGCAGGTGTTGTTATGACCCATTCACACTCGAGGAGACCATCGTTGGGTGACTGCCCCGCGGTCACACAGCCAGTCAGCGTCCAGCATGGCTCTGCACCTGGGCTTTCCCGGCACCCACGTCGCATAACTCTGCCTCCCACCTAAGACACAGACTGTCCCCAGCCGATACAGGGGTGACCCCAGGCCAGCCCTGAGTTCCTGTTGGCAGTTTCCATACCTCTCCGCTGACCTTGGGTCTTGCCAGGCTGCACCAGGGCAGTGTCTGCTGTCGCTGGAGTCAGGGACTCATTTGAATGAAGGGAAGTTACCTTTTTCAATGCCTTCTTGTCACGCAGTGTTTTCGTTTCAACGTGATTGAACACGAGCAGTCTCCACTGTTCGAACCCCTTTGCACAAAGCTGGCCCCTTTCCCTCCATGACGCCTGAGCGCTGCGTGGGCTTGGCTGGCGCCTCTCCCCGGTTCCCGCTGCCCCTGTACGTGCTGCTGCTCCGTCTCCCCTTCCGGTCCCCTCTGCGTACTTCCCCGTAAACCTTAGTGTTCTCCAGGGCAGTCTTGGTCCTCGTTTTCCCGGCAACCCCATGGTATAGACACCACTATTGTCTATATTTTGTAGAGGAAGAAATGCAGGACAGACAGGTCAAATTACTCGTCCAAGGTCACGTTGTAAGTGGTGAAGCCTGAACTCTAAGCTAAGTGTGACTTTGGAGCCACCTGGCAGTCCAGCCTCTAGACTCCCACATGTATGTACCAGGGTATTTCCACGTCTGTGTCTGCCATCCATCTTGAGGGTAACATTTCTAAAACTGATCTGTCTCCTAAAATATTCTCTACTTCCAGTATTCCTAACTTTGTAAATGGTGCCAACAGCCTACCAAGTTGCTTAAGCTAAAACCCTGGACATTGTCTTACATTCCTCTCTCTTTCTTATCTCCGCCAAGATTCTCCCTCATTCATTCCACAAATATTTATTTAAGACCTACTGTGGGCCAGGTGTGGTGGCTCACACCTGTAATCCTAGCCCCCTGGGAGGCTGAGGCAGGAGGATCGCTTGAGCCCAGGAATGTGAAGTTGCTGTGAGCTAGGCTGGCGCCACCGCACTGTAGCCTGGGCAGCAGAGCGAGACTGTGTCTCAAAAAAAAAAAAAAAAAAGACCTAATGTGAGCCACACACACGGTGCTGCATTTGGGGGATACAAAATGAACAAAATTTTGTAGGAACAAAAATTCCTGCTCCCATGGAGCTTATGTTTTTGTAGAAATTAATACCCCCATTTTACAGATTTGGAAACTGAGGAATAGGGAGGTCAGGTGATTGCCTAAGATCGCGTGTTTAGGATTCACACCCAGGCGCGCTGATTGAAGGGCCCTGGCCTTAACCTTCCACCCTGCTGCTTCCTGTCACTGAGTCCTGCAGGGTCTCTGCCTCTTAATCTGCTGTCTTCATCCTGCTACACCGACTCTTCCTTTTTCAGGGGGTGTCATTCTCTCCAGGATTAGTCGCCTCCCAATTTGTCCCGCTGCCTGCAGTCTCACTTCTCTTCTACTCGTTCTCTGTACTGTACTGGAAAGGTTTTTCTAAAAAGCAAGTCTGATCTCTGTTTCCCTTATAATCCTCGGTTGGCTTCCTGTGGCTTGGTGTGCCTTGGACCCGCGACACCTATAAGCCATGCTGATGAGCCCTGCTTAGCCCTCGAGCCCAGAAGGTCTCAGACTTAACCACACGTCATAGTTACCTGGAGGGATCGTTAATAAGACCGACCGTGCAGGGCCTTGCCCCCGGCGTTTCTGATGCAGTAGGTCTGGGGCTGCCTGGGAATTTGCATTTCTAACGCCTTGCCCGGTGCGGCTGCTGGCGTGGGAACCACGCTGGGAGAAGCAGGGCTGTCTGTGCTCCAGCCCTGGAACCGCTGCGGGCTCCTAAAGGGACATGCTGTGTCAGGCTTTGATCCTTTCGTGTAAGCTGTTGCCACCACAGGAAATGGTCTTCGTCTCTTGCCTTCCCTTGAAAACACAGTTCAAGTGTCACTTCCTAGGAAGCTTCCTCTGACCCCTGCAGTGATTGCACGGCCTCTGTGTTTCCATGGCAACCCATGCGCGCCTCTGGGAAGGCCGCCTTCCCTGTAATTGAGTTGTGGTTTTATTTATGTCTCCCACCCACTCCCCCTAGACCGTTAGCTCTTTAAGAAAAGGTCTCATCTGTTACCTTGTTCACCTTTCTGTCGCTGGCCCCTAGCATGGCACCTGACATATCCTGAGGATACTCACGAAATAAATTGAATGATATAATTCTACTTGTGCCTTAAAGAAGCGTGATCCTATTTTGATTTTTATTTGCATTAACCCTTAAATCGTGCCTAAGATTTTTTGTTATAACATGGATATATTTTCAGCACAAAAACAGTGAGTTTTCAACTTTCTAAGCTGCCATTAGCGAAAGCGCACAGCTCAGCTATTTAACGCAAACGGCAGGACCGTATTCCCACAAAGGCTGATGTGTGTCTGCAGATAACTCACTTCTGCCTCTGGTTTGAAGCACTTGAGTTGTCATTGGGTCCTTCCCAGCCGTCAGAACATTTTCAGCCTTGGTTTTATCTAATTAGGGAGTTACAGATGGCATAGCCCAGGCCTTGCTCTTACTGAGACTGGCAAAGACCAGTGGGCTGTAAACTCGCGTCTCCTTGTTTCCATCCGGAGAGGCTGGTCTCTCACGTTCCTTTTTACGTGCTTGCATCGCCTGGGTGATTTCCAAGAAGAATGTCGGTTTGATCGCTGACAGAGCCCTCGGTTTTTTCTCCCTTCCCATTGCGGATTACTAGTTCTTGCCAAAATGTCAAGCTTCAAACTCTAACAAAGGCATTTCCAAACAAAATGGTCCCTGGATTGTAGACATTCCTTCAACGGGTGCCCTGGCTTCTCCTGGTGTCGTGCAAGTTCAAAAGCAAAGAGCCCTTTTATCCTCTGGGACGTAGAGAAGGGGACACAGGTCCAAAATGCTTGGGTACCTCCAAACAGGCCTCCTTTCCTGCGCCTTCTCCTCGCCCCTTCCCCAGGCTCCACTGTGTGCTGTTGCTTCGAGAACCATCCCCTGCATTTTAGCTGTATCGTTCTGCTTCCATAATGCAACAAGCAAGCAGAGAGCAGCTCTTCCCTTCAGGTGGACGCGTAGGTGGATTATATACAAGGGCCGACCGGAAATTATCCAGCCATGCAATATGTTCTTGTTCTATGAACAATGGCTGGTTACTTTCCCGACAGCTCGTAGTCCTTTGCACATCCAGTCTCAACAGCTTGCCTGGTAGTTTGGAACAACTGGTGTTTCCACGCAGTCATTTGGAAAGGAACGACACCCCCTGCCAGAGCATCGTTAGTCTCCGAGCAACGTTGGTTTCGTGCCTGTTCTGCATGTTTTATAGTTCACAGGAGTAAAGCAGGAAGGAAATTAATCTGGTCCCTTATCTCTGTCGAAGGACCTGTCTCGGTCCGATCTGTGTCGCCGTAACAGAATGCCTGAGACCGGGTAGTTTATCAAGAAAAGAGGTTTCCTTAGCTCGCGGTTCTGCAGCATGGCCCAGGCTTCTGGTGGGGGCTTCGGTGCTGCGTCATCACACGGCATAGACGGTCAAAGAGGAAGTAGGCACGTGTGAAGAGGGACCGAATGGGGTCAGGGGGGAACCTCAGTTTATGCCAACCTGCTCTCCAGAGAACTAATCTATCCCCGGAGAACTGAGCAGTCTCAACAGACTGCGAGGTTAGAACCTGGAGAACGCATCAAACCATTCATGAGGGATCCGCACCCGTGACCCACACGGGCCCGCTGGGCCTGCAGCCTGGCTCCTGGTGTCTGCCCTTCACCTCCTTCGTGGCTTTGCTTCCGTGTCTCTTTCTTAACGGGACTTCCCTAGTCTGCCTGACTTTCGCATTGCAGGGCCTCCCCTGGCACCATCAATGCCCTGACACTGCCCTCTTTTCCCCGCACCCCTCTCCTGGTCACATTCTGTACAGTCTACTCATTTATGTTTCCTTTTATTGCCTTTCTTTCTCTGCACACCCCAACTAGAATGCCAGCCCCACAAGAGCAGACACTTTGTTTTGTCTCCTGATTTATCCAAAGCTCCTAAATGACTGCCTCGCTGGTAGTAGATGCTCAATAAATATTTGCCAAAACGAGTGACGATCCCGACATCCCGGAACGGTGACGCCCTGGAGTCAGGGTTCAGCAAGCAGGGTGTGCTTAGGCCACACAGAGGAGGCCGTGAGGTAGGATGAAGTGACAGACTTTGACCCTGGCTCAAATGGGGAACGTCCTGTTTACAAGTGTGAGCTTTATCAGTCACGCCATCTTGTCGTGAGAATTCCGAATGTTGGAACCCACAAACTGGGCCGCCAGGACCCAGTGGCAAAACCGGCATTGACTTTTTGCATATTGAGTTTTCCACTAGCTCAGGATTACTCCTTTGCCATGGCAAGAATCATGGCCAGAGGCTTTTAATTCCTGAAATAAATAAGTCCGTGCTCCATAGGCATTTATTTTGTTAACGTAAGTGGCACACTTGTGCGGACTGCTCCACCCCACCCACCCCTACCAGAGCTGGAGTGTTGCTCAGACTGAAGTGTCAGAAAGTATCTAATGAAAAATACACGTGTTTCAGCTTCAGGAAAATACATCTTTCCTAATGGCCCTTCTTTTCTTCCTTCCCTTCTGCGCCAAATGTTTTAAATGCATCTCTCCTGTTTATTCAGGCAGAGATTAAAATTGTCTTTAAAACTTCATCAGAATGCCAGTTTTTTTTTTTTCCCCTTCCATTGTTATTTAAGCATTTTGAACACTCCAATTTAAGTGAGATGTTTGACTTGATTTTTGTTTTCCTCTCTCGTGTTTGCCTTGCGAATTGCTATTTGGAGTATGCTCAACGGGATAGTAAGCAGATGCCAGTGATGTAAATCTCACTTTTTAAGCAGAGGGGATTGCCAAGTGTTAATTTAAGAGTCGCCTGTGAACTTGATGTGCACCGTATATTATAACCACTTCTTTTTATGAATAAAAGGATCAGCGGGTGTGGAAATGTATATAGATTTTTAAATAATTCATTCTCTAAAGTACACAATTTGCTCCGAAGAGAATTCAGATAGCAGCCAAAATACCCATCAAAGAAAACTGTCCTTCAAAAATGCCAGTAGATCAAGCTAGTTAGGAAATTAGCACCTGTGAGTTATTTCTGTCAGGACATAGGAGTTCAGAATTTTGAAGCGCTATAGTCTCCATACAGAAAACTCCAGAAACGTGGGTGTTATTGTTAACACCTTCCTCTCCTGCCCCCGCCCGCACCGTGTCCAGTCATCACTGGAAATGTCACTTCTGCTCCTCAGTAGCTTCCATTCTGTCCACTTCACCACGTTCCCATCCGGGACGTGATCAGGTCTTGGCTGCCTTACCAAAGTCGCCTCCCTGTGGCTCCACTCTGGACTCTAGTCTTCCCTGCAGCCCAGCTCGTCGTTTTTCCAAAGCCCAAACCCGACGAAGGCCTGCCCAGCCCACCCAGCCCACCCCAGCCCACCACACCCGGCCGGCCTTGACTGGCTTCCTGTCGCCCTCGAGGGATGACTGGGTTCCTCCAGGTGACTTACTGGCCTGCAGGGCTGGCCGTGCCTGCGTGTCTGATTGCAAACCTGCGGTACCTGCCCTCTTCCCGTCCTCTGTCCTCCACGCCAGTCGCCTTTTAGACTTGTTTGCCCTGCTCCTCTCGCCACGGGGGCTTGGCACATTCTCTTCCATCTGCCGGAAACACTCTGCCCCTTTCTGTGCCCGCTAATTCTCATCCTTCAGACTCCTCTCTAGGGAAGCCTTTCTGGTGGCTCTCGGGGTCAGGTCCCCTCTCGCAGCCTTCCTGGACCTTGTCTGCGTCTCCTTTGTAGCATCACTGGGGCAATTTTACCTTTCGCTCTTCAATTATGTGGTTATTTTCTCTCTCTTACTGTATACTGACGGTGGGCAGGAACGGGTTCTCTTTTATCTGCATGTATCCCAAGAGAAAAGTAGTATCTAGCACAAAGTGGGAACTCAAGATCTGTTGAAGATTGCGGATGGATGGATGGATGGATGGATGGATGAGTGGCTTCTTGACATATCCATTTTTGTACCAGTTGGCGTGGAGCCCTGGTCCATCCCAAGATGTTGGAAGTTCAGCAAGGACAAAAACAAGCAGATGTGGAGGAAGAGATCTTCCTCTTGTAGGCCTCAGAGAAAAGGGGGGGCAGATGTGTCCCTTCAGAGCCACCCAGTCACCTTCGTCACGTCCTGGAGCCATCATCCCCGACAGCTGTTCCCGAGGGTGAGTTCTGCCGAGCCTGGCAGGCTTCCATCGGCTGCCCCTCCCTCTGGTTGCGCCAAGAGCCAGGCTAACTCCCAGGCAGGAAAACATATCTGTGATTTCTAGATATTAAAAGAGCATTATGCTTCCCCATCCCTGGCTGGCTCTGTGGACAAATGTTTTGTACGCATTAGGAAAGTACCGTAATAATTTTGAACTTGGGCTGAGGACTCAGGTTTCCTAAGCAGCCCAGCTCAGGCACCTAGTGATGTTGTGATGTTGTGAGAAAAAATTTCTAAGATTTATCATAAAATGGGGATAATAACAACACCTAGTACACAGGATTGTTGTGTGATACTTTAGACCAGCATTATTCCCTAGAAATACAATGCAGACCACATATGGAATTGACATTTTCCAGTACCTATGTATTTAAAAGGGAAAATGAAATAAGTGGAATTAATTTTACTATATTTTGTTTAACCCAGTGTTTCCAAAATGTTATTTCAACATGTAATGAATAATAAAATATTGATGAGATATTTGTTGTTCTTTTTTATTCATATTAAGTCTTCAAAATCCAGTGTATACTTTTTACACTTACCGGCACACCTCAGTTTGAAGCAGCTGCATTTCAAATGCACGGTAGCTGGGCTGCCACGTTGGGCTGTGCTGTTTTAGCTAATTCACATAAAACACAGCACGGTCACGCACTGCGTAGCGTTTCAGTCGGGGATGGACTGCATATCCAGTGGTGGTCCCATAAGATTATAATACCCTGTTTTTACTGTACCTTTCCTATATTTAGATACGTTTAGGTACACAGATACTTACAATTGTGTTCCAGTTGCCTACAGTGTTCAGTGCAGTGTGGTTTTAGCCTAGGAACAATAGGCTGTACCATCTGTCTACGATGTTCACACAACAGCAGAATCCTCTAATGACGCGTCTCTCAGAACACATCCCCTTCGGTAAGTGACACGCGACTGTTCTTTAGCCCTACTTAGCATTCAGCAAATGTTGGCAAAATTATTATTTGTTTTTTAAAACATCAAAAATCGGGTTTACAAACATTTGCACTGCACATTTGCGTATACTGCCGTGTGGAAAGATGCCTCAGATCCGTTTTTACTTCAAAAGAATACAGGGCTGACTTGAAGAGTTCTCAGCTGTTCCCCATAAGTGGACCTCCCTGGGTTTCAGAATGAGGTCAGTTTGGTGGTTTATGGTCGTCGTCTTGTCTCTGGGAGGTGGGGAGGCGAAACCGAGTGTGCCTGGAGCGCTGCGTGCCCGTCTGTCTTTGGGCTCCTCTCTGTTTAATTATTTGGAGCTGGAACAACGTGATTTTGAAACAAAACATACGGCCCGAGAGGCGCTGGGAGGCCGGTGCTGGTGACGCGGCGTGGGAGGAATGCCCCCAGCCAGGCCCAGGCTCTGCCGGCACCGCTCGCTCACCTGGGTATCGCGTGTTTCCCTTCCCTTCCAGTTGTGTTCTTTTTCCAAATTCTTAAACCCTTGTTTGGAAATCCACAGTCAAAGCAGGAAACGCAGGAGCAAGATGGTAAAGGAAATTGTCTGTGAGTCTTTAAATCTCTATATTTTTACTCTCTCTCTTCTTTACGGAAAGCCACTGGTTCCCAAGCTGTTTATATGGTTCGTGAAAGAAAGAAAGTTTTCAAAGTGCCAAGAGGAGAGGGGAGAACTTTATTTAAAGGGGAGAAAGTGGACCTGCCACTCTGTTCCTGGGTTCCTCTGCTTCGCTCTATCGCTGACACCAGCGTGGGGAGCTTCTCGTCTGCAACCAGTTTGACGTGGAGACGAGGTCTCTGTCTCTTTTTACCCCAGTCGCTCCCCCTTTGCTGGCTGGGAGAGGAGCATGTGACGTCCCGCTCGTGTGCCGCGCAGTTCTAGCCTGGACGCCTTCACCGTCTGCGTCCTGGGGGGAGCAGGAACTCTCCAGCCCTGGTGACACTGGGACTCTTCTTGCTCGAGTGTCTGCTCCCCCTCGTAGAGGCCTCGTGTGCCTCTGAGCAAGGTATTTAAACTCCCCAGGCCTCCTTTTCCTCTTTCCTAAAGAGGGAGTAATCATAGTGCCTATTTCAAAGTGAGATTGTCGAGAAGCTTGAGAGACATCGCGTAGAGAGCACCGAGCACCATGTCCGGCGAGTGACAAAGACCAGCGAACGGCAGCGACAGTAACACGTCCCACCCTCCTC
>NW_012140636.1:981131-1018557 GCF_000956105.1 Propithecus coquereli | reverse complement strand
TAGCGCTCTGACCAGGGCTGACCACAGTTTGTCTGTTGGGATGTTGAAACAACAGATCTTTCCAGATACTTCTCAAGCAGCTCCCCTGCAGGAGTGAGGGGAGGAAGAAAGGTGTCTTCAGTTTTTGGCGATCCAAGAGCAGGCTTTTCTGCCCAGGGCCCAGAACGTGTTGGATCCTCTCTCGCCTCGGTGTCGGAAGACTGGCGGAAGCTTCGGGGCGTTCTTTTAAAAACACCCCCACGTTTCAGAGTAGCTGGTTCTTTGCTTGCAGTCTGCTCTCTTCCCTCTGCCCTTGCTGTCGTCTTGGCCACATTCGGATTTGTTGCCCACAAAGTGTCAGTAACTCCCTGCTGTGACTGGGGGAGCCCTTGCCAGGTGGACAGTTCTCAGATTTCCTTGAAACTGTAAAAAAAAAAAAAAAAAGTAACAGCCCTCACTTGTTCTCCGCGCACTCCTCTCGGTGGGCACCTTTCCTGGCGTCGAACTTAATCAAGACGTTAGTGAAATAAACTGTGCGCTGCTGCCATCGACTGAAACTGCTCGTCAACCTGCCCACTCGTGGTTCTCCTCGGTGCTTGGAAAGGAAATTCAGAGTCGCCGTCGATCATAAAGATGAGGAGTGAGACGTCTCGTTCCTCGCGGCCGATTATCCCCAGTCCTGGTGGTGGAGCTCTCGGTGGGTGGACGGCCCCGCACGAAGTGTCCTCAAATCTGTGCCACCCTAATTATAAAACACACCGTCATGTTAAGTATCATCAAGGGGGGAAAAACAAACTATGAGATACCATCGATTTTTAAGACCATCCCAATTTCAGAGGTGTTAAAATGTGGGGAAAGGTGTGTATCTTAGAGCGGGTGGAACGCAGTAAGAACTGACTGAAGTGGGAAGTCTTCCCTGGTTACCAACTGCTCCCCTTCCAGCACCCCCTCCCGCCCCCACCGCAGCTCATTAACAGAGCTGTGGGATTCGTGGGCGCGTGTGAGATGCACCCCCTGCCCGCATCGGCGCTGGGTGCTTAGCGCGATCACGCGTGTTGTGCGTGTGTTCCGTGCTGTGCGTGAAGCCAGGGGACTGAGCTGAGACCAGGAGAAGCGGTGGGAGTCCTGAACCACACTTGGAGTCATTGATGTTTCTGAAAGATGGAAGAATCTAGGAGTTTTCTTTGGGTTGTGTTGGACTCGATGAGATTCCTGTTGTCTTCTGAAGGCGTGGTAAAGAGCTTGTTGAGGGACCCTGGGACGCTGTGTGCCCTCCCTGACCTGGGCGGTTGACAATGGCTCGATGGTAAACAGAGGGCCACCAGCTCTTCCAGACCCCGGCCTGTGCTTCCGCAGTCCCTGACGCACGCCAGCCTCGCCCTGTGGGGGTCCCCACGGTTTCCTCTCCTGCCCCGAAAGATAGCGCTCAGCGTTATCGGAAACCTTCGTTTTATCAGAATCCTCCCGAATTATTATACTTCACAGTATGGATGACTTTTAAGCACCTGTGTGACTCCAACCCTTCTTAGTGTTATAATAATTTTAAGCAAGAGTGTAAATACTCCCAATGTGGAAAAACATTAAGCAAAGGGATTATGGTATTTATTTTCCTGGTAAAGGTGGACATTCAGATTTTAGCGAAAGTGATTTCCCAGCCAGGTACAGTGACAAAGGAAGGGATTGAGAACTTTCTTATTTACATGAGTGAAAGTGTGGCATTTACCGGTGTACTTACACTGCTTTCTATCTTTCTTCTTGCAGTTTTTGGGAATAACATTTCTTGGAATTGGACTGTGGGCGTGGAATGAAAAAGTAAGTTGAACGTCACGAAAATGCACACATCTGGGTTGTTAGATGCTACACGTTATGTGTTATCTCCTCTTCCTCTTTGACAGCTGCAGAGTACAAAGAGTCATGGTTCTTTAACAAGAAAGAGTGTTCGTGGAAGATAAATGGTCATATTCTCACAGACTTTAGGAATTGTGCCTGAGTCGATCACTGGGTCCAAATAACGACAGAAGTAACAACACGAGCACACAGCAGAGAGTGCGCTTTGGAATTTGATCAGACAGCCAGAGATCCGTGTTTCCCTGGGCTGTCCCCTCACTTGGGCACAAGCATTTCAGTAACTATTATAAATATCACTGAACTGCATATAGTCTTTTTTTCTCTTTTGCTTTTTTTTCTTAAACCCTTTGGAGGATGACTCAAGCCATAAAAAATGATTTTTTAGCGTGAGCATTGTATGATAAACTGCTAGCATGTGGTATGAAGGAAGTGCGATATAAATTCATGTTTGAATATCAAGTAAACTCATCATTAATGCTGAAGAATGGGGCTTTTGGCTGCTGGTTTGTAAGTCTTAGGAAATATTGAGTTTATGATCAAATACAGTTTAACAAAAGGAAAAAATCTGGAACTACGGGGTGGTGTGTTCAACGCGACAGTGAAGATGAACTGTTCTGGGCAGTTCTGCTGAGAGCAGCCCCCCCCCCGTGCCACGCCTCTGCCGTGCTTCCCGTTGCGCTTTTAACTTGTTCTCTCCAGCTTCCCTACCCAGGCTACCCCTAGAATTCAAAAACGAACATGAACCCCTTTTTCTTCCTTCTTTGGAAGCAAAATCACTTGCGGTATTTTATCCATCCAGCGCTTGGCTGTACAAGAAAGCTTTGTCCTCTTCCACCTTGTATCGATTGGTTAAAAGTTGCTATAAACTAGGAGATTAGCTTAAATTTTCCCGGAAGACCATTCTCTTATCTCTCAGGTGTTTCGCCCTCTGAGCCCTACCCTGGCCTGGAGTCAGGGGGGCTTCGCAGCGGTCGGTGTGTTGAGAAAGGGGAAATACTGAGGTCGTTCAGGAAATGAAAGCCCTTTGGATGCCAGGAGGAATTTCCACGTCTAGAACAAGGTTCAGACAGACCATATAAAACAAAGCTCAAAGCAAATCCTGAGTTTTGAAAACAAACCGTCCTCTGTTTATTTACAAAACGCTCCTGCAGATGTAAAATGTTTTGTGGGAAATAAAGCACCTTTCGGCAGCCTGAAGTCACTGAGGCGAACTGGGGTTTTGAGGCAGTGATTCCACAGGAAGTGGCACAAAGGAAGTCCCCACAACAGAGATGGTTCGATCTCCAGAAACTTTGACGCTAAATGCTGGTCTTCTCTTCGGATTATGATCGGCTTCTGCCTCGATCCCGTGGTGAGCTTGGAGATCTGCGGAATCTCAGAGAGTCCCCTTTTAGAAGCCCCTCCGGTTGGTTAAATGCCAGATAACACAGCTTTTTATAACTCCTTTAATAAGAGTCCATTTCTGCCTGCTTTGAAAAAATGCTGGAATGCATTAAATGAGCTAATTGTCTGTTCTAGCAATAAACAGCAGTTGGTCATTTTGAAGTTTTTTTTTTTGTTTGTTTTCTCTTTGTGAGATACAATTATCTTTTTGTTTCATCAGTTGCCCATCATGTCTCTTCTCTGGTAAAATCACAAACTTCTAGAACGGGCAGTGTCCTCCAAGTATCAGCGCAGAGGGGTGGTGTGTTCTCAGCATGGATGAAGGAGCAGTCCCTTCTTGTCAGGGCCACTATTAGGAAATAGAAAAGTGTCTCTTGAGACGGAAAGTCATCTGGCCAAGGTCCCCAGCTACTATGGAGCAGACTCCGTGAGCAGGGACCAGTAGAGGCAGCAGAGGGTGAAGGTGGCATTTCTGGGACCTGGGCGTGGGGCGCATGGCGGTGAGTGACGCGGAGCCCTGCCTCGTGGGGCTCGCGTTCTAGTGGGTGACTAGGAGAGGCAGCTCAGTGGCCACGTTTGTGTGTCCAGGTGCTGTGAACACTGGCACGAAGCATCAGGTACAGGGCGGGGCTAGGTAGGGAGTAGGGGGAAGAGGCGTCCCTTTCAGATGGAGTAGTTGGGAACAGCCACCCTGACCGGGTGCCGTGGGAAGGAGACCTGGATGAGGTTAAGAGGAGTCTGCAGAGTGCTGGGGGAAGAGCATTCCAGAAGAGGGAATAGCAAGTGTGGCGGCCCTGAGGCAGGGAACGGCAGGAAGTGCAGTAGGACTGGCAGGGAGAGGGCGAGTACAAGAAGAGGTAGGGGGTGTGCCAAGGGAGGAAGGCAGAGGCCAAACCGGGAAGGAGTTGGGGTGTCTTGGAAGTCTGAGAGGAAGCCACTGGGTGTTTCCATAAGGGAGCGTTGTGGTCTGACTTCTGTGTTAAGATTGCTCGGGCGGCTGTGTGGGACGAGGGCACGGCTTTGGGGCTTGCCGTGGGCTGGATGTTTGTGCTCCCCCAAATTCACATGCTGAGGACTCATCCCCAGGGTAGTGGTACTCGGAGGTGAAGCTTTCTGGAGGTAATGAGGTCATGAGGGCAGAGCCTTATCGGAAGAGACAGGAGAGAGATGACATCTCTCTGGCCCTGCCAGGGAAGGACATAATCAGGAAGAGGCCGCTCACTGCGCTGAATCCGCTGGCACCTTGGTCTTGGGCTTCCAGAACTGAGAGAAGTAAATGTTTCCTGTTTAAGCCCCTCAGCCTGCGGTATTTGTTCTGGGAGCCCGAGCTGACGAAGACAGGGCTGAAGAGACCTGCGTTGAAATACTCCATTGCGTGATGGCGGGCAACTGAGTTAGCGTCTCTGAGATGCGCTTTCTGGTGCGAGCAGTGGGGACACTAATCTCACTTCCTAGGACTGCTGTGGGGGTTAAACGAGATGGGCCTCAGCGTGTGCTGCTGTAAGGCAGTGCTCACTGCAGACGTGGTTCCCTCCCACCTCGACCCGCGACTGTCTCACATCCACTCCTACTTGGGGGCAAGAGCAAATGGTGGCTTTGAAGGCCGCCTCAAATTTTAGGAGAGTTTCAGGCTTCAATCCATGGACCAGAGAATTAGTCTTGTTTTGGGGTCTCTCAAGGAAGATGCGACGTGCATTGATCTCCCTGGTAACTGCCGAGGCTGCTCCGCCCAAGCCCACTGGGGTGACTCTGGAGTTGGGCCAGGCCTCGATGGGGTCACTGACTTTTCAAGGTGAACCCCGGCCGGGTGGAGGGTGGTGGGCAGTGTGCACCAGCCCATGAATCAGAAAACCCCCCAGACCCAGAGGTGGCCACATTTACCTTGAAAGAGACCTGGACGGAACATCCTGAACTGGGTCGCAGCTTGGAAGGATCAGATTGTCACTGGAAGAATCACATTTTCTTAATAAATGCGGCTTTCGGCATATTTCTGTGGAGTACAGAAGCATTGCAGGCAAAAATGATTACCCGTCACACTTACTTAATATCAATCTGAGTTTTAAACCTAGAGCTAATATTGCAGTTGAACATTAGACATGATAATTTAAATAATTCATTTTATCTATGTTCCAAATCGACTCTAAAGACGCAAAGGATGACTGTCTCCAGGGAAGCTGGTTGTGTGCAGTTGTTCAGAGATCATAGGACCTGCTGTCGGGAAGGAACATTAACAACTAGGTGGCCTGAGTCACCTCCACAAACACCCTTGGCAGCACCCGGTCACAGCACATTGGTTCAGATAACGTTTATTGAGCACGTAGCATGGAGCAGGCTGAGTCAGGACTGCAGGGATGGGAAGATGAAGGGACGTAGCTTAGTGCTTGTGGAATTTACCGAGTTGTAGGAAGGGTACGCGTGTACACGTAAGATACATGCGTACATATGCTTAGTACATGGCAGTAAACGCTAGTGAGGAGTGTTGTGTTTAACAGTTCCCACGGCAAAGTACTCACCATTTCCGTCCCTCTGGGTTGCCCTTGCTGTTGGAAAGACCTTCCTTCTGCCGAATTCCAGTCGTGTCCCACTAGTTTTTGCTCACGGATTCTGGATCTACCCTGTTGGATCCCACCGAAAACGCCCTTGCACGCGTTAGCCCTCGAGGTATTTCGGGGTGGAGGCCTGGTTCCTTCTGAGTTTGCAGACACGTCGCTTCTCTCTGGGTGGTCCTCACGTGAGCGTCTCTGGCCCCCTCTCGTGTGTCCTCTGTACGTGGAGAGGGAGCTCGCGGGGCCGTAGAGAGCATGGCTCCCCTCACCTGGTGTCCGCGCAGCCGAGATCCACTGCTGGTCACCGAGAGTCCCAAGCTGGTTGCAGCCCCAGCCGGTTTGCCTGACGGCCGGCTGATCTTCAGAGGGGAATGCGGGATTCCACGTTTACACCGTGGTGTTTCAGCCCACCCCTCTCCACCGTGGAGACAGCCCAGGGCCTGAGCCCGCCATCTAGCGTGTTCCCCGTCCTGCTCCGCTTGGTTTCAGCTGCACGTTTCAATCAACCTCCTCCCTCGATTCCTTCCTCTAAGTCAGACTGTCCTTCTGGCCCCGTGCCACCGGGGGACACTGTGATCGAATAGGTCCGGGTGGGCACTGGGATGCTCTACTCTAACGAGCCGCCTAGATTGTTCTGACTGCAGTCAAGTGTCGTTACCGCTGATAAAAGCCGCTGATACATTGAGCAGGGCAAGGACAGAGCGCAGTGCCATGGCACGAGAAATTTCCTTTGGGGTTGACACTCATTCACTTATGTGTGCCCTTGCTTGTCATCGGCCAGGCAGCTTCCGATGCATCTTCTTGTCATTGTGTCAGACTGTCTTTCTGCATCTTGTCTTTGTAGATACACTGTGTCCTCACTCGTCTCTGATTAACCAGCCTGGGGACTTTCTTACTGGACCCATGCTGGGTCCCGAGCACGTCATTGTCTTTTCCAGGCACTCGGGGACCCTTATCAGTAGAGCAGGGACTAAGGCCTGGTTCACCACTCCTCTCTTCCAGACACACTTTCCTCACTTGGCTTCCGAGATACCACACGCCCTAGTTTTCCCACCTCCCAGGCCGGGCCTTTTCACATGCCTTAGTAGGTCCGCCCCACCTCCCTGACCTCTGCATTTTAAAGTGCCCAAGACTCAGTCCTGAAACCTCTCCTCTGTCTTCGCTCATCTCGAGAGATCTCTCTAGGCCTGGGGCTTTCCACGCTATCACTGATGACTTCCAAATGAATACCTTGGATCCCGACCTCCTCTGAATTGCAGACCCATGTAGCCATGGCGACCCAGCGTCTACATTGAAATGAAGCTTGACACATCAGAACAGCGCTGCTGCTTGCAGTGGGGGCAGCTGCACTTCCGCTCGGTCAGGCCCTTTCCTTTCTTCTCGTACCACATTGAGTCCATCAGCAAACACTGTCAGCTCTGTGGCAGGGTCCAGAATGACCCCACACTGCCTCTTCTGTGCTGCCTTCCTCTTTTCTCCTGGACACACTCTGGGAGCGAGGTCAGTCCCACCAGAACAGCTCTCGCCTGCTCCGGCCTGCCTCTGACCCTGGAGCGGACAGATGGCCCTTCTCTCTCTGGGCGTCCAGGGCAGGAGCAGGCCACAGCCCACAGGCCCCTTCGCAGACCGGCAGGCCGCGACGGCTGTGCCCCTCGACTGCAGAGAACCACCTGGGAGCCCCCCGGAGTCCCCTTGAAATTCCTCACAAGGTTTGGGGTAGGAAGGAAGCTGCCCCACCTCATCCCCAACCCCGAGGAGTGGTGTCACAGCAGCCACTGTCTCCGGAGAAGCCGTTGCCTCCCTCAGTCCTCTCTGACCACCTTCTCCATGCTGGGTTTCGCCGAGGCGTGCAAGGGAAAGCAGCTCTCGCCAGCGACAGCGGTGGCGATGCAGAGGGAAGGTCTCGTTTCCTGCTCACTTTGCTTTTCCGATAGTGGTCCATGAAATCAGATGCAAGAGTATTCCAACATCATATTAGGTATTTTTCTTAAAATTTTAGGAACAAATATACAGTGTTACATTGGAAGTAGGAATCCTCTTGCCCACAGCTACCCATTATTTTCAAGCACGATGTAGTGAGTGGTTAGAACACCCCTCGGGACCAGGTGGCCTGCACTCAGATCCTGCCCTGCCACGTCCTTACCTGCGTGGCCCTGGCAAGTTACTGCATCTGTGTCTGGTTCCCAACATGGGGAAGAGTGCCCACCCGGTTGGCTCATCGTGAGGATGAAATAATCCGCGTAGCCCCGGCCCGCGTGGCCCATGTTCAGCTGAGTAGCTCTCACGGAGCTGCTTTTGTTCAGGCTTCTGGCGGGTGTCGCCTGGGTCGCCGCAGAGCCTGCCAGCTGCTTCCGTGGCACCCACTGCTGTGTGCGTGGGCTCTCTGAATGCAGAAATGGCCTGGCCTCTCCTCTGCTCACAGTGCCTTCAGATACAAATGCTGCCTCGGCCCACCAACCTCTTTCTTAATCCCAGAACTTGTCACAACACATAGATGCTTTGCTGGGCCAGCTCCTGTTACTTTGTCTCTGTGCTCACCAGTGTGACCTTCTGTCCCTCTCTGTGCCCCCACAGCACCCGCTGCTAGTACCTCTGCCCCGCGCACTCTGTCCTTCCCTGACTCCTCTAGACTCAGCCCCTCGAGGGTGTCACTGTATCTTTTGCTTAACACACCCATGACTAACAACACCTGCCACCTCACAGGTGATCCCCAGGGAAGTATTAAATATCTTCTCAGTGAATGACAAGTTGTGCATCTCTGAGGTCCCAGGATAGATGATCACCTTCACCTGCCAGTAGGCTACACTTTGCTTTCCGTCCACTTTAGCGTCAGGGCACTGTGATCAGAACTCGTCTCTGCTCGGGCTGCTGTAACGAAATACCATAGACTGGGTGGCTTTAACAGCAAACGTTTGTTTCTCACTGCTCTGGAGGCCAGGAAGTCCTGAATCAAGGTGCTGGCAGATTCGGTTCCTGGTGAGGACTCTCTTCTTGGTTTGCAGGGAGCCATCTTTTTGCTGCGTGCTCATATGGCAGAGCAAGAGCTGATGGGCTTTGGTCTCTTCCTTTTCTTATATAGACACTGACCCCATCGTGGGGGTCCCACCCTCCTCATCCAAACCTAATTGTCTCCCAAAGGCCGCATCTTCAAACACCATGACACTGGGGGCCGGGGCTTGAATTACATGCATATTTGGGGGAGACATAAACATTCAGTCCGTAACAGGGCTTCTATTCAGTGTTTCAGTTCAAACTTTATACCTGGCCTGGAATGTTTCTAGGTGTGTGTCTCCTGTCCTCTGAATATGCAGATGAAAACATCTGGGGAATGGCTAGGAACCTGGGGATATCGGAAGGGGGGCGCTTTCGCGCATGGCTGTTTGCGTGTTGGTGGCAGCCGCTGCCGTCCGCCTGCGAGCGGATGGCACTCGGCACAGCTGCTCTCTCCTACGGCTGCGTGATTGCGGGATATCATGGGGACCTGGAGATGACTACTCCTCCTCTCCTCAAAGGCAGGTCATGGCCACATTTTATCTGCAAAAAAGAATCACTTGAGTCTCACTGATAACCCTTTTTGACAAGAAAAAATGGGCAGGAACCACGTACCTTTGAAGCAGGTCGTCCTCCTTTGTACCCGCATCTCTCTGCTCCCTCACATCTCCCTGGGCCGGTCAGGCCGCGACAAGCTCTCTTCTCATTCCTGGTCCTCTCTCCGGCCTCCGCGGCAGTTCCTTAGATACGTGGATGTTTTGACTTTTGCAGAGTGGCTGAGAGTCTTTGATGTGCTTTTCTAGGGGCGGGTTTCTCTGTGGCCCTGTGGTCCCTTCTTGGTCTTCCTGGGGACGCTGTTCAAAACCACGTTTCCACCTCTCTGGGACCACCCCTTTCTGAGTAGCTACGATTTCTTTGAAATGTCATATCTTGTCACTTTTTTTTTTGAGACAAAGTCTTGTTCTGTCCCCTAGGCTAGAGTGCCGTGGCGTCAGCCTAGCTCACAGCAACCTCAGACTCCTGGGCTCAAGCGATCCTCCTGCCTCAGCCTCCCGAGTAGCTGGGACTACAGGCATGCGCCACCATGCCCGGCTAATTTTTCTATTTTTTTTTAGAGACAGGGTCTCACTCTTGCTCAGGCTGATCTCAAGCTCCTGAGCTCAAGCGATCCTCCCACCTCAGCCTCCCAGAGTGCTGGGATTACAGGCGTGAGCCACCACACCTGGCCTGAAATGTCTTATCTTGTCCCCCTTTCTCAATAGGGAAATTCTTCTCTCCCTCTTAACTCTAGGAAAGTTGCTGTCAGTTCCACCCCAGGAGGTCCTGGTTTATGGAGGGGAGGGCATGTCAGGACCCAGTCTCTTAAATCTCAGAAAGGTCCATCTGGCCTGGTTTTGGGCACACACTTCATATGCCTGTCCCTCTGCTTCTCATCCAGCAGCTGGAAGGAATGTGCTAGTGTGTGCAAACGAGAAGAGTCCCAGACCTTGGGGGGTTATTCGTTCTATTTTTGTATTTCTTTTCTGCGTGGATTGAGAGAAGCAGCTAACGCTTGCCAGGTGGCACACACAGGCTGCTCTGCTGGTGGAGAATAAAAAAACCACAGACGGTCCTGAAATTTATTGGTTTGGAGCCCTTCTGGAGCTTTGTTTGCCTTTTTGTTTCTGCGCGTGCATAGAAACCTCTTTCAAGAAGAAATAGTTACTCGGAACGTCATCCTTTATTGCAGAGCCGTGGGGGAGAAGCTGCTTGAATTCCAGAGATAGCCGAATGAGCGAGGTGCCGGTGAGGGTTTGGAGATGGGGGAAGCTGGCCGACTTTCACAGGCTACCCGAGACACACTATGTGCATCCAGCCACTGAACAGCCAGGTCTCTGCGCGGGTGAAACAGGGTTCAGCAACTTGGCAGGACGTTCAGGAATAGTGACTCTGACAACCAGTGTGCCACTCAGCACCCCAGCGGCAGGGGTGTCCTCGCTCCTGGTTCCGCCATCGTGGCAACGCATTTGCCATGGTTACTGACTTCTCTTTGCTCCCCTCTCCACGGCACCCCTTTTGTGTGCTCTTAGCTGCTGCCCACCCGTGGCTTCTGCCTGCTGCTGGTGTTCACTTCCTCATGACGTCCGCCCTGCCGTTTCTCTGTGTGTCTTAGATTATTTCCAGTTCCCCAGGAAAGAAGATCTGATGAGCAAGTCAGTTGACGGTCACCTCCGTTAGGCGTGATCATCAGGTGTGGCCCCAGCTTTGCTTGGAGGGGCTCAGGTAGTGCAGATGCTCACAGCAAAATGGATTCTTGTCTGGTGCAGTTGGGTTGGACGCCCCTCCCAGGTGTTCCTGCAGCGTTGGGTGTCTTCCTCTTGTTCTACTATAGTAATGATGATCGTGATGGTCATACACTTTTGTTGAATTCTTATTATGTGTCGAGCACTTAACATCATGTCTGGATTCACTTGGATTATTTCCATTGCTACGGTTTGAATATTTAACCCTCCAAACCTCACGTTGAAATTTGATCCCCAGTGTTGGAGGTGGGGTCTCGTGGGAGGTGTTTGGGTCATGGGGGTGGAATCCCTCATGAGTGGCTTGGTGCCGTCCTCCTGGTAGTGAGTGAGTTCTTGCTCTGTTAGTTCCTACGAGAGTTCTCTCAAAAGCAAGTTGTTAAAAAGAACCTGGCACCTTCCCAGTCTCTCTCTCGGTTCCTTTCTCGCCATGTGATCTGCACACGCCAGCTCCCCTCCACCTTCCACCACAGCGACCTGAGGCCCTCACCGGAAGCGGATGCTGGTGCCACGCTTCTCGTACAGCTTGCAGAATCGTGAGCCAAGTGATTGTCTTCTTTGTAAGTTACCCAGCCTCAGGTGTTCCTTTATCGCAACACAAATGGACTAAGACATCTATCATCTTCATAATAACCTTATGATGTAGGGTACCATTTCACAGATGTGGAAATTGAGGCGCAGGCAGATGAGGTAACTTGCCTAAGATCACACAAGTAATAAGTAGTGGAACTGAGATTCGAGACAAGGTCATCTGTATTGCAGGGTCCTGTCTGTCTGTCTGTCTGCAGACCGGCCCTTGTCCAGGCCACCTGAATCTCTGTGTCTAAGATCCCAGGGGAAATTGGGGGTGAGCCATGTAGGCTTGAGTACTGTACAGGATGGTTTGTGCAGGACGAGGTTGGTCTGGAATGTTCTCTCTGCCCTACTCTAGAGCAGATTTGTCTAAGTGGCTGGAATATCAGAGTCTTCCTTGTACCATGATGGATGCATATGGATACAGTTTTGTTCTGGGCTCTCTGAACTTCTGTTACAATGATACTGCCTCTGACACGTACCATTACTGTGTCTTATTCCTTTTTAGACACGTAGTGGTCTCTTTGCTAAGCTCTGAGAGGTACTGCCTGGTACCTCGTGGATAGTGGAAATCTCCTATTTTCACTGCAAGATCATCTCTTAAAAGCTCCAAATTGACATGCCCAGAGCTAGTTGTCCAAAAACCAATTTGGGGAGTGCCCAATTTGTGAAATATATTTGTTTCTTTCAACTGTTTTAGTTGCCTGGTGTTCACTTGGTCTTGGTAGGAGCACGTTACGTTCTGGGCAGTTTGTTTTTGCCTCTTCTGCCTGCTGCAACAGCAGCTGTGGACTCCAGAGGCAGGAGAGGAAAAGACTGAGAGTCTAAGGAAAATACGGACAATGAGCTTATAGTCTGAACTTGAAGAATCTTACAAATCTGTTCATTTATATCAGGTCTTATTGATGTATTGATAAAATAGACGTATGGGAATTCCTCCTATACAGTGTTCTGAATCTGTACTCTTTTGGGTATGTTTTTCTCATCACCTGCAGTCTTGGCCTCTCGTTCTCTTTCCGTCTCTGCTACTGCTGTTCGGAGTCTCATTTTTACATCCACCAGAACGAATGGCTAAAGGAAATAAGTGCATGTGGCCATGTGGCCAATTGCTCGGCTTCTCACCCATTTATCCTCATTCCAGTTAGATTCAGCTTCATGGGGTGATCGTTTCTGACATCACCGCAAAGTCTGGTACCCTTGACATCTGTCACCCCTGGGCTTGGCCTGGATCCGGTAGGAGAAGGATAAGCACCTACCGTGGGTGACAGACGCCAGGCTCTGCGTGTGCACTTCTAGCATAAGCAGCGGTTCTGGGCACAGGAAAGAGTCGCCAAATGTCCTTTTGTATTGATTTTTCCCAGTAAGTTTGAGTTTTAAAAAGTTGGTATTTAAACTTAAGGGCCGAACATTCACGTTTACGTGGAGAATTGGTGCTTGAATCGTTTTGCTTATTATTTGTCAGTAACATAGACAAAGCACCTAAAAGCTGCATCCAGAACTGCTGGTTTCATTGATGATGATGAATGGGTAGTGTGTTTACAGGAACGAAGACTTTATTCTGGCTTAATTGTTACGTTCACGTGAAATATCAGCCACCTGGATAAAGTGACCATTTAAAATCCAGCACTGCCTCCTACCCCTGTCTGTTCCCCGTGCCCACAAGACATTTTTTCCTCCCAGCATAAAGTGTGAGCCTTCATTTTGGCCACACGTGTGTGTGTGTGTGTGTGTGTGTGTGTGTGTGTGTGTGTGTGTGTGTAGCTACATGTGCACATTCACGCGGTACTGAAGCTTAGTGTATTCCAAGCTGCCGTGTTGTGCAGGACTCCTGACATGCAAATGAAGACCCAAATAGAACCAGCGGGGGCAACCAGGGGACCCTGGAGTAACGCAGAACTGCAAGACAGGCTCAGAAGCTGCTGGAATTTACCCTGCTGTCGGAATTCTCCCTCCCCGCTCTTGTTCTTTGTTTCTTCCTGAGCGCCTGGCTTTCTGCCTCTCACTGCAGACTGACTCTGCCACGTGGAAAACACATGCCCTGCCTCGCGAGGCTCCAGGCCACCAGAGAGAGATACCTGTTGTGAATCCAGGTGGCCCAGGACGGGAACCTGGGCTTCTCAGCCCTCGCCGGGGCCAAGGGACCCTGTAAGAAGGCGGCAGCTCTGAGGGCCACTCCGCAGAACAGGGGAGCGGGAGCCCTCGCCAGGGGAGGAGGAGCTGTTCCCAGGAGACCAGGCGCCCGCTGGTGTTGTTCCCGCACATTCCTGAGGATTTACCGGGAATCCGAATGCCTGTTTAAATCACTTGGCAGACTTAACTGTAATCTTAGATTTTTTTTTTTTTTCTTCCAGCTTCTTGTCAACTACAGCGTTTAATTATAATCCCTCTTCGGCAGGCGCATACTAGTGCTTCTTACTCGTGTGTCAGGTTGAGCTAACAAAGTGAAAAAGGCCAGAGAGGGACCGCGTGTTTATGACAGCAGGAGGCCGAGCTGTCAGTGCCCGTCGTTTTTGTAATCCGGAATCACCGTTGCCGGGCACGCGCTCAGCCGCTCTGTAAGCTCTGCGTGTAGTCAAGAGCAGGGCGGCGCATGCACTTCGTGAATGTTTGGAAACTTTGCACACATAAAAGAGTAACTCTTTTTTCCCTCTCTGCCAAGGTGAGTCAGCCTAATCCCAAGGAGGGAAAACTGGTCTCTGGGCATCGACTTCACACTTTGTGTTTCAAAATTTGCGTTCATGACTATAGTTAATAATATAGTGTGTTCTCAAAAAATGCTGAGAGCGGATGTCAAGTGTTGTGACCACAAAAATGACCGTGGGAGGTAATGCACGTGTGAATTAGCTAGATCTAATCATTCCACAGTGCACACGTACTTCAAAACCTCATGCTGCACGTGCCAAATACATACAATTTAAGAAAATTTTAAAAGTTTTAAAAATTTTGCAGCAAGCATTCCACTTAAAAAAATAAATAAAATCTGTAAAATAGAAACATTTTTAAATGAAATGAATAAAAGGATGTGGGGTGGGAGAGGGGAAATTTGAGTTAGTTTTCAACCGAAAACTGCTTGGGTATGTTCCAAATCCATTAAAAATAAAGTTCTTGGTAGCCCGTCCTGCGCTTTGCAGAATATTCGTTGCCCATAGCTCTCAGTAGTGTCTGCGTCCAGCTCGTCTTTTCCGGAATTTAGGATTAGTTGAGTGGAATCTACAGTCCAGCTAAACCCCCAAATGAGTATTGTTTCCGTGGAAACGGTAGAAGTCCTCTCAATTAAAACTACCTCTGCAGGCTAGGGAGATTATGTATTAGCATGAGTTTGTCTGAGAATCCTCCAAATTAAACCCAGAGAGTACCAATGATCTCAAGTCTACTGACAGTGGGGTCATACTTTTCTGTCGTTGGGGGAGGGATTATGTTGATGTTTCAGGCACAGGTAGGTTGGTTTGCTTTGCTGCACTGCCCAGGTAATTGTCCCTGTTCTCTGGTAAGCTCCGTGCGTGCAACGGTGGATGCCGGGAGAGTGTTCGGGAACAATCTGATCTTTGCTCGGACTCGTCTGTGAGTCGCAAATAAAAAGCCCATTAAAAATGGTGGAGTTGTAGAGCAGCGTTAACATTGGAAGGAGCCTGAAGGTCATTAAGGCCCAATTTCCCATCCAGTTGGGGGAGCCTTCCTAGAGCGCTGTTGACAAAGGTCCACAGCGTCAGCTCCCGTGAGCGGACGCCCTTATTTCCCCGGGCAGCGGGCTCTGATTCATCGTGGGGACCTGGCAGTGGTAGAAATGCCTCTTTAGGACGGAGCTGACATCGTTGTCGTTGTCTGTCAGTCCCGCCTCTGCTGCCTCCTCTTTCTGGTGGCAAGGAAGCCGGGTCTCCTTCTTCTCCCATGATTAAATTAACTTTAAACTTTTAAGAGTGGTACCATGTATCGCCAAAGTCCTCTCTCCCCCTGGCTGAGCAGGTCGGAACGTGAGGACCTCAAGTGTTGATGTCTGTGGCTAACGGCATTCTGGGGGCGCAGGTGGCTTCCTTCCAACACTGGGCTGTACCACTGTCGCTTAGATCTTGTCGGACTTCTCTGGCAAGTTCTCAGCATCACGTGTACAGGTGCAGAGAATTGCTTTCAGTACTTCCGTGTTTGCCTTCAACCTTCCCCCCCTGGAATTGAGTATTCACAGTGCAGAGTTTGGAAGCCTAAGAAACAAAAAACTGGATCAAAGCGTTGGTCTATGCGGTCTTGGGAAGGGTGTGGTTGCCTTCTGTGATGTCACCTCGGAAGTAGTGACTACACCCTCCTAACTGCTTTGGTAACCTTTCAGCCTTTTGTCTGTGACTTTATTTAAACCTTTGACCTTTTTTTTAATTAGGTTTAAGCTTTACATTTTTAAGAGTCCTTTAACAATGTCTCATATGTATTCTGTTATTAATATCCTATTATTGTTAAGTTGGCACCCCCCGCAAAAGAGAACAAACAGAAAAACCTAACAAAATACTCTTCTCCAAATGCTCCCACAGCCTTAAAATAGACTAAAACTTCAAACTCCTAAACTCAAATGTTGATTAGTGCCAACTGGGAAGTACTAGGAAGCGGGTACGTGGCCCCACTTGGAGGGGGAGGATACTAAAATAGACATTCTGTTCTAGTTGCAAAAAATCAATAGTTGGGTCACCTTCAGCCAGTCACCAAACTGCTCTGATTTGTCCTCAAGTATAAAATCAGATGAATCCTTCCTGTTCTTCCAGGTGGTTGAGAGTACTTTGAAAACAAACTAATATTAAGACTTTATAGCAAACTATACCATGATACTCTGGGAGTATTTTTGATGGGAGAGTTCAGAACAAACGTACTAAGATAAGAAAATAAAATATTGGTGATACTGGGTTTTAGGCTCACATATGTCCACAGTTTCAAAGTAATCTCATCATTTCTGACCTAGGTTCTGGGCGGTATTTGATGTGGTGTCATACTTAAGGGAGAGAGGATTTCAGTAAACAAGTGGCATTGTTTGTGGAGAAGTGAAATTCCTCTGAGTTCCTGTGGTCATCTTAGGGCAGAAGAATAAGAGCTGAAAGCGAGGGAGTAAGCTTTGATTTATAAATCCTTTCAATCCCAGCTCTTTGAAGAAGGTGGTAGGAAGTACCCTGGCAACTAGGTTAGAACAGCCGGCAGCGCAAACCACGGACGTGGGCTTTTAGGGTCTGAGCCTGACAGTCTCCCGTGAAACTCAGGAGTGAATCCTGAGGTGAGATTTGTCTTTGGAAAACTTGCAGGTGCCTGTGGCGGGACCAGCTGCTGTGTCAGTTTCAGCTTCTGGCTCAACCCCTGTGACCCGAGAAATGCCAGGGGCTTTGACTTGGGCAGTTGTCTGACATCTGCAGGTCCTGGGGGCTTGAAGTTACCACACCCCCTTGCCGGGCGTCAGGGCGTGTGTTTTTCTTACACACCCATTTTCTACTCAAGACCGCTTATATCTGGGGACACAGAAAACAAAGGTGACATCTGGGTCTTCTCCATACAAAGTCTGATGACATTTCCTTGGGGTCATTTTTTGTTCTGTATAATTTTCCCCAAAATGTGAACACACTTAGATCTTGGAAAGAAAACAGTTTTTTTTCCTTTTCGTGTGTGTGTGTGTGTGTGTGTGTGTGTGTGTGTGTGTGTTGTGTCGTGTCGTGTCATGTCTCAAGTATTGATCATGCCTGATAATCAGGTGACCTCAGGAGTTTTGTCTCTGGGAGGGAGGAAGAGGCAAGCGCAGTAACCTTAGTGTTGGAAAACTGACCCCACCGCCTGGTGCCTTGTGTTCTCTTCTACTCCCAGGGAGTTCTGTCCAACATTTCTTCCATCACCGATCTCGGCGGCTTTGACCCAGTTTGGCTCTTCCTGGTGGTGGGAGGAGTGATGTTCATCTTGGGATTCGCAGGGTGCATCGGAGCGCTCCGGGAAAACACTTTCCTTCTCAAGTTTGTAAGTATCCCGCTCTCTGCTCTCAGCTGAGAGCCGACTCTTGTCTTCCGTTAGGAGGACGCCGTGTCTACAGGCAAGGCGGTGAGCTCTGCCAAAGGCACTGGCAAAACGGGGCCAGGTCATGATTTTCTTTTAGCAGAGCTCTCTAGAGCCCACCCTCAGCCCCCGCTGTGCCTCCTTAATAAAGTACGCCCGCCCCTGCCATCCATGGAGGTTTTGGGCGTGAATGTCACAAATTTGCATTGCAATCCCTAAAATGCCTTTAGGATTAAGGTAGGTGTATATATTTTTCTTTTTTTAAGTGATTTCCACCCTCCCTCTTGTACACACCCAGTAAGTAGAGAACTGTGTAGGTACACTGGTTTAGAGCAACCAGGCATAAGCACAGTGACCACGGCCTTTCCAGATTAAATCCGTTGAACAGTAGGTTTTGGCAAATAGGGAGCAGCAGTAAAAGGTAAATCTCCTTTGTACTTGGCCAGCACAAAGTTCTCCTTTGTATGGCGAGCATGATGTTTAGATCTTCTACAGGGTATTTGGTGAGGTCACTGTTGGCGTGAATGTTTGTAGAAGGGGAATTTCACCAGGAGGTGTACGGTATGAAAAGCAAAGGTAGAGAATGAAAAGCGAAAGTCTTTGCTTTGGAGATTCCTTCAAAGGAGAGCCGAGTGGTCTGTGCTCACACGCGTCTTCAATGCAGCGTGGGCCAGCCGGTGTGCCGCCTGCGGGGAGCTCGCAGCGGTGGCGTCTGCGTCGCAGCCCTGTGTGCGAGGGTCCCCTCCCCTCGCGAGAGCAGGGACAGGATCCCAAGGACCCACCTTCCTACGGCGAGGGAAGGCGGTGGGGATCTCTAGAGGACGGTGTTGGTACCTGTGATCTCATCTGCTGCTAGAATCACTCCCAGCCTCTGCCGACGCACCATCCAGGGGCGTTTCCGTGCAAGACGGGGGATGCATCTAGAACTCGTCCAGCAGCCCTGCAGCGCGGGATCGTCCTGCGGCATCTCTCCTGGGGAGAGGACTCCCCGTTTCTCCCTCAGGGCAGCCCCCTTTCGAATCTGGGCAGCTCTGGCCCAGAGAAGGGTCTGGAGGCTGATTAACCTGGACGTTCACGTGGCTCATGCTAACGGGGAGAACCCTGGGGCCGTGGTCCTCTGTGGGGTTTAGCGAGCAGGTGGCTCTCTGCTTTGCACACGTGGGACTGCAGTGGCCGTGGCCGCTTTCCCGAGACTCCGCCTGCCCCATCCGCCGGGTCCCTCCCTTCTACACACCCACAGCCAAACGCCTCCTTCTCCACCTAGCGAGGGACCTGTGGAGACCCCAGGAGAGCTCTGTCCCCGATGGCGACCTGTCAGTTTGCCAGCCTTGTTGGCATGCGGCATGTCGGCCCCCTTCACGTGGCCTTCCTGCAGCCTGACGGGGCCCGGCTCACACTCACCAGCTGCCACATTTTATCTGTTCCAGCCTTCATGCATCAAAATGCGGGACCACCTTTAATATGATTTACCTGAATATAATTTCATTTATAATGGTAGTCCCTTTCATACAGGTGAGTTATTTTTGTAGTAGATGCTGAGTTAAGAGAACAGGCAGAAATATACACACTTGTCTAAATGGGGCACCTCAATTTATGAAGTCCCATGTTGGAAATGAAGAGAATTCTTTTCCTGAGCTTTTTTAAGTCTTAGAGGATATTTAAAACAGCCTCTCACTCCATTTAGTACAAAAGTAAAAATTGGCCTGGAGTAATCTTTGAACAGGAGGTATGAATTAAGCATTAATAAATGTCAACATGGTTCCAAATAGCCTCGCGGCCCTGATGCCGTGGACTGGGAGCATTGCTGAGGCAAACGCAAGGGCTGGCCTGCTAGGGATACACGCCGAGCTTCCTGGCGGCCCGAGGCTCAAGGATGAAGCCTGTGAGTCAGTCTCCGCACCTTCGCAAATAGGGGAAATTAGCTCAACGGGGCCTGGGCCTTGGAGGTTTCTGCCAGATATTTTATGTGAATTGAATTTGGACTCAATTTTTGATACGTATATTATGTAACATGATGAGAACATTTACCAGGGGAGCCAGACAATGAACTTAACCTAACTTTATGGAGGTGCGAACTAAAACCTAATTAAAATCTTTGCACGACTTCTGTCTTGGTGTTTGCTGTGTACACTTATGTGCGCTGGCTATAATTTTGTCATTTCTATAGTCTGGTAACTCATACTTACATGTTTAGGATGGTACCTAATAAAGGGCATGGAGTTAAACTGCAGGGTAGACATTGAACAAAAGTGTCACGCCTGTGATCCCAGCACTTTGGGAGGCTGAGGCAGGAGGATCGCTTGAGCCTGGCAGTTTAAGACCAGCCGGAGCAACATAGCGAGACCCCATCTCTACAAAAAATTACAAAGTGAGTTGAGCACGGCGGTGCACACCTGTAGTCCCGGCTACTTGGGAGGCTGAAGCAGGAGCATCACTTGAGCCAAGGAACTCAAGGCTACGGTGAGCTACGATCACGCCACTGCACTCAAGCCTGGGTGAGAGAGAGAAGGACCCTGTCTCTTAAATTAAAAAAAAAAAAAAGTGGTCCGATTTTTTTTTTTCTGTCTGTTTTTCTAGGTTAAGGAAAGCTTAAATTGAAACTATAGACACCACTGGTGATAATGAAGAACTGTTTAAACTCTATTTCTAGGGAACTCATCAAGGACAGATAACCAGGACCCCTATGGAAACCTGAAGGGCTGAGCTGTAGGGTCTAGAATTGGCACCTAAACCTGGGGGTCCAAGACTTTGCCAGGCACTTGCTTTCTCCTTCCTCCCTCCTCCCATGCCCCCTTGCAGAGGCACCAGACAGACACTGCCAGATGCGCTGACACCTCATGTGTGCAGGCCCCGCCCACTGCCCCCGCCTGCCGTCCCCAGTCCCATAGGACTGTGAGGGCTCCGAAGGCCGGGGAATGGTCCTACGCAGCCTTGCTCCCACACAGCCCACCTGCCACCGGGCCTGGCCCATTGTGCAGCAGTCATAGATGTTTGCTGAATGAATAAACGTTTCTTGTCTTTTTTTCTTTTAATGAGTAACTCCGTCCTTTCCTTTGCACCCCTCACCCAACACGTTTCCCTCCCGCTGGCTGCTCAGCGTTGCTTGCTGCATGTGGCAACCGCAGACTGCTCGAGCCGCCTCTGCTGCTCCCTGTTCTGCAGCCTCCGGGACCTCTGCCCCACAGGCGTGGCCCCAGTGTCACCCAGTCTGCCCTTGTCACCAGGAGAGTTTGCCCGCAGTGTACACGTCCTTGCCAGCCCATTTCTCATAATCTGTTTTCGCGGAAAAGTTTGCAAAGGGTGAGAAGGTGGGGTGGCAGGCGGTGGAAAGAACCGTGGGTGTGCACGGGAGGCTGGTATGACTAAGAGGAGACTTCGAGGCCCTGGGTGGAAGGAGATTCACACTGCCTCCTGCTCCCGAGCCCTCCTTTGTAAACGCTCATTGTCTACGTTAGGCAGAAGGCCCCCCTTGGCCAAATTTTGATCTTACTTTAAATGGGTGCAGCTAGCATTCCCAAGAAAGCCCTCCACCCAGGGGTTGCATTTTGTTTCTGAGATGGGACATTATTTTCATGTCAGAGCCACCCCCACTTCCTCTTGGACCTTGTCGTCTAAGATGAACGCATCTGTGATTTTACCCCGTACAGCAGGTGCAAAGGAAGGTCGAAACGGTGTCAGAATCCATAAAAGGAATATGGCGCATACAGCATCAAGGCCACAGTAACAAGTGACAAGCCATCGTAAAACACTGCAATGAGCTATCTTTCGAGTTACAATAGAAAAGCTCACCGGAGGTAGGGGCAGGTCATTGCTGAAGCGTCTGGCAGCACATTAATCACGAGAAATTCATTAGGCCTCAATGTGGGTCTAATGAGAAATTCCTATTATCCATGTTTGCATATGGGCTTTGTTGGTTAATTACCAAATAGAACACCAGAGACCCTAAAATGTGATTATGAAATGATTTTTAATTTTTAAAAGGCCTTTCTTGGAGTGTAATATCCTATTAATGAATCTTAAGAAACTGAAGATTATCTGCTTTGGAGATGTGTTAACGACCCGATGTAATTGCGAACCTTTTTAGAGAGGAACCGTTTAACGACGTATGATCAAAATGGCCCTGATAACTGTTCTCTGTGTCTGTGTCTCTTGTCTTAGTTTTCTGTGTTCCTGGGGATTATTTTCTTCCTGGAGCTCACTGCTGGAGTTCTGGCATTTGTTTTCAAAGACTGGATCAAAGACCAGCTGTATTTCTTTATAAACAACAACATCAGAGCATACAGGGATGACATTGATTTGCAAAACCTCATAGACTTCACCCAGGAATATGTAAGTTGAAATTTGGTTTGTTTTCAAGTGGAAAGTCTTCTTGCAACAATGATGCCAAGTGAATGCTCCTCCTGGCTTCTGCGTCTGCCAGCCGGAAACTACTTGCCTTTTCTACATGGGTTTTTGTTTGTTTGTTTATTATTTTCTGATTTACTCCATGACTTACAGGATTTGTACCCTACACGGAAATGTCCTACTTTCACTCATTTCAATTTCTATTAAGTTAGAGAAACAAAGAAAAAAAACCTCCTGAGCAAGAAAAGGTTGTAATTGCAGCTGTAACCTTTTAACATGTGAAGAAAGGACATTGTTTTGCTCCAGGTGTAAATTTTGTATTTTAATTAACTTTTGATTTGTATATATTCATCTGAAATTTTATTTGGTTATGAAATATGGATTCCATATCTTTGCCCCCTTTTCTGTTAATCTGTGATACTTCACAGCTTATAATAATATACTGATCAATAGAATATTTGTCTGCAAAGTTCCAACAATATGGCTGTCCAGATATTGTTACAGCACATGCAGCTCAAACCAAAAGTTTAGAAACTCCTCAGCCCTAGTGGCTTCTATGCTCTGGAGTCCCGGCCATGCCCTCGGGTCCCCGAGCCTGAGTGTGTGACGGCTTCTGCGGTGCAGGCAAAGCGGCAGGTGTCCTGTTTCACTCAGAATGCAAAATGGTCGCAACAGGGGGCCAGAAGCCGCAGGTCTAGTGCCGAAATCTGATCAGCTGAGGCACCCGGGGCTCGCAGGACCTCGATCGGTTTGCCTAATAGTGAAATGGAAGCACCACTAGCTTGTGACGCTCCACCGAGGTGTGCGTGGCTTTATGTTCGGTTTAAGGTGTTCGTGTCCTACAAACTGGCAGGTCTCTGTGTGCCTGGCCTGGGTGGGTGGGCCGAGCATAACTGCACAGTGGTCCCCGGCGTGAATGTATATGGCAGGGCTGGAGGGCAGGCATAAGCCCAGTGGGCCGGTGGCCTCCCTTGGGTTGGACAGTTTTCCCGAACCAGCCGGGGTCCCCTGTGATAACGGGAGGCCGTGGCCATGGCAGAACTCATCGGGAAGGTGGCCGCCCCGTCACTGGGCGCTCAGCACTGCGCTGGCGCACGTGGGTTCAGTGGCAGCAGCAAGGGTCCAGGAGCGAGCTGTCCCTCAGGTGTGACACGAAGTCCTGTTTCATCTCCGCAGCCGACGTCACTGTGTTGTGAGGTCACAGCAGACGCGGGCTCAGCCCTTCCCAGGCGCGACTCCTGGCTAGTTTGCGTGACAGGTTGGCCGAGCGCTGTAGGCAGACCCGAGATGCACAGCCCGAACCCGGGACGAACCCGCTGAGTTCGAAGAGCATGCGTCTACGCGTTCCCTTGGGAGGCCGCCTGCTGTATACGGCAATGCTGCTGCTCCATGGGATTTTGTTTTTCTATCGTAGAGTTTAGTGTTTTGAAGTAACTCTAGGTGCCGAAAGCCTTAAGGTGGTCTAGGCTTGAACTGCATTTACGCAGGAGAAGTGGAGCTCGTGCGGCCCCGGGCAGGGCAGAAGGGGCTTGGGGGCGGCCCTTGGCTCAGGCCACTTGCACCCCACTGAATTTTCCAGCTCGTTTTATTATGTTTTAACTGGATGACTGACTTTTTAAAGTTCAAAATGTGAACACATGGTTTTTGTTTTGAAAAAAACTCCAGAGTAGAAACAAATACAGTGAAAAGCCAGCCCCTAAAACTTTTGGGGGTCACGTTCTGGGGACGGCTTTACAAAAGTGGGTCCCTGTGTCAGAGCTTTGCAGATTGGACACTTACCTATGTCAGTTAGACCTCAACAAAACTGATTTTTTTTTAAAACCATTAAAATGTAGAGGCCAAAACTTCAAAACAGTAAGCCTTTGGAGAGCCTGCCCACAACTCCAGTTGCCTCCTTCGGACACTGCCACTGTTGTTAGTATCTTGTTTATCCTTCTAGAATGTTCTTGTTCGTCCTTCTAGAAGGTGCCCAAGCCACACAGATTTTGTTCTGACTGAGCCCGGCTGGGCAGCTGCTCAGCCCCTCCTTTCCCTGGCGCCACGGGTTCCGTCAGCCGTTCAAACCCCATGCCAACCTGCCCTCACAAGCCCTCAGCCTTGGTGACCTTGGAGGCTTTTGCAGGGGCCATTTAGGTTCAGTCTGGCTTAAAAATAATACCCGCGACAGCAGAGCAGGTTAGAGCCGGCAGAAGCGGGGCGTCGTCGCGAGTGTAGGCGCCTGGTCGCCTGCAGGCGGAGGTGTTCTAACTCTCTCCTGTTTGCTCTAGTGGCAGTGCTGTGGGGCTTTTGGAGCTGATGATTGGAACCTAAATATTTACTTCAATTGCACAGATTCCAATGCAAGTCGAGAGCGATGCGGCGTGCCCTTCTCCTGCTGCACTAAAGACCCCGCGGTAAGTGCGTGCCGGCCACCGGGGCCGCTCTGCGCGTCACCCCGAGCCCACGCGTGGGACAGCAGAGATACTTGTTTTCTTGAACCTCTCCTTAGCCGGTTACTCCTAAGTGTAGCTCCCGTAGGGGCAGAGTGCTCAGATGTCCCGGCAGGAGCTCTGATCGCTGACGTTAATTTAGCAGGACGTGCTGGTTCCTCGTCTAAGCCTTTACGCACGTTGGCTTCTTTACGTGCAGAAAATTCCTCCCAGCAGACAGTGCCATTATCCTCCCTCCCCAGGTGAAGAACCAAGGCATGCGGGGTGGGGTGTCGGGCACCTTCCCAAGCTCAAACTGCCAGCAGCTGGTGGAGCTGAGCCCCAGACCCAGGCGGACAGCCCGAGTCCCCTGCTAGTCCTTTTTCATATGACAAGCTCCTGGGAGAGCTCTCGCAGTGGGTGGGTTGGTGACCCTTTTCTTCCTGGTGTAGTTCTAGGGGAAATACTAGGAGTAGCCGCAGAGTTTGCGACAAGGTGGGCTAGACAGCTGCCCAGACGCTCGGGTGTCTCAGTGACTGTAGTAACTGAGGTTTGTGTTTTATTTAACATAAAGGGAAAATACAAAATCTATTTATAAGCCGCTCCTTTTTACCGAAGGTTTGATTATAATTTAGGTCCAGTCCTGTGTCTGGTATATAAAATGACTTAAATGCAACTCTCTAGTGTCAGAACGACAAACGTGAGAGGTGACTCCCACACACGTCCCCGTGTGCTCCTAGCTGTGGCTGTTCCGGGACTCTGTTCTCTGGCCCTACGGCCCCAGATGTCCCCCGCAGACCCCCACTGCCCCCGTAAGCAGAGCTGTGTGGGTGCTCTGAGTTCACTGCAGCTCTTGAAAAGGGGCTGTGGTCTTGGGGTGGAAAGGGCTGTCCCCCAGGGCCACCTGGGCTGTTTCTCGTGATCCGAAGGAGGAAGCTGACAATCACTGCGGACTCTCAGCAGTGAGGAGAAAGGAAAGCCCACCTTTCCCGCGGCTCCTTCCCCTCTTTCTTCTGAGGAGGCCAAGTGGCAGCACAGCGGCCCCGCTCAGAGCACGAGGTCCCCATCCAGGCAGCCTTGCGCTGGTGGCAGATGCCACACAACGCGCTCCTTGTCGCCAGTTCCTGCCCTTCCGGAGAATTCTGAAGATTCTCAGAACTCCCTAGGCCTCCCCTTGCAACTGCAGATCCTCTGGGTAGAGGCAGCTCACTCCTTGAACTGTAAACTAATAGAATCTGCCCCACACCTTGCAGAGAGGGAAAATAAACTAACCCCAAATAGCGGAACCCGTGTTTCCCATGAGGCCCCGCGAGACGTCAGGCTGTCCGTGGGATGCGTGGCCAGGCCATTGTTTCGCTTAATGATAAAAGTCATTCATTCTCATTGAAAAACCATTTGAATAATACAGAAATATATATATTAGAAAGTAAAAGTCCCCCCAAAAAAGCATAAATGAGGACAGTCACTGTGGCCTTTACCTGTGGTTTTTATCTGTGTCTCCAGTCCCCTAAGCCCCATAACCTGCCTGAGGTTGGCAACATCTTGAACCTCCAGCCTCCTGCACGGGGAACTTACTGGCCCCTGACAGTCCCTGAGCCGCAGTGTTCCTCGTTTGTGAGACAGGGCGTGCCTGAATGCCTGCTTTCAAAGATCATAGCAATAGTGACACGGAGTGACATATATAAAGTGTTTAACGCGGTGCCCAGTCTGTGTGCCCAGATACACAGTTTATCACACTCCCAGGGCCCTTCTGCCCATGCCTCGGTGGCCTTTCTGTCTAGCAAGAGTGACTTCCACTGTTCCCTTTTCTTTTTCCACCAGGAAGATGTCATCAACACACAGTGCGGCTATGATGCCAGGCAGAAACCAGTAAGTGGGCTCTCCCCTTGTCACCGAGCACGCAGGGTGTCTGGAGGAGCCGTCGCGTGCGCGGTGCCGTGCCTGTGACACTGTCCTTTGTCTTCCCTTGCGAAGGAAGTCGACCAGCAGATCGTGATCTACACGAAAGGCTGTGTGCCCCAGTTCGAGAAGTGGCTGCAGGACAATTTAACCATCGTGGCTGGTATTTTCATAGGCATTGCCTTGCTGCAGGTGAGACAAGAGTCCTGCTTGGATGTCACAGGAGTCCCTGGGAGAGCCCTGGCCGGGACAGGAGTTTTGCTTAATCACGTTAATGTCATCGTTTTTGAGACACATTGGAGGGCTGAGGAGCAGACCTAAACTAGTTGGTTTGTCTTTTATTAAAGCTCTGATTTTAGATACTACTATCTTGAAATCTTTTAGGAAACTTTTTTTTCTTTTCAAGATGGAAAAATTGATTAGGTCACCAGGTGCCTGCGGGCATTCCATCATTTCCATGGGCTCAGTAGTGCCGCGTGTGACGCCTGGGGAAGTAGTTTCAGTGGTAAGGTTAAGGTTTGGGGGAGTTTCACAGAGATATTATGCCCCTTTCTGTCTTTGGACCACCTTGCCGAAGGGCTAGTGAAGGAGGGGACACCCACTTTTCTTCCTTAGCAGGCGCAAGAGCCAGACTCTTCATGTTGTTGGTGTGATACTTTCCTAACAGCGCACAGTGGACAGAAAGCAAAGAAGACCTAAATAAATATAAACACATCCTGTTCACAGATTGCAAGATTTAATATTACTAAGGTGGCCGTGCTCCTCAAATTGATCTACACATTCAGTGCAGTCCCTGTTAAAATTCCAGCCACCTGTCTAGCAAAAACAGACAAGCCGATCCTCTAATTCATATGGAAATGCAAGGGACTCACAAGAGCCAAAGCAAACTTGAAAAAGTTGGAAAATTCATACTTTTCAGTTAAAAACTTACTATAAAGCTACAGTAATCAAGATAGTGCATACTCAAGGTTAGCCATATAGATGAGTGGAAAAATTGAAAGTCCAGAAATAGACCCATACAGCTGATTTTTGACAAGGGAACCAAAACTGTTCAGTGAGGAAAGAACAGTCTCTTCAACAGATGGTTCTGGGAAAACTGGATTTGTATACGCAAAAGAGTGAAGTTAGACCCCTCCCTCACACCGTATATAAAAATTAACTCAGAATAGATCAGAGACCTAAATAAAAGAGGTAATGCTATAAAACTCTAGAAGAAAACAAACATGTCAATCTTGGTGACTTTGGATTAGGCAGTGTTTGCTTAGACATGATACCCAAAGCACAACAACCAAACAAAACATAAGTAAATTGGACTTCCTCAAAATTTAAAACTCTGTGCTGAAAAGATACCATAAAGAAAGTGGAAAGAAATATTTCCACCCATTCCACAAAATGGGTGGAAATATTTGCAAATCATTGTCTGATGAGGATCTAATATCTAGAGTATATAAGGAACTTTTACAACTCAACGTTAAAAAGACAAACCCAAATTTAAAAATGGGCAACGGATCTGAATAGACATTTCTCCAAAGAAGATAAAAATGGCTAATAAGCACACGAAAAGATGCCAACATCATCAGTCATTAAAATAATGCAAATCAAAACCACAGTGAGGTATCACTTCACACCCCCTAGGATGGCTATAATAAAAAAGACAACATAAAGTGTTGGCAGGATGTGGAGAAGGTGGAACCCTCTGCTGTTGCTGGAGGGAAGGAAATTGGTGCAGCCTCTTTAGAAGACAACTTGGCAGTTTCTCAGAGAGTTAAACATAGATTTACCATGTGAGCCAGAATTCTGCTGGGTCATATGGGTAGGAATGTACCCAAAAGAATTAAAAACATGTTCACTCAAAACCGTCTACACAAATGTTCGTCACAGCATCATTCATAATTGCCAAAAAGTGCAAAAAATGCAAATGTTCATCAGCTGAGGAATGGATAAACAAACTGATATATCCATATGATGGAATATTACTCAGTCATCAAAAGAAATGTCTGGAATAGGCAAATCCATAGAAACGGAAAGTAGAATAGTGGTTTCCAAGACGGTAGGGATGGGGGAATGGGAATGACCGCCCCTGGCTACAGGGTTTCTTTCTGGGGTGAGGAAAATGTTCTGTAATTAGATAGCGGTGGTGGTTGCCTGGCTTTGTGAATATACTAAAAGCCACTGAATTATACACATGAAAAGGATTCATTTTGCCATAGAGGCATTCTAGCTCAGAGTTAAAAAATCAGAGGTAAAGAAAATGGGACACAGTGGCCAGGGAGAATCCTAATGGAGTTATGAGTGTCACCGCTTAACTCACTTTTACTTCCTTTCTCAGATTTTTGGGATATGCCTGGCCCAGAATTTGGTCAGTGACATTGAAGCTGTCAGGGCTAGCTGGTAGACGCTGTCACAGCTGCTGCAAGACACTGGACACGCCCAGCCTTCGCCACCCTCCCACGTGCCCAGCTGACAGCCGAGCTGTGCAGACCCCATCACCGAGGCATCCTGCAATCTCACCTAACGGAGCTGCCAAGAACTTGGTTTCTGGGGGGGTAAAACTGGGAAATGCTGCTCACTGACAGAATTTTTTTTTTAAAAAAAAAATAACCAGTATGAAAGTCGTTGCGCCATGAATCTCTACTGTAGCCATGAATTTACGGATGGTTGGATGCTTACCAAAAATGAAAGGAAGGGAGGGTGGGGGACTCGGATGTACTTGAATTTGTGGAAAATCCAGTGCTGTCCTCTACTGCAGTAAGTGAATGGTTGGAAGAGGCAGTCTCGCTCCTCGTCACACCTCGGAGGGACTGCGTCTGCTCCCCGGCTGGAAGAAATGGTCTCTCCTGAGACTCACCCCTCGCCTGGGGGGCGGTGGTTTGTTGGCATCTCTCCGTGAACATTTCAAGAAACTCTTGCAACTGTCATCTGAAGAGGAAAACAGCTTGTCTTTGGGTTTGGATTTTGTGATCGTATTTAACAGGTGACTTTGGTGGGCACACTTGGTCTATCCCGGAGCTTCTCCTTGTAAGAGAAGTCGTGTATTCCTTGTGCGCTGAGCAAGGGCGTCAGAAGACTTCGTGATGCTGTATTTCAGCAGGACTGATTTTTTTCTAAGTAGGCCTGAGCTTTATTTATCAATGAAATCCAAGGAGAAAATGAGGTTAATGAAGAGGTATTAGTCAAATACCCCCTTATCCCCACCCCACCAAATTAGCTGTTGGATTTTTGGAAACTCTGGAATAACTCTGGCTCATTTTGTTTTGCTTGTTTTTTTTTTTTTTTTCCTTCCAAAGGCAAAAGCTATGATACAGTTCCTCTTAAAGTTTAAAATGTTTTCTTCCTCAGCTCGAATATTAATTTTTGGTGTAATCGTAACCTGCATGACCTGTGAATCTGAATCCACTGTCTCCCTTTCCTGCCGTCTTTCCAGCCAACATTTAGACGTGTTATGTGGTCGGCATTTATTTCCTAGGTTCACGGCCCTGGGAGGCTGCGGCGTGTCCGCCCCACCTGGCGGGGAAGAGACCAGCTGTGCATGGCAAACGGTGCCACGGACTCAACAGTCTCTTCCAGTGTCCATCGTAGTGGCCTCTTCTGCGCCCACCCCCTTCTGTGTCTTTGAATGGGATTAAACCCGATTCCAAACAATGTCGACACAATCACAAAGCTTCTAATGCATTTTCTTCTTCTTCTTCTTGTTCTTCCAGTTTTAGTTTGCTTTTCTTAGAAAACAGTGCGTGGCCAGTGCTCCTTCTGTTCTCTTACCGCAGACCAACCATCAGGTGGTATCAAAGCACAAATACTTTCCGGAGGGGAGCGCACTGACCCGGCCAGTGTTGTGTGACACACGGTGGGACACCCCTTCTGGAGGTGGGAAGGACGAGTTTCGCCCCCCAGATTTTAATCCAACTCGTGTGTCCACCGGACGTCGCTCTCCTGGGGAGCAGACGGCAGCCTGTCGGACGCTGGGGAAACCGCGGGCGTGTTTCTCGGTGGTGACACACTGGCCAGCACACAGCCGGGCAGCCAGCTCGCGCATCGCATGGAAATTTCGCAGGTTTTCCATTTCAGCCCCGTGTCGCGTCATGGTGGCTGATGAGTGTGTCCATCTGCCTGGAGAAAGGACAGAAACCGTTTTCAAGCCTTGTGTCCGCAGTTGGGTGTGTGTTCGAGGCTGCGTGTGCGTGTGTCCGTGCAGGGAGAGGTGCCCCTTCCACACTCCGCCGTGAGATTGTCTCATTTCATCCCTTCCCTGCCGCCGCGTCGCCGCGCCATGTCACGCCAACGTGGGGAGGACTCGCGCCCCCCCGCCTGGCACGTCGCTCCTTTTTGTCTGTGACCTCATTCTCCAGCTAACTCCATCTCACCAGCTGATTCAGCATCAGGCAGGATCCCGCCCTTCGGCATGGCACGTCCAGCGAAAGGCCAAACAGCAAGTCCAAGTGAGTTTTAAATTGTAATTAATCACCCTTTATTTTTTACACTCGAGAGCGGTTGTAGTAAAGGCTGTCATTAATAAATTCGGTTCTACCTTACACGGAGTTATGTCTTTCTTCGTTCTCTCTTGAAATTGTGACACTCTCTAATCCAGAGGTTCTCAAACTTCAGCTAAACACGTCAGAACCACCAGGAGAGGTCGTTAAAACACGTGCTCGTGTCCGTCCTGTCCCGTCCCGTCCCCAGAACTTCCAGTGTAGTGGGTCTGGGTGGCACTGAGGAATTTGTGTTCTGAGAAGCTCCTAGGTGACGCTGTTGCTTGTCTGGGAGCCACACTTTGGGGAGCACTGCTCTGACCTAGTTCCCTAGGAGGGGAAGGGGACAGGCACAGTTCTGTGGCCCGGGAGGGAAAGGTCCCTTTGCGCTGCGGAATGCGGATCAGTGAGACACAGGGCCAGAGGCGAACGGGGAATCTCTGTCGCTGAGGTCGTTGTGTCCTGGTTACAGTCACCTGGGGACCCCGTCAAATCCAGATCCCCAGGCCTTACCCAAGCAGTTCTGGCGTGAGGGATCTAGAGTATGTGTTTTTTTAAAAAGCTCCCTTGAAAATTGAATCCACAGTGGTATTTTGGACTCATGGACCTAGATAAATGTTGATAATATTGACACCCTTTTTAGAAGGAAATAATGTCTCACAGTCCTTTGGAGCAGGAATCTTAAAAACCCATTGGCGAAATACAAAATTAAATGTCTTTTCATTGCGAATTATCACTGCAGAAGACAACTTCTGTCTTTAAAACTGATTAAATGAATACAGGGTTTTTAGTGACACTTAGACCCGGACAATGTAATGTCAGACATTTTTGGGAAAAATTTTGGCCTCACTTCCCTGGATATTTGAAACAAAAACAGTTATTGTGATTGTAAGGAAATTTATTGGTAGTGATTGGAGATGACCGATCCCTCTACCCTGAGTTTTCTTATTATCATCCTCAGATACTTGGCCCTCCTTGCTCGCTGCAAACTCGGAGGTCAACAAAGGAAAAAAAATTGTGGCTCAGAAGGAAAAGGATGCTTTGTCTCCAAAACTCAAAACTTTCAGGAAGTTTCTTCAGTGTGTAGAAGGTAGACCTCAGGGGAAGATTATTAAATTTCTCTTTATTTCTATTGTTGAACTGGTTACTACAAACATTATTGCGTCCGTAATCCACCGTTTTTAAAAATGAACTCAGGAACTAAAAAGTGGAATTTTGCATCCCTTAGTACTTGAAAAAGAAGTGCGTTTACTTCCTTCCTCTTCTTCCTTGTCCCAGGGAATAATGAACCTCTACTTTTCTTTCAGTTTTCTTCCTGCCGCAGGTCCCGGTTGTCCTTCCCACAAGGGGATTCTTGGAAGTGTCTCTTGGCCTTTTCTTATGCAAAGTGTTGGAGCCTTCGCGTCCCTGCCTTTGTGTGGGCAGGAGCTGAGTGGGGTCGGTTTGCGGTTCGGGGAGCTTCTCCCAGCGCCTGTTTCCGGCTCGCTTGGACTTGGACGGGAGCCCTGGGAAGCCGTGGGCTGAACAATGAGCAGCCGGGGCGCAGTGACCTGGCAGGCCCCTCCAGCTCTTTGTCACTTACTCCTCAAAGCCCTCCTTCTCTAGGGAAATCCTGTTCGGACCTCCAAGGAAGAGCTGGGAACCTCTCCACCAGCGGAGGTTCGTGGCCAGCGCTCCCCAGCGAGGCCAGGGGGCTGTTTCTGGGTGCTGACTTCCGAGCCAGCGTCTGTCTAGAAGCACACGGGTGTTGGCTTTATCACGATGACACAATAAAATCCGTAGAAAATCCATATGTGACAACAGACAAGATAGCCAGACTCAGCTGGTGGTGGCGCAGGGAACAGGGAAGAGAAGCCCAACCCTGAACAGGGACCAAAGCCATCTTTATAGACACCCGACCCCCACCCCCACCACCTTCCTCTTTGTTTGGAGAGGTTTGCTGCAAAGGTAGAGTTCATAAAATCACGGTTTTTAGGACTTCTTTAATTGGAGGGATTAAATACAGTTTCCTTTGGGGTGTTCGTGCTGACCGGTTCTCTTGTAAACTTGCCACCAGCCAGAGGATGTTGGTTTAGTCCCCTCCTGGCATCCATTAGCCCAAAGCAAACCCCTGGGGACCCGCACTGGCCGGTACAGTTTATTCTTCCACTTCTAGGAACTTCCAAGTGAAATAAATCTGAAGGAAGAGCGAGCTAGCTCATGGCTTCTCGCCGCGTAAATAATATACTCGGAAAAGAAAACAGGCGCGTGCAAGCGAGGTCGCGGTGTCCCCGCTGCACGCACTTGCCCCGTGCTGGGGGGAAGCTGCCTTTTAAACCGGAGCACGTGAGCCCGCACAGGGTCAGTCTCTGCGTTTGCAACTGGTCCGAGCAGGAACGTTTTAATGGCCTGCCCTCTAGCGTCGGCCACGTGAAACCACTGCCGGTGGAGCTGGAATAGTGATTTCAGGGTGACGGCACGTTCCGGACGGCTCGTGTAATCAGAGGCGCTTGCGCTTTGGAGAAACTTAGGGGGGTGCACAGCTCGTGTTCTATTTCTTTTATTCCTGGAAATGGCACGCTCCTTCTGGAAAGTTAGGGAGCAGGGCGTTTGGATCCCGTCACCATCTACGTCCCGATTTTGCTGCTGCGGTTTCATTAGGGCTTCTCAGCAGCGGGCGTGCAGGTGGAGCGGGGCCGTGCCCGCCCACCGCCCCTCAGACGTGGTTTCTAGAAGACGCTGGTGCTAGTCTACAACTGCTCATCTATCTGCCAGGCAGAGGCTCCGTGTCCAGGCGCCCGTCAGCAGGGTTGGGAAGACAGCACCCTGCACCCCCTGCCAAACACCCTGCACGGGACCCAGAGGTGTGTGTGACCCGAGGCCCCAGGGTCCTGGTTCGCATCTCGATTCCTCTTCAGAACAAGCACCCTTCCCGGAACAATGAACAGAATAGTCTTTATATTTCCTCTAAAAACAACAGTTCGGATCCCCTGGGGTTTTACTTTGATCTGAGAATCTGCAACACTAAAGTGGGTGGGAACTAGGACGAGTATTTTAGGAGTTTGTTATGGTTTGGATTGTGCCTTCCCAAAGTTCGTATGTTGAAATCCTAACCCCCCCAATACCTCAGAAAGTGACCTTATTTGGAATAAGGTCATTGCGGGTGTAATTAGTTCCGATGCAGTCACACTGGCGCTGGGCGGACCCCTGCTGCAGTGCGGCTGGTGGCCTTAGGACAAGGGGTTACTGGACATAGACATGCGCACAGGGAGAACGCCGTGGGAACGTAAAGGCACACGTAGGCGGGTGCATCCGTAAGCCAGGAAATGCCAAGATTCCCAGCCCCAGGAGCTAGGAGGGAGGCAGGGAACAGGTTCTCCCCGAGAGCCTCCGGAAGGAACCAACCGTACCAACGCCTTGAGCTTGGACTTGTATCCTCCGGAGCTGAGACAATAAACTTCTGTTGTTGTAGCCACCTAGCTTGCGATGCCTTGTTATGCACCCCTGGGAACCAACGCAGAGTCTGACGGCCTGCAGCTGGTTTTCCGGCCGGGTAGACGGCTCCGAAGCTCGTGGGCAGTTCTCTCCGGTGGACCGATGCGTGTGTACGTGCTCCTTGTAACTCGAATGCACGCACCTGAACATGGATGCTCACGCTCTCTGTGTCTGCCTTAAGCTCTTGAAAATAGTCTTGACACGTTTTTGGGGGGAACATTTTAAATAAAGAATGCTTTATTACATCATGATTAAAAGTTGTGGCGTTGCCTTCTGTATTTATTTGAAATAAGCCATCTTGAATGTGACTTGTTAGAGTGATTAAAGTTTTATGAATAAAATAGCCATATTTCCTTGCCTTGTGCTTTCTTTAGTCTTGTTACTTTGTGACCGAATCAGCCCAATAGTTAGTTCACCGATTGAGAAGCTGGAAGCTGGGTACCGGCGTCGTCTGTCCCTTGAAGTGACAAGTCACATTTACTGGAAGTTTACTGTGTTCCAGGCACGGTGCTAGACGCCGTCTGCGTGTTTCCGAGGAAACTTAAACTGATGGAGGGGCAGAGCCCACACGTGGGAAATTTAGACTCTAGCAAGTTCTACCCTGACATCCTCCCAGGTGGTGCTGGTTGAGAGATGGGAGGAACACGGGGGCTAATGGAAGAGGGTCTGGAGGAGGAAGAGAGGCTTGATCTGGGCCCCTGGGGAGAGTGGAGAGAGACAGTCAGGGCGGGGGTACAAGGCCCTGCTGCTGGGGAGCGTGGGGAGGGCCCGGGACGTGCCAAGGTGGGTGGGGGTCAGTGGTAAGAGGGTCGAGTGCAGAGAGTCTCGGAATTGTGGCCCAGTCCCTGGCACGTGCCAGGTACTCCCAACTAGCTGAACGGTGGGGGCAGGGGGTGGAGGCGGTTGGTCACCACCTCATCTGGAATGAAGATGATGCGAAAAGCAGAATTTGGGGTAAGATTGGACAGCGTAGGGATGAAACGCCCGCTGTTCAGGGTTGAAACCTAATCCCCACTGTGCTGGGATTAGCAGGTGGGACCTTTAAGAAGTGATTAGCGCCCTTATTAAAGAGGACCGAGGGCGCATGCGCGAGCGTCCCACGCGAGCACGGTGCGCGGTCCGCGGCCTGCACCCCGGAGGAGGGCCCTCGACAGAACCCGTCCAGGTAGCGCCCCGACGTCGACTTCCCGGACCCCCCCAAACCGTGAGCGATGCGTTTCTCGTTTGTGAATTACCCAGTTGAAGGTGTTGTGCTCCAGAAGCCTGAATGCACTAAGACGCTAGCGGTTTCCGCCACCCGGTCCTGTTGTCCCTGGACCTGGGAGCTGGCGGGGAGGTCACCCGGTGCAGCGGCGGCGAGGGGGCGGAGGGGACAGTCTGGTTCTTTCTCAGAGTGAGGCCAGGCCCGTGCATTAGAGCAGCAGTTTGCCCAGCCCTGGGTGCACAGTAGCGTCACCTGGGAGCATTAGAAATAAACAAACAGGAAAGGGCAGCCGTCCCCCACGCTCCTTTTGAAGCTTCCAGATCATTCTAACGTGCCACCAGGGTTTCTCAAACCCTACTGTGCAGGCACACGGGTCGCTTGGGTCTGAACTGCAGGTTCAGTAGGTCTTGGTGGGGCCGAGGCGGCCGCGGTTCTAGCGAGCGCCCAGGTGGTGCCGATGCCGGGTCTCGGCCCACACTTTGAGAAGCAAAGACGGACGACCTGCAAACAGGCATCATTTAAATCCGTGCTAAACGAACGCCTTATCGTTAATATTTTTCAGTGATATCTTCCTTTAAGCTGCTCAGCTGAAATTTTCAGGCCTGAGAAGGAAAACTGTGTATAGGCAGTTTGTACATGTTTGTTTAAAGCGTTTAATTCTGATGAAACCATGCAGAAAACCAAGAGAAGAGATAACTAACTTGTGTGTTCGCCATCTAGGGGTATACACTTGTAATATACAGGAGTGTGTCTTCCCATGACTTTTTTGTTTTAATTTTTTTGTTACTGTGCTTAACTGTTTTGTGGCCAGCATCCTTGAAATCAGGATATTTTCAATGTCAGTGAATATCTTATATAATAAAAATGTTTTGGTTATCTAGTATTCTATTGTACAGATGAAGGGTTCTCAAAATTCGGTCCATGGACTTTTTGTGTTGGGTCCACACGGTCAAAATTATTTCTTAATGCTGTGCCATTATTTCCTCTTTTTGTTATTATTCATTCTGGGCGTACTGTGGAGTCTTTCGGAGGTTACATGTCGTGGTGATGTCGTCACTCTGACAGCTAATAGAACGTGTGCTTGTGTATTTCTGTGTTTTAAACATCTCTCCCTTCTAATTTCCAATACGGTAAATATTCATAGTAATAACCCACAGAAATAAAAGCTCTTTTGGGGCCTAAACCATTTTAAAAAGTGTAGTGGGGTCCTGAGACCAGAAAGTTTGAGAACTGGTATAGATAAACCGTAATTTAACAAACCACCTCATCATTATTAGAAATTCCCTTTCCAATTAAATGCAGTTGCGGTGACTTTCGTACACAGTGTTTATACTTTGCACATAGCTCTGGTTATTTCCTTAAGATAGACCTTCAATAGTGGAATGACTGGATCAGTGGATTAAAGACACTCAATCTGTGGCACCTTGAGTTAAGTCTCATTGAAACCTGTGCAAAATGAATACCCTCTCATTGATACTTAAGTTTTAAATTGAAAATTGTTATACTGATGTTTTTGTTGCTCCGCTTCCTTGAACAGTTGCTGGTGCTGACTCAACACGAGTCTTGTGTCAACACAACACTCAGGGCCAGGGCAGGAGAGGGAGGTCAGGGAGGTATTAAATAAGGAGACACAGGGCTGACTCATCCCCCCACGGTGCAGGGCAAAGCCTTTATTATGCGATGTTGATTTCCATTAGGGACTCTGGCATGGAAAGAATTCATCAACAAACTACACATTTGAACAGATGCCTTAGTGACTCAGCCTCCACGAAGACTCCAGGAGGTGGTTCACAGCTGAGCCTGAAGGATCAGTTGTGTGACCTATACACGATGAGAACACCCTTTGGGTAGCTTTCGAAAAAAAAAAGAAATCCATTTGTGGTACACAGGTTGAGTATCCCTCATCTAAAAATTCGAAACTCGAAATGCTCCCAAATCCAAAACTTTGTGAGCACTGACATGGCGCTCAGAGGAAAAGCTCATTGGAACATGGCTGATTTGGGATTTTCCAGATTATGGCTGTTCA
>NW_012140636.1:975559-979331 GCF_000956105.1 Propithecus coquereli | reverse complement strand
CTTGCTCTTGCTCAGGCTGATCTCAAACTCCTGGCTTCAAGCGATCCTCCCACCTTGGTCTCCCAAAGTGCCAGGATTACAGGTGTGAGCCTCCGCACCTGGCCAGATGTATCACCCCGTAAGGTGGAGGGAATGTTACCTACAGCGCAGAGTCATTGCCAAGACGAAAAGAGTTGAAATGTTCTTCCCTAAATCCTAACCAGGCCTCAGACCTCACCTGAAGCGGCTTTCTCGGGGAGGTCTTCTCGGAGCTCAGCCCCTCTCTACCCTGGGAAGATGCACTCTTGCAATTTTCTCTTTTGAAGAACTCCCCACGTTTGAACTAACTCGAATGCGTGCTTTTCTGCGAGAAGGCAAGCTGCACGGCTCTGGCCTGTACTGTTAACCTGCCTCTCGCACCCAGATGTTTGCTAGTGCTGTGGACTGAATGTCTGTGTGCCCCTACAATTCATATGCTGAAGCCCTAATCCCCAATGTGGTGGTGTTTGAAGATGGGGCCTTTGGGAGGTGATTATCTTTGGAAGGAATGAGCGTGGGGCCTTGTGATGGGATTAGTGTCTACAGAAAACGAGGAGGAGACAGGAGATTGCGCTGTCTCTACCCGCCTCTCCCTGTCCCGCTCCCTCCCTACCCCCCTCCCCCAGCTGCACCCCTAACTGCTGCCCTAGAAACGCAGCTCTTCCCTTTCTTGGAATAGCCATGCGGATGGTAGCTGGGAACAGGGCGAAGCCGAGAGAACTCTCGTGGTATCGCCAGATGCATTGTGAGTCTTATGAATCTCATGAGTTTAGGTCCTGTGGCATGGGGACATATGTGCTGGGCTCGGTGCCTACCCTTCAGGCGTCCTGCAGGGGAAAGGGAGACCAGCCTTTTCGGGATAGCAGGAGGTCACGGGCCAATCTATGGCGAGGCTGTGCGGTGCACGTGGACACGCGGAAAGCTGCAGAGAAAGGCTGTGAGCCCATCCAGGACGCAGCCACCCCCTCTGCCTTCTCTGAGAGCCGAAGGCCCCAGGCCATCAGCAAAAGGCTTCCGACGTCTTGGGAGGACATGGCTTTTCATCAGGGTGCCGGGGGCGGGATGGAGGGGACGGCCGTGTCCCAGGCTGTGCCCCTGTAGGCCGGCGTGAGGGCAACCGGACGATTTATCCAGAGGGGGCGCCGGGCAGGATTCCAGCTGAGTTGGCGGGTGGGGGAGGGGAGAGCAGAAAGATCTCAGAGCATTCTGGGAGATAAAGCCCACCTTAGACCCCCCTCTGCAGCTGAGCGGCTCAGAAAGCGTGATCACCTTGAGTGCAGGGATTTGCTTGGCAGGTGACAATTGCTCCCCGAGTCAGAGCCCAGGGGCTTCAAGGAGGGGAGAGGTTGAACTCTAACTCTGCAGTGCAGACGCGGGCCGTGGCCACTCGCTTGGCCACACAGGATGGGTCTCGCTGGCCGGGTCAGGCCCTCTGAGGACCTGAGGGAAAGCACGACTGCCCTTGGCTCTCCCGGGCCGGGGTTCCACTCTGGCTGCAGATCACAATCGCTTTTGCAGTTTTAAAAACTTCAGACACCCAGGCTCCAGCCCAGGGATTCGATTCCCCAAGTGTTGCGTGAAGCCCACCTTTTCTAAAACATCGGCGTTGGTGCTTCCCAGGGACCCTGATGCGGCTCAAAGTCGTGTCAGTTTGGGCAGTGCCAAGGCGGTCCCCAGGGCCGAGGACTCAGCTTGTCCGTGGCGCATCCCTGTGGTGGCTCAGCTGCAACTGTCTGGTTCCGATTTCCACCCCGCGAATCTACCCCAGACCTTTCCTCTCTGTCTAGACCCAGTTTAAGCATCAAGAACCACGAAGAGTCTGCGATTTTTCCTGCGTGCAAGCCCTGGGGTCAGCCCGCTACAAAGAGCAGGGCGCAGCAAGCTCGGGGCCCCAGGGTCCTGTGTTGCATAAGAGCTCGTGACGCAGGGGACAGAGCGTGGTGAGGATGCTTTGGCCTCAGGGGACGGGCTGCATTCCCGACCCAGCTGAGAAGGGATTTTCTGAAATCCTGCGGTCAGCACGGGCTGCCAACCCCGCGAGAGGACAGGACGCTCGGCGCCGGCGCCGTCCTCTTGGCGGGGTGGGCGGGCCAGGCCTGCGCGTGGCTGGCAGCTGTCTGCGCTTCCGGGTTCCTGCCACTTGTCAGTCACCCTGCAGCTGCCGCTGGCCCTCAGAATGTCCGGTCTTCTCTCCGAACGGCTAAAAACAGTGCAGGTTTGCACAGGTCGTAAAAATGCCCTGGGGTCAAGTATTTGGACCTTGTTTAGACATGACCTTTCCCGCAGCGCCGCTTCTCTGCTCCTAGAATCCCACTTCCCTGACTCCTGTGCCGGAAGCACACGGCCCGCATGTGAGGTCCCCACGGGTCACAGACGCGGTGGCCTCCAGGGGCCGTGGAGTCGAGGTGGATCTGGGACGTGGGCCCGGTGGTGACTTCAGTAGTCTGGAGAGACGAGCCCTGTGCAAAGGGGGTCACGGCCACATGCTGCTCTCCCGGAATGCAGCATCCCTGCTTGCTAGATCTCCCCATTTTACTAATAAAAGTCAAGAGAGTTAGATTTTGATGCAAAATCATTTAAATTTTAAATGTTCGCAACTATTGGTTTCTCCTGTTCTTGTTCCTTTTTCAAGAAGTACCAGCCACGGGGCCCAAACGAGACACGTGTGAGGCCCCCAGTTTGCATCTCTGGCCATGGAGGAAGAAACAGGGCAGCCAGGTCATAGAATTGCGGAGTGTCAATGACAATTCTTGAGAAAGAAGGGCCCCCTCCCCCGTCCCCGTGAGCGCCGCCCGGGGAGCGTTGATCACAGCGCTGCAAATCAGCGCTGGTTCCCGGGCTTGGTAAGGGGCGACCCTGCGGTGGCAGTGGCTGGCGACAGTGCCGGAGGCCGGTGGATTCCGGTGAGCTTCCCGCCGGCTCCGGGTCCCAGTCGGTGTCTCTGCTCCTCCCGTTCGCGGGAGGCCTGCGCCGGGCACGCGGCGAGGGGCGGCAGGGGCGGGGCGTGGGTGCGGGCTGTGACACCCGGGTGCCCGCAGTGCTGCTGGGGGTGCCCTCGGGACAGCGGGGACAGCTGGGCAGGAGCAGAATGTCCAGAGGTGACAGAAGGTCAGGGAGAGCACACGGAGGCTGGGGCAACCCTGCCCCTGGTGCAAACTGATACGGATCCCTCAGGAGGAGCGGGGCGGGCGCTCGATTTCAGGCTGGGGCCGAGAGCAGAGGGACTGGCGGGTCGGATGGTTTTTAGTCAGGGGGCTACCCCAGCACCGGAAAGTGCTTGTAACCCAGCTTCGGGGCTTGGGTTTTCAAAACTCAAAATGTGTCTTAGATGTCTAGATGTGGGAAAAAGGTGAAGCAAATGATGGTGCATCCAAATAATTAAACACTACGCAACCATTAAAAATGAGGTTTCTAGAAGCTTCATGAGTTCTCGGTAATGTGAGAAACTTTTACTGTTTTTTTTTTCATTTCAGCATATTATGGGGGTACAGATGTTTAGGTTACGTATGTTGCCCTTGCCTCCCCTCCCCACCAAGTGCGAGTTTCAAGCGTGTCCATCCTTGGGTGGTGCACATTGCACTCTTTGTGTATGCAAATACCCGTCCCCTCCTCCCCTCTCCCTCCCCCCTGCCCGACATCCACTAGATGTTATTCTTATATGTGCACTTAAGTGTTGATCAGTTAATACCAATGTGATGGTGAGTACATGTGGTGCTTGTTTTTCCATTCTTGGGATACTTCACTTAGTAGAATG
>NW_012140636.1:972848-973188 GCF_000956105.1 Propithecus coquereli | reverse complement strand
TTCTCCTTTTTTGTTCCTGATGGAGCTTATCAGAGATTTTTCTTTTCTGCTTTTTGTTAGTTTAGCCAACAGCGTGTCAATTTTGTTTATTTTTTCAAAGAACCAACTTGTTGTTTTATTAATCGTCCGTATACTTCCCCTGTTGTCAGTTTCATTTAGTTCTGATTTGATCTTATTAATTTCCCTTCTTCTGCTGGGTTTAGGGTGGTCTGTTCTTGTTTTTCCAGTTCTTTGAGTCAATTCATTAGGTTGTCTGTGCTCTTTTTGACTTTTGGATGTAGGCGTTTATGGAAATAAACTTTCCTCTCAGGACTGCTTTGGCCATGTCCCACAGATTTTG
>NW_012140636.1:969136-970627 GCF_000956105.1 Propithecus coquereli | reverse complement strand
TGTCTTCAATCTCTGAGATTCTTTCTTCTGTTTGATCTACCCTGTTCTTGAGGCTTTCCACTGTGTTTTGTAGTTCCCTGTATAAGTCCTTTATTTCCAGGAGATCGGTTTGATTTTTCTTTAATATTTCAATTTCTTTAGTGAACTTTTCTTCCAAGGCCTGGATTTTTTTTGTGGTTTCTTTGTGTTATCCATTTTTTCTTGCATACCATTCAGTTTTCTTACAATCCATGTTTGAAATTCTTCTTCTGTCATTTTAGTGTTCTGAGTTTGGTTAATGTCCATTGCTGGGGAACTGCTGTTCCTCTTTGGGGGTGTGCTTTCCGTTTGAGTCTTCATACTTCCAGAGTTCTTGTGCTGGTTCCTTCCCATCTGGATCAGTTGTTCCTTCTTGCCTTTAGATTTTCGTTTGGATAATGACATGCCCTGTTTAAGTCTCTGAGCCAGTAGGTGGTGTTTGCGGGTGAGATTCGACCACACCCTTTATGATGAATCAGTAGATGCAGTAAAAGGGTGTGCAGAATGACCTCCCTGTCAGTAGGGGGCACTTGCAGGGAGGAGCGAGCTGCAGTGCTGTTTTTGGGTCCTGTAGCCAGCTCTTGTTTCTCTGGAGATGCCCTCTTGTGCCTCGGATGGTGGGTGGGGACCTGGGATTTCCAGGTGTGTCCTTATTCTCCCCCTCAGTGGGAGGAGTGAGTCTGGGTCGGGCTAGGTTGGGCAAGCCTGCCCTCAGGCTCCACCACTGCTGTTAGCAGAGGTCAACTTCTGCTCTTTGTTTCTGTGCAGAGCTGCCCGGAGGGGCTGAAATGGCTCCACTCAGCTGAAAGTCTGGGCTTGGGGGCTGGGGCTGCCCAAGGCCCGCACTCTGGAGCAGGTCTCGCTCCCCTCCACTCTCCCCCTCTCCGTGGCCTCTCCCAGGCCTCTGCCAGCAAGCGGGGCGTCCGGCCGATGGATCTCCCCTGGTTGTGACGTGGGCTGCGAGGTTCCGCACCCAGGATCGTAGCCCGAGCTCGAGGAGGAGGGTTGCTGGTCAGGCATGCTGATCTGCCCCTGAAGGCGCACACTCCTCAGTAGGCTCCCTCACAGATCTCTCCTCCGTGCCCCAGGGCAGCGCGATCGTGACTTGGGTGTACGGGGTCTGGTCTGCAGGCCTGTCCCCTGGACCCTGGAGATCAATCCCTGACCCTGCCAGGGGGAGGGGTGCTGGTCTTGAATCACCTACAGGGCGCCCAAGCTGGATCGATTTCACTCCACCTCGGGATTTGCCCCACCCTCCTGGAGTCCCCACGCAAGCAGCACCTGGGAGGGCTGGCGGGTAGGGACCTCGCAGTCTGAGTACCCCTCAGTCTGCTGTAGGGCCCCAAAAGGAAAGGTCCCGTTTTTTGGAGATGCCTCCGTGTGGTGGCTAAATTGTCTCTCTGGGCACGCACGGGTAGGGAGGGGGAAGGAGAGAACGGAGCACTATGGCGTCTGCCGCTAGGCTCGGGTCCG
>NW_012140636.1:944343-957901 GCF_000956105.1 Propithecus coquereli | reverse complement strand
GGAGTGAGTCTGGGTCGGGCTGGGTTGGGCAAGCCTCCCCTCAGGCTCCACCACTGCTGTTAGCAGGGATCAACTTCTGCTCTTTGTTTCTGTGCAGAGTTGCTGAGAGGGGCTGAAATGGCTCCACTCAGCTGAAAGTCTGGGCTTGGGGGCTGGGGCTGTCCAAGACCCACACTCTGGAGCAGGTCTCGCTCCCCTCCAATCTCCCCCTCTCCGTGGCCTCTCCCAGGCCTCTGCCAGCAAGCGGGGCGTCTGGCCGATGGATCTCCCCTGGTTGTGACGTGGGCTGGGAGGTTCCGCACCCAGGATCGTAGCCTGAGCTGGGTGCACAGCCTTCTTTTAGGAGGAGGGTTGCTGGTCAGGCACGCTGATCTACCCCTGAAGGCGCACACTCCTCAGTAGGCTCCCTCACAGATCTCTCCTCCGTGCCCCAGGGCAGTGCGATCGTGACTTGGGTGTACGGGGTCTGGTCTGCAGGCCTGACCCCTGGACCCTGGAGATCATTCCCTGACCCTGCCAGGGGAAGGGGTACTGGTCTCAAATCACCTACAGGGCGCCCAAGCTGGATCGATTTCACTCCACCTCGGGATTTGCCCCACCCTCCTGGAGTCCCCAGGCAAGCAGCACCTGGGCGGGCTGGCGGGTAGGGAACTCGCAGTCTGAGTACCCCTCAGCCTGTTGTAGGGCCCCAAAAGGAAAGGTCCCGTTCCTTGGAGATGCCTCCGTGTGATGGCTAAATTGTCTCTCTGGGCACGCACGGGTAGGGAGGGGGCAGGAGAGAACGGAGCACTATGGCGTCTGCCGCTAGGCTCGGGTCTGTGCCCGGGGAGGTGCCCCGAGGGGGCTGGGAGCCCGGCGCTGAGTCCGCAAGAGGCCACTGCTCGCTGGTGGCAGCCGTCTCTGGGCTGGTGTCGGCAGGTCTCTCCCGCCGCTCAGGAGCCACCCGCAGTCTGAGATGCAAGGGAGGGGGAAGTCAACCGCTCCACCTACCCTTGTCGCTGGTCTCCAAGCCTCTCGGGACCTCTCCTTCCAGTTCTCCCCCGCGACGTCTTCCCGTGGAGTCTCCTGTAGTCTCAGGCACCCTTCCTTCCGACCCTCACCCGATCTGTGTTTCTCTGCTCGCTTATTTTTTTCACTTTCTTCTAAAGTCTGTCCTTTTTGCAGAGACACTCTGACTGGTGGCTTTTCTCATCCGCCATCTTGGCTCCTCCATGGATGGTAGGCCTTTCAAAAGAAAAAATCTGGCTACAAGTGAGGCCTATTTTATTTTTATTTATTAATTTTAATGAAAGAATGAATGAATGAAAGAGTCTTCCTCTGTTGCCTGGGCTGGAGTGCAGTGGCATTGTCATCAGGGCTCACTGCAGCCTCAAACTCCTGGGCTCAAACGATCCTCCTGCCTCAGCCTCCCGAGTAGATGGGACTACATGCACACACCACGATGCCCAGCTAGGTTTTTATTTTTAATTTTTTGTAGAGATGGGGTCTTGCTCTGTTGCCCAGGCTAGTCTTGAACTCCTGGCTTCAAGTGGTCCTCCAGCCTCAGCATCCCAAAGCACTGGGATTACAGGTGTGAGCCACTGCACCTGGCCCCAGAGGCCTATTTTAAATTAGATATAGTTATAAAATTCAGAGTACGCATGAGTATAGGAATTAATTTTTGTCAGTAATCTGCAGATATAGCCAGAGTTTCTTCCCTTTGGGATTCTTGGGAATCAATAAATGACAAATAAATACTGCAATAGTTAAGTAACATCTCTCAATTATATTTTTTAATAGATTACATTTTTTTAAAAGAGCTATTATTACATTTAAAGTATATGTACTCAAAACCTGGGTTGAGGCTTAAGAATTTCTTAAGATAAAATCTAATAAATATCTTTATATAATTTAAAAAATCCAAAATCTGAAACTAAGAAGCTTCCAAGTATGACAGATTAGGATTTACATTTTCTTGATGAAGATTTTAAAAAAAAAAAAGCTAATTTTTTTAACCTAATCCTGAAACAGAAAATTGTCTGTGTATATGCCCTTTTTAAGTGACCAACGCTGACTGAATACTATGAAGTTCTACACACCGGTGAATGTGGTTTTGACAGTCAATGACTAAGCAGATAAAAATACCACGGCACACGTGGTACTACCAGCAAAACTGCTGATGTCTGGGTCATGGACAGGTTCCGTGAATATACTCTGAGGCTGGGGCTGAAGGTGAAGGCCAAGCTGGTTTTCAGTGGTAGTGGGCTTATGATCCAAGTCACTTTCCGCCGGGGCCCTGACTTGACTTCTGTAGACACCCCACTTGCTCTGCTTTCACTCCTTGAAGGCTGCATTGCCAATGCTGGGGACCAGAGAAACCATTCGGGCCCCTTATGAGAAGCGGTCACAGCTCACAGCATCGCCCTGGTCCTCTGGTTTGCTTAGCAGTGGGGGCTCCAGTCCGTGGAAAGCCAGGACTGAGGGAGCGAAGGCCAGAACTGCAGGCACCAGGACCTGCTTGGCTTAAGTTTTATCTCAATATGGTGACAATTCATTTTATATACTTAAGTTTTAAGGTCCTATCTAGAGTTAGAAATAGCAGACAGATGTGCATTGTCCATTTTCAAAGCAGTTGTTAGATTAGCACCTCTGTGGCCATAGCTAAAAAGATCGATGTCATAGTAAGTTTTGTTTCTGTATTAAGGAAAAACTCATAGTACTCCAGCTTTATTATTGACGTGGTAATAGTATCAAGAAAAGCTAGTATTCTGAGCTGCTGCCGGTATTCCCACTTTGCAGATGAACGGGTCTGGGACAGGAAGAGGAAGTTCTGTGGTGGGGACCGACACAGGAAGCTTGCTCTGCAGACGGGCCGTCTTAGTTTTCGGGGGAATAACGCAAGAGATTATGTGCTCTGGATTGAGTATAACTGAGTGCTCCTCGAACGATGAACAGGCGCACTGTGCGTCCCATTTGGGGGTTGTTTTTTGAATTCTTAGTTGGGAATCTTGCAAGGGGCAGAGGGGAGTATAGTTTGGGCTATAAGATATCACAATTCCATAACCTCTAAAAGTTTCAATTGTCACAGAAATCCTGGGAAGCAGAGATTATTAAACTTGTCACACTGATGAGAAAACAGGCCCAAAGAGTTTAAGTAGCTTGGCTATCTATGGTCATGTAACCGGTATGTAACACAATCAGGACACATCTACAAATCAGACAGCATCCAAAGACCCTTCTCTTTCTACTGTATCACGCTTTAAACACACTGACTGCCACGTGAGTTGTATTCAACGCAGGCTGGTTTTGAGCCCGGGGCCTCCTGAAGCAAAACCCTGCAGTTGGTTCATGAAAATCTTATTTGTGGATGGTCTTACTGCTACGATTAACATTGACAATTTCATTCTAAAAACGTGGACTGGGTTGCATATAACTCACAGAAAACAACAAAAAATAAATTGAGATCATTTTAATAAAATACTGTGGTCCCAGGGAAAAACTTTTTTTTCTAGTGTGGAAGTCAATGTGTTAAAAGTACAGTTATCACAACATTTCAGACACACCTATAACACGCAGACTTACGAAGGCACAGGGCGTGTGTTTGTGTATGTATGTAAAGTTAGAGATCACACCTGTGAAAGGCCTCAATTTTCCTGGTTATAGCTCCGAAGACTCATCCCAGATATCATTAAGTAAGTGCGTCTTAATAGACACTCGTGTAATTCAAATGTTAGGGCTCTCTGGAGTTAAGTGGCTTTTCAGCTTACTGATTCTAGTAACAGCTGAGTACAAAGGGTAATGCTCACCTAAGTAAATGTCTTAACATTGAGACATCTGCATCCTGTTATGTTCAGCAGAATTAGATAATAAGCCTCCTAATGATGCCAAAGAGCGTCTCTCTCCGAAGTCTTTGCACGCAGGTTTCTCAGAACATTCCACACTAATGCTTGCCCGTGAAAGCTGCGTTCTGTTCCATCCAAGAAATCATTTCAGACCGAAAAGTTTTGTTCCACATCCCCATTCTTATCAGAGAGGATGCTCAAAGCATGTTTTATCTAGGAAAACGCTAGATTATGGGCCAGTGTTGGGTCCATTTTGCTTTGAGCATGAGGTTGCCGTCTGGGTGGGTAGGTGGCAAGATTCCGAGTTGCCAATGGGGCCAAGGGGGAGGAGGAACATTCTAGTGCATTTCACTCAGGCGTCGTCTTTGCTTGAATTCGGGCTTTTTTGCTTTTCATCTATGCTCCAGTCCTGGCTCGAGATGACAGTTGAAGCTTTGTTGTGCTGTCCCTCCCATCCTCGCCCTTAGACTGTACTCTTAGTGGGTAGCAAGCTAATTTAATGGTGGCTTCTTGAACCAAGATTAAGCAGTAGGAGGAGAGGGACAGTACAGTCCCACCCACAGCCAGGGCACAGCAGTGCACTACTTAATTTAGTGGGCCCCTGTCACAAAGGCACAGCCTTTGGTCTTTCTGCAGAACAGCTGGTAGTCTGAATTACACTTGGATGGGCCTTCCTAGCACAAAAGCAAACCGATGGCTGGTGGCTGACCCAGACGGTGATATCGCCCAAATCTGTGATTTCAGGGTGTTTCTGTTCTGAAGTTTTCCGTGCAGTGCTTTCCAATAGGGACAGAGCCTAGTATTAATTTTTTTTTCTGAAGTCTGACAAAAGCTCAAATTCTCTATTCTGGAAATTAGTTCAGGCAGGCAGTCTGGAAGCCTCATGGATGTAGGAATTCGTTCAGTTACCAAATACTTATTGATTACCAATGATGAGCAAGCCCTGTTCTAGGAGCTGGAAGTATAGGTAAGATATACAAACAAACCCAATGATGCCATTATAGTTTGATATACTATTTATTTATTAAGTTATTAATATGGACAGTCTGTTAAGCAACATTACAGATGTCTTTCAAAACCTATAATAAAATATAGTCCACTATCCAGCCCAGGAGAAAGACAATAAACAAGATCATTCTTACAGTAAGTGTGGCATAAGCATTCATAATAGTCCCTTATTTGGACATCAAAGGGAACATCAGTCAAAAGATTCTTCACCTCCACTAGGGTTTTAACTTTCTTGAATTATAGCTGTTTCAGAGTCACAAGTCCACGCGGACCACTCTCACAGATGTGTAGCATCTACACTGGAGGGGAAGGCCCTCCTGCCCCCTCCGTGGCAGCCCTTGTTACTGTCCTGCATCCTTCCGTACTGGAGCCCGTCTTGCCTCTTAGGCCAGTAGTGGTCGAACTCGGGTAGGGGGAGAAGGCAGGTGGGTCACAGGGATGTTTTGTTTAATTTACAAAGATTGTGTTTCAAAGCTCTAAAAACCCATTTGGTGGGGCTAGTGGCAGTGAAGAGTACACTCACTCTATTTCGCCAAGGGGGTCTTCTCTCGAGTCGTGGCTTACTTGCAGACTTTAAGATCACTGCCGTTCCCAGCGGGGAGGTGGAGGAGGGACTCTAACAGCGATTGGTATGAGGCCCTCTCAGAATGAACTGGCCTGGCTACTATGGCTTTTGTAACCTGCCTTCCTTCCTTCAGTCTAGACAAGCTTATTTCTTCATCTTTCCTCCTATGTCCTGCTAGTGCTAATGTAAGATTTATAAGGACTATGAAAGATGAAACTTCTAGCTTTCTAGCTGAATAATGAAAAACAGCAAAAAAAAAAAAAAAAAAAAAAATCCATTCTCCAATGAGCTATACTCAATTTCCTCAGTTGAAAACAAGTGCCTTTTCAAAGACAAGTGCTGATTAACTTATGGAAGAAGGCTGAGGTGAAACTGCACAGATACCAGAATCTGAAATACGGGCAAAACACAAAATGCTCTAGTGTCATAGGGATTCTTCAACCCCTTAGTGTGTCACACTGAAATCTACAGATGTTTTCAACATCGGGCTAGTGATGGCAGTCAATTAAATATGGACTCAAAGTCTTGCCAAGTTTGTGACACTTGCAATAGCCCACATAGTCAGGAAAAGGGAAGAACCATCGGGTAAAGAGTGAGAGCATGGGAATTTTATTTAACTCTAGGTACCATGGTTTTGACATTAGTAAGACTAATGAATGAGCAGCCATACAGTTTTTTTTTTGGTCACCGTGCTTCCCAAGCACCAAAAAAATGGAGCTATTTTCACTATTCAGTTTCATCTTTAAAAAGCTAGACAGGTCCTGCAGTATTCTTTGTTTCTAATTTACCAGGACGTCATTACGTGGTTTACCGCATGTGCGGAGCAAGTCGTTATGTAGTACCAAGTTTATATCATCAGAGGACTACAACATGCACATTCTACTTAATGTAGCTCAAGCAACAGGAATACAAGAGAACAGTCATGGGTGGAGACTTGTTTTGGATGGAGTCATGTTCACACTAACTATGGGATTAGAAATCTTATTAGGCAGGTACCCAGAAGTTCTTCGGTTGGGGTTGGAACATTACATGCATGCACGAGTGATATGGTGGAGCAGAAGAGGCAGCTGGATGGAGGACAGAGGGGACGTCGGAGATGGGATGTACCGCGTAGCCAGGAGGGGCAGGCCTCAGCTTTCCACGGTCAGTCTCTGCTCTGTGAGAGAGGCCTGTTGGGCAACGCTTTTGTTCTCGTGACGGCGAAGTTTCGATACGACATCTAGAAAGGCCAAATCCTGAACTTCCTTGTGTAGAGATTCTGGAAGTCAAAAACGAGACCACAGATGTGCTTCTGTTAGGTTCCAATGTTACTACACGATCCATCCAAAATGTTTATTTGGATGTGACTGAGTTACAATTCTGGAAAAAGGCAGCAGTAGCTGAGCAATGTCTTTTTCAGGCTTGTATTATAATTATGTATTATAGATGTATTATAAATCAGGAAGCTTTACTTGATACATTTTTAAAAAGATGAAGGAGAGGTCAAATTCTATAGTAAAAGGTTGATTAGGGTAATGAGTTATAATTAAACCCAGCTCGTATGACCTCAAGGTTCACTTATAAACGTAACCCGATCATCACTTCAAATATGAAGTCCAATGACTTACTGAACAACCTTAGGATTTGTTTCAAATAATTTTGTGGCAAATGAAAAGTTTGTACTTCACATCCTCTCAGCAAATTTCTGTGATGATGGGCTCCCTTTTAGATTTCCTATCCTTCTCCTTCTGGCTTTCTCTCTCTATTTGACCTCAATTACAGGAAAATAGAGGACTCGTGTTAAGATTCTGAGAACTACTATATGGGAAGAGCAAGGTCTACTAAGTTTAACGTAATCAGTACTCCCCAAACTCGTGTGTTTATAAGTCTTAACATAAAACTAGAACATTTTTTTGTAGAAATAAATAGAAAAATCCCTCTTAAATTTCACATAGAATCTCAAGGAACCCCTAATCTCCAAAACAATCTTGAAAAAGAACAAAGTTGGAGGTCTCATACTTCCTGATTTTAAAACTTACAAAAACTTACAGTAATCAAAAATATGTGTTACTGGTATAAAGAACTGCAACTCAACAACAGAAAAATGGCAAAAGACTTGAATAGACATTTCTTCAATGAAGATACAGTATACAAACAACCAACAAGCATATGAAAAGATCCCCAACTTCACTAATCATTAGGAAATGCAAACCAAACCCACAAGATATGACTTCATTATAAACACACACACACACAATCACAAGTATTTGTGAGGATGCTGAGAAACTGGAACCTATGTACATTGCTGGTGGAAATGTACAATGGTCCATTCACTGTGGAAAACAGGATGGTAGTGCCTCAAAAAATTAAACAGAATTACCAAACGATCCAGCAATTCCACTTCCGGGTCCATAGACAAAAGAACTGAAAGCAGGGAGTTGAAGAGAGATCTGTATGCCAATGTTGACAGCAGTATTATTCTCAAAAGCCACGAGGTGGAACTAACCCAAATGTCCATCAGCTGATGAACAGATAAAATGTGATACACACAGTGGAACATTATTCAACCTTAAAAAGGAATGCAATTCTGACGTGCTACAACACAGATGAACCTTAAAGACGTTACTCTAAGTGAAATAAGGTAGACACAAAAGGACACATAGTTTGCTGTTTGACATGTACGAGGTGGCTAGAGCCAAACTCACAGACACAGAAAACACAACGGTGGTCGGCTGGGGAAGGGGTGAATGGGGGGTTACTGGTCAATGGGTACAGAGCTTGAGTTTGGGAAAACACAATGTTCTGGAGACTGGTGGTGATGAATGTACAGCAATGTGAATGTACTTAATGCCACTAAACTATACACTTAGAAATGGTTAAAACAGTAAATTTTATGTTTTACCACAATTTAAAAAATGCCTCAAGAAACAATTATAAACATGCTTGAAAATGAAAAAAAGCCAACAAGGAAATAGAAGTGATAATGAATAAGCAAATGAAGAACGCTGAACTCAAAAATACAATAACTGAAATAAAACTCGATAGGCTCAACATCAGAATGGAGGGGACAGAGGAAATAATCAGAGAACTTTAAGATAGAACAACAGAAATTAACAGAGAAAAAGTAAACTAAAAAAAGAAAGAAAAAAACCTCTCAGGGAACCCCTAGGACTATAAAGATCTCACATTTTTGTCATTAGAGGACTGGAAGAAAGGACAGGTAGGTGCTGACAACTATCTGAAGAAATAATGGTTACGAACTTTGATATTTAGCAAAAGACGTAAACCTATAGATTCAAGAAGCTGAGCAAACTCAAACAGGATAACCCCGAAGAAATCCATGCCAAGACATATCACAAACTTCTGAATACTAAAGACAAAAATATTTTGAGAGATAGAAATGACACCTCCAGGGAAAAAACAAATAGGAACACAGTTGGTCTCTCATCAGCAACCACGGAGGACAGAAAAAAGTGGCACATTTTTCAAGTGCAAAAAAGAAAAAAACCATGAACCCAGAATCCTACACCCAGAGAAAATACTTTTCAGGAATGAAGAGGAAATCAAGACATTTTCAAATGAGAGAAAACTAAAAGAATTTGTTGCTAGCAGACCTAACCTGAAAGAATGGCTAAAGGAATTTCTCTAAACAGAAATGAAATGATTAAAAAATGTGGTAGGATTACACAGGCAAGATGGCAGACGAGAAACACCTCCAGCCAGAGTGTCTCTGCAAGAAGGAAAGATTTTAGATGAAAGTGAAAAATATAGATCGGATAAGGGTCGGAAGGAAGGGTGCCTGAACCTACAGAAGACTCCACGGGAAGAGGTTGTGGAGCAGAACTGGAAGGAGAAAAGCATCAGCAGGGTCTAAACCCTGAGAGGCTTGGGTACCAGTGACAAGGGTAGGTGGAGCAGTTAAATTTCCTCGCCCTTGCATCTCGGACTGCTGGTGGGCTCCCGAGCTGCTGGAGGGACCTGCCGACACCAGCCCAGAGGTGGTTGCTGCCCGTGAGTGGTGAGCCTCTTGCAGACAGGGCACCAGGCTCCCGGCTCCCTTGCAATACCATACCTCCCGCCCCACAGACCCCGGCCAATCGGCAGGCGCCATATTGCTTCATTCTCCCCTACCCCTGGCTGCAGAGAGACAATTTAGCCACCACCCAAAGGCACCCACAGGGAATGGGACCTTTCCTTTTGGGGCCCTGCAGTGGACTGAGGACTACTAGGCCTGTGAGCTCCCCACCCTCCAGCCCTCCCAGGGGCTGCTTGTCTGGTGACTCTAGCAGAGCAGGGCAAACAGACAGACCCTGAGACAGACATTGATCCAGCTTGGGCACCCCGTGAGTGACTTGAGACCAGCACATTTCTCCCTGGTGGGATCAGGAATTGATCTCCAGGGCCCAGGGGACAGGCCTGCAGGCCAGATCCCATACACCCAGGTCTCCATCACATTGCCTGGGGGCACAGAAGGGATATTTGTCGTCTGCTGAGGGGTGTGTGCCTTCAGGGGAAGATTAGAGTGGGTGCTAGCTGTAGTGTGTTCGAGGGACAACCCTCCTCCATGGGAGGGACCCGCTCCCAGCTCAGGCCACGATCCTGGGCAGGGAACCTCCTGGCTCGCATCACAGTAAGGGGAGATACGCTGGCTTGAGGTCCTGCCTGTGGGAAGAGGCCCAGGAGAAACTGCGGAATAGGGGAGGGTGGAAAGGAGCAAGGCCTGCTCCTGACTGCAGGTCTCGGACAGCCCCACCTTCACACGCGGGCTTTTCAGCTGACTGGGGCCATTTCAGCCCCTCCCTGGCAGCATTGCCCAGAAGCAGAGAACAGACCTTTGACCCCTGCTAACAGCATTTGTGGAGCTGGAGGGCAAACTAACCCAACCCAGCTCTGCCCAGCCTCATGCCCCCACTGAGGTGGAGAATAAGGACACACCTGGAAGTCCCAGGGCCCCACCCACCAACCGAGGCACCAGAGTGCCTCTCCAGAGGAACAAGAGCTGGTTACAGGACCCAAAAACAGCACTACAGCCTGCTCCTCCCAGAAAGTGCCACCTACTGACAGGGAGGTCATTCTGCACACCCTTTTACTGCATCTACTGACTCATCACACAGGGTGTGGTCAATTCTCACCCACAAGCACCACCTACTGGCTCAGAGACTAAATTGGGTGTGTCATGAACTAAACAGAAATCCAAAGGTAAGAAGCAACAGCTGCTCCTGATGGGAATCAGTGAAAGGACATCCCCAAAGGGGAACACCAGCTCTCTAGCAATGGATATCAATGAAATGCAGAACACTAAAATGACAAAAGAAGAATTTCAAACATGGATTGTAAGGAAACTCAATGATATGCAAAAGAAAATGGATACCCAACACAAAGAAACCACAAGAAAAATCCAGGACTTGGAAGAAAAATTCACTAAAGAAATTTAAATATTAAAAATCAAACAGAACTTCTGGAAATGATGAATTTATTCAAGGAATTACAAAACATAGTGGAAGGCCTCAAGAAGAATCTCAGGGATTGAAGATAACACCTTTCAATTAAACAAATCAGTCACAGAGGCAGAGCAGAGAAATAAGAGAAAAGAGCAAAGCCTACAAGAAATGAGGGATTATGTGAAGAGGCCTAACATGAGAATTACAGGCATCCCTGAGGGTGAAGAAGAAAATACACAAGGGTTAGATAAACTATTTGAGGATATTATGGAGGAAAACTTCCCTGGCCTTGCTAGAAATCCAGACATCCAGGTACAAGAAGCTCAAAGGACTCCTGGGAGAGTCATTGCAAACAGGAAGACACCACAACACACAGTCATCAGACTGGCCAAAATAACCACCAAAGAGGCCCTCCTAAGAGCTGTAAGGTGAAAGAAGCAGGTAACCTACAAAGTAAAACCCATCAGACTAACTTCAGACTTCTCAGCTGAGACCTTACAAGCTAGAAGAGACTGGGGCCCCATTCTCACTCTTCTCAAACAGAATAACGCCCAGCCTAGAATCCTGTACCCTGCAAAAACTAAGTTTCTTATACAAAGGAGAAATAAAGACCTTTCTCAGACAACCAAAGATGAGGGAATTCCTCAAGATAAGACCTTCCCTCTAGGAACTACTCAGAACAGTGTTCCACATGGATCAGCACAATACACACTCACCAATGTAAAATCATCCAAAAGCTAAAGGTCAAAGGCCATATACCACAATGGCTCGAGAGAGAAAACAAAGCAACAACGTTCAACTCAACAGGACGAACAGAAATCTGCCCCACTTATCATCACTTGTATTCAACATAGTGCTGGAAGTCCTAGCCAGAGCGATCAGACTAGAGAAGGAAATCAAGGGCATCCAAATGGGGGCAGAAGAGGTCAAACTATTGCTCTTTGCTGACGATATGATCTGATACCTAGAAAACCCCAAAGATTCTGCCATGAGACTACTGGAATTGATAAATTCAGCAAAGTCTCAGGTTACAAAATCAATGTACACAAATCAGTAGCATTCCTATACATCAAAAACGGTCAAACTGAGAACCAAATCAAAGACTTAATACCCTTCACAATAGCAACAAAGAAAATAAAATACCTGGGAATATATTTAACTAAGAGGGTGAAAGACCTCTACAGCAAAAACTACAAAACACTGAGGAAGGGAAATAGCAGAGGATGTAAACAGGTGGAAAACCATACCATGCTCATGGGTCGGCAGAATCAACATTCTTAAAATATCTATACTACTCAAAGTGATCTACAAATTCAATGCAATCCCTATTAAAATGCCAACATCATTTTTTGCAGATCTAGAAACATAATTTTATGCTTCATATGGAACCAGAGAAGACCCTATAGCACAAGCAATCTTAAGCAAAAAGAACAAATTGTGAGGCATCAATTTACCAGACTTCAAGCTATGCTACAAGGCTATAGTAACTAAAACAGCATAGTACTGGCACAAGAACAGAGACATATAGCAATGGAACAGAACTGAGAACCCAGATACAAATCCATCCTCATATAGCCATCTAATCTTTGACAAAGCAGACAAAAACATACACTGGGGGAAAGAATCCTTATTCAATAAATGGTGCTGGGAAAATTGGATAGCCACATGTAGAAGACTGAAACAGGATCGGCACCTCTCACAAAAATCAACTCACGGTGGACAACTCACAGTCTACCCAGACTGAAGGCATGAAACTCTAAGAATTCTAGAAGAAAATGTTGGAAAAACTCTTATAGACATTGGCCTTGGCAAAGAATTTATGAATAATACCCCAAAGGCAATCACAGCAACCACAAAAATAAATAAATGGGACCTGATCAAATTAAAAAGCTTCTGCACAGCCAAGGAAACTATCACGAGAGCAGACAACCTACAGAATGGAAGAAAATATTTGCATGCTACCCATCCAATAAAGGGTTGATAATTAGAATCAATATAGAACTAAGGACAATCGCCAAGAAAAAATCAAACATCATTGAAAAGTGTGCAAAGGACATGAACAGAAACTTTTCAAAAGAAGACAGACTAATGGCCTAGAAACATACGAAAAATAGCTCAACATCTCTAATCATCAGGGAAATGCAAATCAAAACCACAATGAGATATTACTTAACTACAGTGAGAATGGCCTTTATCAAAAAGTCCCCAAAAAATAAATGTTGGTGTGGATGCGGAGAGATAGGAACACTCCTACACTGCTGGGGGGACTGTAAACTAGTACAACCTCTGTGGAAAGTAATATGGAGATACCTCAAAGAGCTACAAGTAGAACTACCATTTGATCCAGCAATCCAATTACTGGGCATCTACCCAGAGGAAAGAAAGACATTCTATAAAAAAGAGATCTGCACTTGAATGTTTATAGCAGCACAATTCACAATTGCAAAGATGTGGAAATAACTCAAGTGCCCATCAATACATGAGTGGATTAATAAAATGTGGTATATGTATACCATGGAGTACTATTCAGCCACAAAAACCAATTGTCATCTAGCACCTCTTGTATCATCCTATCATCCTGGATAGAGCTGGAGCCCATTATACTAAGTGAAGTATCACAAAAATGGAAAAACAAGCACCACATGTACTCACCATAAAATTGGCATTAACTGATTAGCACTTGTGTGCACATATAGTAGTAACATTCATCAGATATCAGGCAGGGGGGAGGAGGGGATCGGTGC
>NW_012140636.1:931084-943708 GCF_000956105.1 Propithecus coquereli | reverse complement strand
AATCTTTGGGAATTTCAGTGTAAAAGTAATCTTATCTATTACATAGTAGGGTGACTATAGCAAATAATGTAGTGTATATTTGAAGATGGCTAGAAGAAAAGATTTTGTATGTTATCATTACAGAGAAATAAATGTTTAAAAACTGATGGGGAAAACAGGTAATCCTATATCATCCATGAAATAATTTCTAATGCTTTTAAAACCCAAAGCCATCACTAACAATTCAATATTTAATGTCAGCCACATGTTGACAGACATCAAATGACAGGAGAAACACTTACCAGATCCCATGACAGCACAGATCAGGACCATGGAATTATATTTGATTTCAGGAGCACTTCTCTCATCTGCTAGCAGTCTGTGTAAAATCTGTACAAGTTTAGCACTTTCTAGATCTTTCTCAGCAGTGCCTAGAAAATAAAGTACAGGTTGAGATCCACTGTGTATAAACCTGGTACCCACAGGCTAAACACTGTTTCCTTTTCTAGAAACTGACCATGAAACCTTCCAAAAGGGACTGATAAATAATAATGACCTAGATAAATAATATTCTCTTTTCTGGGATTGGGGTTGGTTGGTTCATTCGCCTCATTTTGAGAATTACGAATATAAATCATCAGCAAGAATTAAGAGGTAATCAGTTAACAGTATTTACCCAAATGGCCTCGAACTGGACAGGACCACCAAGTCTAAAATCCTAATTTGTATAAAGCAGCCTTAGGCCTTAACCACGGACCACATGAGTCTGATACACTGTCCCTGGCTGACTGCATCAGGGGTTGGTCCCCCGAGCCAAAAGTTGCTACACAAAAAATAGCTGCCTAGGAGCTACCTTCTCATGAAGAATTCTGCCCATTACGGATGCTGTATGTTAGAAACTAATGGAATCACTTAGACTTTGCTTTGGGGAGTACCGAATGCAAAAATACACAGAAGAGTGACACAGAAGATGAGCCTTTAGAGTGAAGGCAATGCTACAAAGCAACACGAACCATGGCCACAGAGAAGATCAGCAAGAGAAAATCGATAATAGAGCCAGCAGAGATGGAAGGAAAGTCCAGTTACCGGAAGAGCAGCACACACTCACTTGCTGTTGTATTCTAAATACTGTTTTCTTTCTCCATGAAGGCTGCTGAAAATGCTTTCTATATTTTCTGAGTGGCCATAATTTGAAATAAACTAATCTTAAAGCATTGCCCTAAAAATGTTACCAAAAGCACAGCCAGAGGAGACAGCCGTGGTAACAACCTATATAATTTCCATATATTCAGACACAGGTGAGGACACACACAGGCAACATGCTTCCAGTCAAAGTTCTGTCTGACTTCAGTTCCACTCCTGAGCTTCCTTTCATCTGAGATAAAAATAGAAAGTAAGTTTGTCACTGGGGTACTTACCCAATTCTAAAGCCGCTATTAATGCCAAAGCAACAAGGGCTTCATTCTGCATTATTACATGTTCGCTAGTTGCCATAGTAACTAGGTGCTTGATGCCACCACTCTGTACAATGGTTTTAATTACATCCTACAATAAATAAATATCACAGAATTATAAACTAATTTTAAACATAAAGGAACTGCATTGTAATCAGTCAATTCATTGTTGAGTGGTTTTGTGGCAGTGTCCTGTATGAATCTTCATTTAACCATATTATTTTTTTCTTCACAGAAGAAAAGGAAAAAGCTTTTAGCTTTAAATAAACTCATCAAAAGATGACAACTTAAATAGCCTAAGTGGAAAAGACCACTGCAATTGCAGTTCACATGAAGGAACAGAGAGGTCTAGAAGCTACCAAAGCCAGAGAAATAAAAGTGCCACTGCCCCGAATGTTGACCTACCTCAGGATCAACAAGAGAGAATAAAACTTGGAATAATAAAAAAAAAGTTATGTTATAATTTTTCTGATAGTGCCAGGTCGTTGTTCTCTAGATACTTCAGGTAAAGCTTTCATAAATTTTTTTAAAGTGTTTTTTGGTTTGGTCTCACAAATACAAGGACTGGATTACATACACAGGGACTGAGCAGAACTTAAATTCTGTGTTTGCCTCCATTTCTCATGGTGCTTAGAGCTCTGTCCTCTCTCCAAGCAGAGGAGGCCTGGGCCCCAGATTCAATAAATCCCACTGGCTTTGAGCAAATTACCAAACCTCTCCTACCTGAGTGATGCCATCTATGTTGTTGGAATGATGGTAAGTGTTTATCTCACAGGTTTTTGTAATAATTACAAAGTTATTACACCAAAAGCGCATGTAAGAATATCTGGCAAAAGTTAGATGAAAAAAAATGGTTACATTTATTTCTAGTACCCATTTTTGTCTTCATCCCACTGAGGGTTTTGTATTGGAACTGTTGCAATAAATATAATGTAGTGGGAAGTCTCAATTAGAATATTTTAAAAGTAATTTTCTTAGCTAGCTTTCACTATTTTTAATAATTTGAAGTAAGTTCTGGATATTTTAAAAAGTAGCTTCTCCAAGTCACTTTCAATGATACAAAACTGACTGTAGTCAGAAATATTTTTCAAAGGAATTTGCTAAAATATTTGAAAAAAGGTTTCCTTTATGCTTCCACAGTATGTCAATTTTTAAAGGAAACTATTTGTAGACAACATCTTTGCTTCGAGCTCAAACTTTAGTGCACAAGCATTTTGTATCAGCAGAGTCCAAGAACTCGGTTTTTAGGGTAGCCTGTGTTCTGGCTGCCAAAAGTCTTTTGCAATCAACCTGATTTAGAAAGTGAGAAACTATCTTTTAAAGCCTTTTGACAGTTTATTTGAAACTGATACAGCATTCTTAAAATTCTATAAAAATCACAAAGGAGCTTGCCGGGTAAAGACTATAAGAGATTAACAGACACATATGCAGCCACGTGAGGAAGATCCTTAGACTGTCATTTCATCCTCTATTTTTCGATTTACCCCCAGAAAGTCCACTGTAGTTGAAGGAACAGCAGAGAATGAACAAAGGAAATTTGTACATCAGAAATGAATAATGCTTCTCTGAGGTCCAAGCATTGCTGCTTTTCCATCTCACTTTCCTGGAACAGATACCTGAGTATTTTTTAAAATGCCTGCCCTCTCTCCAACTACTCCAACAAATGTTCACGGAACAGCTGCTCCGTGGAGTCGCCTTGCCTGATAGAATGTGGGACAGTGAGTGAGTGGTAAAGCCAAGGTTCAAATCCAGGCAGTCTGGCTACTGGGTTCTTGTTCTTAACCATCCGTAGTCAGTGGAAAAGTATGTGTACTAAATTCAGAGTGCCACGCACTGGCGGTTATTTAATGTGATTTGAAGAGGCTCTGTGAACGTGTTTTGAAGTTATATTTAACTTCAAGGTATTTTTTTTTAAATGAAAGATATTAGCACTACTTAGAGCAAGAAGGTTCATCTGGAGAATTACAAATCATTTTAACCAATAAACTTTTAAAACTAATATAGAGATTATTTTAACTTCTCTCCAACCATTTCATTTACACAAATTAATTGAAGATACACATAAGGAAACGGTTCTCTAGGAAGTCCAGTAAAGCCTAGATGTCTCTGCAAAGTCTCTAAAAATTCTGGAGATGTTTTATGAAGTTTGAAACAATGTTTTATTTTACAGTTCTAATTCTCACGGAGTTTTCTTATGGAAAGCTAAGTTTTGGTACGTATATTATCTGTGCTAACAATTTCACCTATTTAGCATGTATAGTCAACCTGCCCTTGACTACTGCAATAAACCCAGCTTAAGACTTTGTTGATAACTGCATAATGGGATGTTTTGAAAAAGGCTTGGGTTTTAGATAATCAGTTTATAAAACTGCAGGTTGGTATAGCCACTGAGTTGGTGAGCCACTTAACAAAAATTTTCTTTTTCAAGATAGTATCATCAAAGCCTTCTCAGTATGGGATTTAAATAAATGTCTGTTGTATGAATGACTAGATATATTTGTTTAAACAAGTTTTTAGCTTGATAACTGATAAAGAATGTTACATTCTTAAAGGGTAAAGAAAAGTGCCTACTGTGATAGGAGGGTGTTTTATATTTCTAGGGTAGAGGCAAACTGTATTTCTTTTTAGAGACAGGGTCTTGTTCTGTTGCTCATGCTGGAATGTAGTGGCGTCATCATAGCTCACTGCAGCCTCAAACTCCTGGGGGCTCAAGTGATCCTCCTACCTCTGTCTCCTGAGTAGCTGGGACGACAGGTGTACACCACTACTCTTGGCTAACTTTTTTATTTTTTGTAGAGACGAGGTCTTGCTATGTTACCCAGGCTGGTCTCGAACTCCTGGCCTCAAGAGATCCTCCCACCTTGGCCTCCCAAACTACTGGGATTACAGGTATGAGCCACTGTGTCTGGCCAAACTACATTTCTTTTTCCATTTTCGATATGTACATTTGGGAGGTTTAGATGGTTGGTCAGAGCGAGATTAGGGCACTCTTTCAAGGCAAGATGCGAATTTACCTAATGGCATAAGCACAGAATACACTGCATATGGCTGAGATGACTAAGCAGCCTGAAACCTTGTGAGTCAGCGCAAACTTTCGGAAGGCTGGACTCTAAGATAGAATTCAGGGTGGAGTATGATCTTTAAAGTTTAAGAATAAAACAAGGACAGAGCTGTGATTCACAAGTTGGTTAAGGAGATATAGGAATGCAACAAATTTGAGCCCAGTGTTTAATTATTTTAGAAGCTTATTCCAGAACAGCATTTCCCAAAGTGTGTCCAATGTAATATTAATAGATGCCACTTGCAAAAAGGATCCATGGTCAAATAGTTTCAGAATAAGTGGATTAAATAAAGTTAAGGAGGGTTATTTAGAGCAGTACTAACGTATGCTGTGAATCCCAAAGGCAAGGAAAAGGAGTGTGCTATTTCCGTAACTAATCTGACCGTGCGACACTTTTTCTTTGTAGAACATTTGTTGGGATTATTTTTTTTTTTGAGACAGAGTCTCACTCTCTTGCCTGGGCCAGAGTGCCGTGGCGTCAGCCTAGCTCACAGCAACCTCCAACTCCTGGGCTTGAGCAATCCTCCTGCCTCAGCCTCCCGAGTAGCTGGGACTACAGGCATGCGCCACCATGCCCGGCTAATTTTTATATGTATATACTTTTAGTTGTTTGGCTAATTTCTATTTTTTTTAGTAGAGACGGGGTCTCGCTCAGGCTGGTCTCGAACTCCTGAGCTCAAACAATCCGCCCGCCTCGGCCTCCCAGAGTGCTAGGATTACAGGCGTGAGCCACTGCGCCCGGCCCATTTGTTGGGATTATTATTTGATGAAACAAACTTTGAGAACTGCTGTTCAACAGTAACTATGAATTCCACTTTATTGTTGGTTACGTTTAAAAATAATTTAAATTAAATTAACAGTTCTGACCTGGAGCTCAAGCAGTGAATATATCTTATAGTTCTGATCACTGAAATGTGTGAATCAAGGTTCCTGTTGCTGCTTAGCAGCAGTATACTCTCAATTGTAGGAAAGATACACAAAGGGAAAAAAACAGCTGAATTATAAACCTAAAGTTTTAATGTGACTATAAAGTTGCAATCCTCTATAACTTCGCACTGTTTTTTGTCACACTCACGTGCCCCAAAGAAAGGTACCATATTTTTCGTCTTTCAAAGAACCTGCACGGCAATAGATGCTTAATGGGTACTCAATACCTTTTTAGGGAGGTGGGGGGTGGGGGAGAAGTGGGAGGTCAGAGGAGGGAAAGGGATAGCTCTGATAAATGAAATTCACAGAAAAGCCTCAAAATCTTCAGATCTCAGTTTCATCTTGTAGCATTGATATAGTTTTGGCTCCTCAATTCAGTTGTTTCTAAGATGTTGGGATGCATCTTCCCACGGACACAATTTTGTGTCTATTAATGGTCTCGTTATGTGATTCTGTTAGTTGATACTGAACTGAAGGTACAGGATCTGAAAGTACTGAACGTACGGGATTAATCAAGGCTTTGGTGGCCTTACTATCAACGTAACAGGAATTTATCTGAGAGCTGAAAAATTCAAATACCAGAAGCATGTCCCTGTTGCCTGTAATCTAGTTAATAGAATAATGGTTTGCCTAAACTCTAAACCACTGGTGGGAATTCTCATGGAGTAAAGAAAAGGATTAAGGGTAAAGACTCCAAAAAGCATAGGGGAATGGGTTGGGAGCAAGCAAGTTAGGGAGCGTTAGCTGCACCTCTTCCTGTGGTATCTTATTTCGATGAGTGGCGTGATAACCCAACCTGGGCCAAACCCCAAACTTGGAATTACCTCTAAAACCACCTCCTCCCTGAAGCCTACCGTTGCATCTGTCAGTTCTACTACCTGTATCTTTCTCGTTCTTCTTTTCCATCCTCACTGCTGTTAGTTGGCTGAACCACACTCAGTGTGTCAAAAACAGCTGAATATCATCAATTTCAAATTGCTCAACCCAAAACCTTACTTTGGGCCTTCATCATCTCTCATATATATTTTTGCGTTAACTTTCTGCCCCCATAAAACCCTAGTCATTTTTCTAAATGAAAACAAAGAAATGGCTCCGTGCTGCTTAAAACACTTTGAGAGCTCCTGATTTTCTACGGAATCAAATCCATCTATCTTAATTTGGCATATAACTCATCTTAGTCCCCAATTCTCATCCTCTCTGGCCACTGTCTCTACACACTATGCTCCAGCAACACTGCTTTATTTGTAGTTTTCCTCTAAAACTTCTGTCTTACATCTCAATGCTTTTGTATATACTATTGTCTTTGTCTGAAAAGGCTCTTCCCTCTTTTCTCTTCCCCTCCTGAGCTTCCTAGTTAACCTCTAAGACATCACCCCTTCTATGACACCACCCGGACCATCCAGTGTTGGTCTTTCTTTCCTCCATGTTACACCCAAATGGTGTATGTGGCCTTAATGCTGTGCTTAAGCTTAGCTGTTTTTATATCCGTCCCCTTACTAGACACTTAATTGCTTTAAAGCAACCCTATGTTTTATAATATTTCCTCTGCAAGCATCCAGGTATTAACTGTTAAATGAACGAATGGGCATAATGGAGAAGGGAAAAAGGAGGTCATTTTGATACTTTCCATCCTGCCGACATACTGTTTGGTCCTATGCTGGTGTTAGTGAAAATGTGTGGGCTTTTAGGCTGGTCTGTGTGAGACGGGTAAGAGGAAGGTCCTGGTTAACAGCTGCGTTTCCCCAGAGAAAGATCTCGAAATTTAGCGTCTGATGGGAAGAACACTGCTGTGGCTCACCAGCTGAGATGCTATTACAGTGAAGTCAATTATTTGTACGAAAGATTTACACAAGGCAAGGAAAACCATCACTTTTAAGCTTCTTCTCTTGCCATCTTTTTTAAAAATCTGTTCTATAAATACGTGAAAAGAGCTAGTGGATTTGAGTTCTAAATTGACTTTCTTCTCAAATACCATCGCTATTGAAGTTGTACCACAAGTGAAATGATCAAAAGGGTCACCTTAGAAAAGAGGGTATAAAATATTAAAAGGAATGTAATCTAGATACTAAATCAGCTGGCGAACTGCTGGTCTGGGTTCCCACCATTGTGATCTTTCAAATCTTTCAAATAGCTCATTTGTTCACTTATTGGTTATCTCCCAACTGCCATGAGAATGGATTTTGTCCAACTTTGTCAGTTCTGGGCACCATATACTATCTAGGTATCATTTCATTTCTAAGCATCAGTAGCTACCACGGTCAGAGCCTGGCGCTTGAATGTTTGACTCTGATGCTGGTAATGGCAGTAAAAATAACAATGACAGCAGGAACAGCAACCTCCATTTATTGAGCGCTTCCAGCGTCCCAGGTGCCAGCTGAGTACACTGTATACGAGAGCTCGCTGAATCCTCACGATACTTTCAGATAAATGTTATCCCAGTTTTTATTTTAAAATACTGAGACATGGAGAGGCTTGACCATTTAAATGGTAGAGATAAAATCCGAACCCATCTCTGTTTGATTCCAAAGCCTTACTCTTAGCTATTATGAAATAGAACTAAATAAAAAAGCTCAATCTGCATTGTTGATTAATGTATTCCTATGTACATACATAAAAATGCGGGCTTACAGTGTAGGATCTACAGTGCTGGGTTTCCTTCCAAAAGAGCCACTCTAGTGTTTTCTAGTAAACGGTTTCCCTGGAACTTACCTTTGATTTACTGTGTCGTATGAGGGCAGAGAGCAGTCGGTTTGACTCCCCCATCACACCAGCATGATCTTTGGCTTCACACCATTCCACCAAGCGCTCCACTAGTTTCACATTCTTTCCCAGTTGTTCAGCAGCTTCTGCTATAGGGAAGAAGAAAAACCACAAAGGAATGAATCACCGATACGCAACTGGCTGAAATAATTGGAAAGATGTAAGAGTGTGAAGGCAAATTGCGTGTCTAAAAACACAATAGTTAAAGCAAGGACTACAAATACTCACCTGAGGGGCTATTTGGCTTTTTCTACTAAGTTGTAGATTTTCATACAAAATACGAAAACAAACAACTTCATATTCTTTTGGGTAAGCCTGATCGTCTGGTTAGTACTCTGGCAGACTGTAATGAAGAAGCTTTTTTAGAAGGACTTTAACCAATCAATATAGAAAAGGGCTCAGAATTTAGAAATAATAGACATAATTCATTCCTCGCAGTGGTTTTCACTGCTGTTTCTACAAAATGCTCTCCCTGTCTGCAAAACAAATTTTAAAAAATTTTGACTGTCACAATAATGAAATTTGATTTTGAAGACAAGGTACAAGGGCATAGAATGCCAAGACACAAAAACCTCTCCGGAAGTAATAATAAACCAACCTAAAACCAGGCTTAGATGTACTAATAAAGAGGAATACAGTATCATTTCCACTTAAAATCAATTATAACAAGTACAGGGATTAGTGAATGAGGTTCCAAAACCAACTTTTTACCTTTTATCTGCTATTTATTTATGATGATAACATCATCCTGAATGCTAAAAGCAAGTCCTTTTCCAACTAGAGGCACATTAATACTATCATACCAAAAATGCAATTTGGAAAAACATTTCTTTTACCTTGTGCATCTATCAACATTCTTAATGTTCCCAAAAGTTTGAACTGAACCGGAGGCATTTCAGATTTAAGAAATTTCAAAACTGCCTCTGTGACCCCAGCTGACAACATCTTTGCTTTATTTATAACTAGAGAGAAAGAGAAAGAGAGACTATAGTTAAAATGGTCTTAGCATTCTTGATGATAAACATTCAATTCAGTGCACATTTACTGAATGGGTCCTTAAGGCTCATGTTATATTTTTCTATTTTGAAACAATCCTGTTACTTTTCTATGAATTTTAAGAATGGAATTGAGTGTGTGTGTGTAAGTACCCTGTTTGTGTATAGGAGCATAACAGATAAAAATCATACTAGGCTTTTAAAACCCAACCTCAAAACATTTACTTACATAGTTTGTAAAGGAACTCTGAAAATGTTGTCATCTTATAATAAAAAGCACAATTCCTCAACTTTATTAAGTGTTTCTTTTTACCTCTGTCTTTGACCCAACTGTATTAATATAAATGTTATAGACATTAATATACAATATTAATATGCTTTATGAACAAAGATGAATTCATATGGATTGGACCTTCATATAATTATATTATGTCACCTAATCAGACATTTATTTCTACGCCACGTGTGGTGGCTCATGCCTGCAATCCCAACCACTTGGGAAGCAGAGGTGGGAAGGTTTGAGCCCAAGAGTTTGAGCTCAGCCTGGGCAACATAGCAATTCCTATCTCTTAAAAATATTAAAAAAACATATTTTGCAAAAGTAGAATACAAGAATAGTTTTAACTGTCTTCTGTATTATTTCCCATGATAATGTGATTTCATGGCTCAAAAGCCTTTAATCCAAAGATAAATTAAGGCTATTTTAAAAAAATATATGTCTGCTTATAGGGAAAAAAAAAGAAAACCAACTTAAATCATTCTTAGGAGATTCTCTTAATTGATGTCATTATCCTACCTCACCTGAAGATGTTTAAAAAAGCTTAACTATACTATACAATGGAAATCTAAGAGTTCACAAAAGGTAACAGGATATTTGAATGATCTGAACAAAGGCAAGATTATTCTCATACAGTCTCAGAAAACTTATTTAACATATGATCTCCATTTATTAGTAAAAAAAAAAAAACAAAACTGTGAACGATCTGAAGACTAATTTTTTCTTCTTGGGCAGAGCAGGTCCACAAATCACAGAGTAAATATCTTCCCAAAATGATGGATTTTATTTTTTACACAGCCGCCTCCTGCCGTAGGCCTTACCTGGAATGGCCAGGTTTCTGAGGGCGCTTAGCGCCGCGTGCTGCACGGTGACGTTTCCGTCTTCCACGTGTCTGTCCAGTAAATCCATAAGCTTTTCTACAATCCCATTGTCTACCATGTGAATACAATTTCCATCTGAACAAAACAAACATTTTTTCTTCCTCTTTAAAAATGTCTATAAATATTTTATAATACTGATACCTGACTATTATCTACCTACATTAGGGAAAAGAGAGCTATCAAAAAAAATACATTGCAATTCTTTCTCTCATCAGATTTACAGGTTCATCTATTAACTGAGAAGTCTGATTATAAAGATTCTTAAAATAGATAAAATTTTAAAAATCATAAAAATGACAAGAAACATCCCCAGCTTAGAGCCCGATAATACATCAGATGTAGAAACCACATGCTTAAAATACTCTACCTTTTGTTATCATGGCTGATACTTAAATTATTACCTATTTTGCCACTCATAACTCCATCATTAGGGAGTTACTCCCAAAGAGAAAAGAGTAAAAATGGAATAAGCCATTATAATATATACCAATAGCTCATACTGGAATAAAATCAAACTAAAAAGAAAAATAACCCACATTTTCTAGACAAAGTATAGTTTAACTGAGTTTGAGTTTCTTACAAGTGCCAGATTTTATACATAAACATGAAGGTCTTTTGCATCTGAAATATTAAACTAAATTAAATATCTACCCTAAAACAGAGGATTAGTTACACTTAAGTTTTACGGGCATAAAAGTATAAACTGAGGCATGATAACCCTAGAATGAATACTCAAAAAGGTTAAATTCAAAATAAAATCTCCAGGCAAAAGAGGTCAAATGCATATTAGAATAGGACTTTAAGTTTACCAAATTCTGAAGTGCAAAGCGTTCAAAAGAAACACTTCATGATCACTGTTCATGATCTTTAAACTGTTAAGAGTTTAGTTCAACTGCATAAAATGTAACTTAGGAAAGTCAGTATAAGTATTGCAGATTTCTGAAGAACAAAGCAGCATATACACATATTACACGAACTTCTGAACTGTTCCAGTTTTAGTACATGTGATGGCAAAGGAAAAATAAAAAAATAAGGAACATTTATTAATGAAGGAGGAACTAATATGCTTACCATTTCTGGCAAAATTTGCAATTGCCAATGCTCCAGCAAGCTGCAGCTGGTGGTTATTTGATGGAATCCAAGAAAGCACCCTTTGAAATACACTGCCTTTTCCTCCTTCAAATAATTTCTGCATGGATTCATCTGGACATAAACGAAACAAATAAACAAGAGAAAAACAATTAGGAGGAACAAATTCATATTCCTAAGTGAATATCCAACTGGGAAACTACATACTTCATGAACTATTAATTTCATAATGGGAAAGGTAATGAATCTTTTTATAATAAACTTTTAGTAGAGACTAGACAATGGACTTTAGCATTTTTTTAGTCCAAGTCCCAAGCAGCCATCTACCTTTTAGTCCTTTGGTACCACAGCTATGTCTTCTATGTGACAGCTCTTCAAACAGTGGAAGATAGCAAAGACTCCTCCTTTTTCAGTTCATTATCTCTAGCTCTATCCATGACATGTTTAAGGTTTCAAAAGCATCGCATCAACAGGATGTGAGATAGGAAAATGAGAAAATCCCTAGTATACTACCTATAGAAGAGACTTAATCAATTTTTAAAAATCTGATGACTGTGTTCTTTGGTTGGCATAAATTACAACTCACCTCCAAGAAGTAATAAAACCATTAGATCTGACCCAGTCTTGAGCTCAGCAATGTCATCCTCTTTGTCGCTATCCACTTTCTGTTGAACAATCTCTAGTAGACACTCTACCAGGCCTGCTTCCACCAGCTGTAGTTTAATAGCATCTAAAGAACAATGTGAACAAAATAACCAAAATTTGAGATAAAATAGCTGTGGTATAAGCAATCCATCACGAAGAATTATAAGAAGCTAAGAAAATGCATGATTTAGATAACGCCTTCAAAGATTTGAGTTTCAGAATGAGCTATCTGATGGTGCAGCTTAAATACACAAAAGCTTTAGTTCATTTTTCCATTTGAAATTATGTCACCTTTCAACAATGTCTCGCAGCACCTCAACAAATTGATTCTCAGCTCTGAAAGCAACTAGTATCGCTTCCACTATTATTCTAGATAGTATGCTCATGTTTAAAAGGCAGTACTGGCTGGGCACGGTGACTTATGCCTGTAATCCTAGCACTTGGGGAGGCTGAGATGGGAGGATCACTTGAGGCCAGGAGTTTGAGATCAGCCTGAGGAACATAGTGAGACCCCATCTCTAAGAAAAACAGAACAATTATCTGGGTGTGGTGGTGT
>NW_012140636.1:927262-930093 GCF_000956105.1 Propithecus coquereli | reverse complement strand
GTCTCCCATTACAGCAGATACACCTTATTTATCTATCTTTTAAACGAAACTGGCCTATCTAAATGCTTTGAGTATACTTGATACTCTTTAAGATAAATGCTGATCAACTTTAAAATTACATTAGCTACACAGAAATTTTTAAATTTACCTTTTATTTTTCAAGCTGTACATGCCTACATATACGGCAACGGCAGTTCCAGCTTGTCGTTTAGAAGAAACAAAGACTTTCAAAAAATATATACTTAAGACTTTCAGGCAATTTTAATGTGTAAAAATTTAGCCTTTTTCTATCACCAGGACCACTCATCTTCTTTTGAATATTATCTAAGAATACACAGAATATTCAACCTGGAATATTTCTTTAAAAGGTACACTTGCATAGCACCGTGCCAGGCTAAAAGTAGGGCGTCTCCTTGGTTACAGAATGCTAGGGCTAGAAATGTGTGGCGACTAGAATTTTAAAAAACACGATAAAAAAGCCTTAAAAATATGAAAAACCTTGAACTGTACAATTCCCAACGTATGATGTTGGAATCACTCTCCTTTGCGTACCAAGAAGACCAAGGATGATATGCAAAGGATTAGTCTAGAAGCAAGTTTTCAATCACTAGACCAAGAAATTCACTGCCAGCAACCCAGGAAGCCCCTCTTGCATTTCCCCTTCTGACCACAAACCCTGCCCTTCATTCCGCTCACCTCACTACCCTGATGGTTATGGTAATCACTCTATACCTCCTATCGATCCACCAAATAGTCATTTCTAAACACTACAGTTTAATTTTACCTTTTTTTGAACTTTATTAATACATAAATGGAATCATACGATACGTAGTTTTCAGTGTTGGCTTTTTCAACATGTTTGTAAGATTCACTCAGACTAATGGTTATAGCTGTCTTCATTCTTTTTCCTGTGTATTTTTCCATCACATGCATATGATTTATTTATTCATTCCACTGTTAATGGATATGGGCTGGTTTCAATTTTTCATTACCATAAATAATGCTGCTTTGACCATTCCCGCAATGGCTCCTGGGTGTATTTCTAAGAACGGAACTGCGGCATCGTAGGCACGCACATGTCCAACTTCAATACATACTACTTTCCAAATTATACCAATTTACACTCCGCCGCTCGACAGCCTCATCAACACATGGTATTATCAGACCTTCCAGTGGATAGACAGTGGTATTTTTTTTGTGGTTTTATTTTGCAATCCCTGATTGTTACAAGATTGAGTATATTGTTATGTGTTTATTAGCTTTTTGGATTTTATCTTTTGTCAAGTACCTACTCAAATCTTTGGCACATTTTCCCACAGGGTTTGCTACATTTTTCTTAATGATTCATAAGAGTTTTTATGTACGGTACACGAGTCCTCTGTCGGTTATTATTCTCTCACCCATTGTCTTGCTTTTCACTCTTAATGGTGTCTTCTGAAAATGGAAGTTTTTACTTTCAAAGTAACCAAAGTGTATCAATATTTTCCTTTATGATTAGAGCCTTTTGTGACCAAAGAAAACTTTCTGTACTCCAAGGCCAAGATGACATTTTCCTATCCTATATTTTAAGATAAACTTTCTGGTTTTAACTCTCAAAATTAGGCCAATCTGGAATTTTCTATATAGTATGAAGCATGAGGTATCTCCAAGTTAATTTTTTCCCATATCCCCAGGACCATTTACTGAAAATACTGTCCTTTCCATATTGTTTTGCAGTGACTTTTTTTTTTTAAAAAAACAAAAGCAGCACCTGTTAATGCATGTTATTGGGCTATATATCCTTTTCCACTGGTGGTCTTGTCCACCCTTCCACCAGTACCACACTGTCTTTAACTTACTACAGTTTTATCAGAATGAAGTTTCGTTATCTGTTATCCATTAAAACCAGTTCTGCTGCCTTGTTCTCTTTCACTGTATCTCGGCTATTCCTGGCCTTTTGGGATTTTGGTTAGAACTGCATTGAGTTTGTAGATCAACATGGGGAGATAAAAGGTCATTACAACACTGAAGTCTCCAATCTATAAAAGTAATATAGCTTTCTTTTTATTTAGATCTTTAATTTCTCTCAGTGATTTTCTACAGCTTCCTGCCAGAGATCTTGCACAACTTTCATCAGTTCATTCTTAGGTATTTCATTTTTTATAGTATGGTACGTATGTGTGTGTCTGTATTTTTTTACAGTCCAGATGTCTTGAATTTTTTTTACATCGCTTACGCCATGAATTTATAGGGAGTAGGTTCCAGCAGCTCGGGCTCCTTTCCACTGGTTCTCACAGGTGTGCTTCTCCGGGTGGAGCAGGCCGGGGCCTTCAGCTGAACTCAGATACCTTTCTCTTTGGCTTCCTCCTTTTTCTGATCATTTTCCTTCACGTGTTTCAGGAAGCTATCTTGGCTCTTAGAGTGCTTAATATGCTAAATATGTACATTAATGCTCTTGGGAAGAATCTCGCTCGTTTGTTTACAACAGTGCTAACAGCATGCTGGGTAACACTGCAGACTTCCAGTTTTGCCACGATAACATTCGTGGGGCATTCCTTTTTGGAAAGCACCCATTCTCTCGATGTCTATATCATCTTTCCTGTAGACTCCCATGTATGGGGCCAAAGGAACGACTCCATGTTTTCTAAAAGGTCTAGAGAACACACATTGGGTGTCTCTCCTCGTTTCCTTTGTGTCCATCATTTTGGTGAATAACTGGAAGATGGCAGGCCAGCTGAAAGGTCTGAACAATATACTTTTAATATTTTCTGGTTTTTGCTGCTATATAGAAATACAATTTTCTTTTTCTTTTGGTAAGAAACCTAACTAAATTCTGGCTAATTAAAAAAATT
>NW_012140636.1:923966-925578 GCF_000956105.1 Propithecus coquereli | reverse complement strand
AAGATGACATTTTCCTATCCTATATTTTAAGATAAACTTTCTGGTTTTAACTCTCAAAATTAGGCCAATCTGGAATTTTCTATATAGTATGAAGCGTGAGGTATCTCCAAGTTAGTTTTTTCCCATATCCCCAGGACCCTTTATCGAAAATACTGTCCTTTCCATATTGTTTTGCAGTGACTTTTTTTTTTTTTTTTAAAACAAAAGAAGCACCTGTTAATGCATGTTATTGGGCTATATATCCTTTTCCACTGGTGGTCTTGTCCACCCTTCCACCAGTACCACACTGTCTTTAACTTACTACAGTTTTATCAGAATGAAGTTTCGTTATTTGTTATCCATTAAAACCAGTTCTGCTGCCTTGTTCTCTTTCACTGTATCTCGGCTATTCCTGGCCTTTTGGGATTTTGGTTAGAACTGCATTGAGTTTGTAGATCAACATGGGGAGATAAAAGGTCATTACAACACTGAAGTCTCCAATCTATAAAAGTAATACAGCTTTCTATTTATGTAGATCTTTAATTTCTCTCAGTGATTTTCTACAGCTTCCTGCCAGAGATCTTGCACAACTTTCATCAGTTCATTCTTAGGTATTTCATTTTTTATAGTATGGTACGTGTGTGTGTCTGTATTTTTTTACAGTCCAGATGTCTTGAATTTTTTTTACACCGCTTACGCCATGAATTCATAGGGAGTAGGTTCCAGCAGCTCGGGGCTCCTTTCCACTGGTTCTCACAGGTGTGCTTCTCCGGGTGGAGCAGGCCGGGGCCTTCAGCTGAACTCAGATACCTTTCTCTTTGGCTTCCTCCTTTTTCTGATCATTTTCCTTCACGTGTTTCAGAAAGCTATCTTGGCTCTTAGAGTGCTTAATATGCTAAATATGTACATTAATGCTCTTGGGAAGAATCTCGCTCGTTTGTTTACAACAGTGCTAACAGCATGCCGGGTAACACTGCAGACTTCCAGTTTTGCCACGATAACATTCGTGGGGCATTCCTTTTTGGAAAGCACCCATTCTCTCGATGTCTGTATCATCTTTCCTGTAGATTCCCATGTATGGGGCCAAAGGAACGACTCCATGTTTTCTAAAAGGTCTAGAGAACATACATTGGGTGTCTCTCCTCGTTTCTTTTGTGTCCATCATTTTGGTGAATAACTGGAAGATGGCAGGCCAGCTGAAAGGTCTGAACAATATACTTTTAATATTTTCTGATTTTTGCTGGTATATAGAAATACAATTTTCTTTTTTTTTCTTTTTGGTCAGAAACCTAACTAAATTCTGGCTAATTAAAAAAATTGAACTATAAAATTGATCTATAGATTCCTTTGAATTGAACATATATAATCGTATCTTATGGTATGAACATACATAATCATAAAAAATGACAGTTTCTTTTCTATACCTTTTATTTCTTTTATTCTTTCTTTAATGCACTGGATATTTCCTGCAATACAATACTGAATAGAAGTGGGAATGATCCTTCTTATTCTCAATTTTAAAGGGAACGCTTTTTATGTTACCATTGAGTATGTCTTCTGTAGGCTTCTGGTAGATATCCTTTTCAGATTAAAAAAATTCCCTCCTAGTACTGGTTTCCCAAGAGTTTTTAAA
>NW_012140636.1:922985-923916 GCF_000956105.1 Propithecus coquereli | reverse complement strand
TTTTTTTTTGCACAATTTTGGTTAGTTGTGCTTTCTCTTTCTTTTTTCCTGATTAATCAGTCTAGGAATTTACCAATTTTGTTAAGTCTTTTCAGACTCAACTTTGGCAATTATATGCTTGTATTGCATTGTATGTTTTCTATTTTATTAATTTCAGCTCTTTATACTTCTTTCCTTCTGCTTTTCTCCGTTCAATTTATGTTTTCTTTTCCCTGAATTCCTGAGATGAATACTGAGCTCACTGATTTTAGTTTTTGTCCTTTTTGATTTAACTTAATCCTCAATGTGATAGTAACCTTTTCTAATGTATGCATTTATTGCAAAAAAATTCCCTCTAAGTATGGCTCTATCTGTATCGCATAAAATTTGAGATATAGTATTTTCATTTTCATTATTAGAAACATTTCTAATTTTCATTATGATTCTTTTTTGACCTCTGAGGTATTGGAAGTGTATTTCTTAATAGCGAAACATACAGAGATTTCCTAGTATCTGTTTATACTATTAGTTACTGGACAATTCACGTAGGTCAGATAAATATACCCTGTGATTGCAATCCTTTGAAAGTTCTTTCATGACAAGCACATGTTCTTAAATGTTTCACATGTACTTGAAAGAGCTCTGCAGTTGGGTGCAGTGTTCTAAAATATGCCCATTAAATAAATTTTCTTAATCATGTTGTTCAAATTTTCTTTACCCTTATTTTCTTTAACTGCGTGTTCTATAAATTACTCGGAGAGGTATTAAAATCTCCCAGATACTTGTGGATTTATCTATTTCTCCTCATAGTTCTGAATATTTTGCTTCATATGTTTTGGGGTGATGTATAATTATATCTCCGAGATGAACTGTACCTTTTATTACTATAGCAAATAATACTATACTTTATCTCTAGCCATCATCTTAGTCTATTTTATTTTATATTTATATA
>NW_012140636.1:918616-919755 GCF_000956105.1 Propithecus coquereli | reverse complement strand
TTTCTACACTCTGCAATCTCCTATGATTGTTCCTGCTTTTCCACCAGACCTCTATGAATTCCAGTTCCTTGCTACTTGGTCCTTTGATTTCTTACCTTCTCAGTCCTTATTCTCACCCTGTGCAACCTAATTCTCTTCCATGGCATCAAACAGCATCTCTGTGTTGACACATTTATACAAGTATAACACTAGTCTTCTTCTAGACTCCAGGCTATTTATTTAACAGCCCATTTGGCATCATCTCTACTTGAATCTCTCTCTAACTTCCTCAACTCAATGCCTAAAAGAGACTTTTGATACACCCTGTACCCTGTTTTTCCCCCAGGCTTCCTTAACTCAGTAAATGAACATTCCTTCCATCCATCTGCACCGGCAGAAATCTAGGAGTCACCGCTCATTTGTTCTCACTCAACTTCCACATCCAGTGAATCACCAAGGTCCACCAATCATCCTCCAAAATACAACCCGGATGCATTCCATTTCTCTCCAATTCTCTCAATTTCTTTGGTGGCATTAGGTATCGTATTAATTTTCCAGAAGTTTCTTTACAAGGATTCTGACCAAATCCAATCTAAACCAGTTGCTCTCTGTTTACGGGCACAGCTGGCATCCTAGACTCTCTCCTTATCATTAGCTCGATGGATCATTTCTCCTCCTTCCGGTATTAGATACCTTGTTATCAATATCCATCCTCCTTTACTTATTTAGTATTTTGTTTTGGTAGAGGCACCTCTAGCATTCTAAAACTTCACCCTGATGTGCTGTGGTCTGGGTCTACTTTCGTCCATTAGGCTAAGCACTTGACAGATGCTTTCAATATGGAAAAGCGTGTACTCTAATTCTTGAGTTATTTGGCAGTTTCCTCCTCTCTAACTTTTCTCTCTTTCTAGAACTCTTGATCTGATCCTCTAATCTTGTATTTTATTCTGTTTTCCATCTCCTTGTTTTATTTCAAACATTTTCTTTCATCCTACCTACTATTTTTAATGTTCAAGCTCTTTTTTGTTCTCCTCAAAAACAGCATCCTGTTGTAATTTCATGCTTACAGTATTTTTTCTCATTTATCTGAAGATATTAGATTTTTTTCACCCTGCAGTTTCTATTTCCTCCAAGTTACTCTTTTCTACTTTTTTCTTTAA
>NW_012140636.1:917425-918566 GCF_000956105.1 Propithecus coquereli | reverse complement strand
ATAATACTACACTTTATCTCTAGCCATCATCTTAGTCTATTTTATTTTATATTTATATAACTACTGCAGCCTTCTTTAGGTTTGAATGGTATAGTTTCTCCATCCGATTCTCAGTCCTTTAAATCCCCTTATATTTAATAAGTGCTGCTTGTTTCAAAAAGTGTAGTTGGTATTTTAAACCCAGCTGACAAATGGTCTTTTAATTAAAGCATTTAGGCCACACACGTTTAATTACTGAAATACTATGACTTAAATGAACATTTTTAATGCTCTATTTGTCTCCCATGTTCCTTTTTCTTTCCTCTCTTCTCTTATTGTGGATTGTTAGAGCATTAAAGACAACGAAAAAACTTTCCATAAATCCTTCTGTTAGTTTGGTAGTTGTATATTAGTTTAAAAAATTATTTTAGCAGTCACCTTAGAAGTTGAAATCATTGAATAAGCAGAGTCTAACTGTACCTTCTTCAAGATAATACAAGGGTCTTAGGACTCTAACTCCTTTTACCTCTCTTCTGATTTATATGCCCATTTTGCATCATATTTTACACTTCACAACTTGTTTTTATTTTATGCATTCAACGTTTGTGAGATTTACCTACATATTTACTGGTTTTTTTGTCTTTATTCTCCCCTGCATGTACATCATTTTCCTTTTATCTGACAAACAACCTTTATAACATCTGCCTTTCGTTGTTGCTGTTCAGAAGTTAGCTGTCAGTCAAGCTGTTGCTCCTTTGAAGGTAATCTATTTTTTTCTGGACACTTTTAAGATTTTGTCATAGGTTTTCTAATATTTTCAGTATGATGCATATAGATGTGGATTTCTTTTTATCATGTTTTGAGTTCTTTCAGCTTCTTGAATCTTTGATGTCTTTCATAATTTCTGATAAATTCTCTGCCAGAATTTCTTCTCTGTACCCTCCTATCCCCCTTCTCTACTCTCCATCTGGGACTTCAAAAAATGTATATGAGAGCTTCTAACTTTATGCCTCTTATTCTCTTTTATGTCAATTGATTCTTTTTTTCTTTATAATTCATGCTGGATTTCTTTCCAATCTTCCAGTTCACTGATTTTCTAATTCAACTACATCTATCAAATCTGCTGTTACATCCACCCATTACATTCTTAATTTTGGCTATA
>NW_012140636.1:911068-912677 GCF_000956105.1 Propithecus coquereli | reverse complement strand
ATTGTAAAAGGGTCCTGAGACAAAAAGTTTCAGAACCACTGCAAAGGATTACCTAATTCTTCTAAAAGATGGAGAGAAGGAGAAAACATGGAAAACATTAAGTTCAATGATGTGCTTAGCAGAAGTGATAACAGGAAAAAAAGAAACAAAAATTAAGAACATGGTGGGAATCAGATTTTGGTTCTCAAATATTTTGAGAGAAATTACATTAATAAAGCACCTGAACATCTCATCTTGCTTATCTGCGTAGGAACTCAAGCCTAGAAGAATATTCCAGATTGAGTCTGTTAACCTATTTCAGTTACAATTTAGTATGTTACCATTCAGTAGCTGGTGGTGGTGGTGGTTTTGGATTTAGTAGGGTTCCTGTTTGTGTAGAATAAATTGATTCTTATCAATGGAAACAAATGATTTGTTTGATCATCTTTTTAAAAATTTACTGCCCAAAGAAAGCTTGTGAATGTCATTCAAAGGAAAACAGCTGACACTCATGGTGTCGTGAATATCAGGAGCGTGACTTTTAAATGAAAGACTAGCAGGAAGATATTCTTGGAACTAGAAATAGTTCATGTTCTCCAGACACAGTAGAGAGGGTAAGTAAAACAACTGCAAGACTAAGACTTCTGCATCCCTCAGTAAATACCAGCAACTCCAGGGGAATGTTACCAGAGCTCAAGAAACACAGCAATTCACAAAAGTGCAACCCAGGCCCATACACAGCAAACACTTATGTGTGAAAGACAGTCTTTAGACAGCACAATGTCATAAATGTCTGCAGATTCTTTTTTTTAACTGATCCTGACACACATCACAGACAAATACTGACCAAAATACAGATTTACAAAATTACATAATATCAAAATGACACAGGCCCTACATGATCTATGGGGAGGAAGAGGAAGAAAGGCACTGAGGGGGTGCAATACAGATGCATATACAAAGAGATATAAGGCAATCAACGCATGCGCTGGTGTGAACACTTACCTACCTACATTTGAATTTCAACGGTTCCAAGTTCTTCAGGTCACACTCATGGAAACTCCAAAGAATGGAGATCTGGAGAGAAGATCTCAAGTTGAGGAACCTTTTTCCCCCTGAGTTTTAAGTTTAATGTTTAAAACATTGGTATAGACTAGATTATAGGTCCAGAAAAGTATGCTGAGAATTCCAGTAACTCAACTGATGTTGATCAATTACTAAAAATATGTTTCTTAAGGTTGTAACACGTTTATCTTATACCTAAAACCATTATAGACAATGTTATAAGATTATTAAGCTTATTGATAAATAGAACTTAAAGATGAAACTGTCAAAAGAAGACACAATGCAAAATATAGTCTCTACATTAGTATGTATATATGATATGCATATTATTCATAGTATAATGATACAATATTGCTATTTGCAGGCTTGCATTAAAAACCCTATCTACAGTCAAATGAGTTGTACACAGTTGAAACAGTGTAAACAAGCAAATAAAAGTCTTGATGAAAAGTTCTAACTGCAAATTGGCCAAAAAACCACTTGAGCATAATAAAGACTGAAGAAAACTACCTTTGACTTACTGGCAAATCTGCATTTCAAAAAAAAGAATATGAAAACTAGTAAT
>NW_012140636.1:908629-909598 GCF_000956105.1 Propithecus coquereli | reverse complement strand
CTTGCAGTTAGAAAACAGAAATACTAATTTTTATAGAAGTTAACTTACACATAATTTTTTATTTTCACTTTCCCTCTGGATTTTTCAAGTGGCTAAATTACAGATGAAAATAGAGATATTTGCTCAAGATCTATTATTCACCTCTGGCTTTAGCCTCAGCTCTTAGAAGGCCGAACAGCTCATTGCTTACTTCAGTGTCATTTCTGGAACTTCAAAATTTGTGCATAATCAATGATCACGTGCTTGATACCATATTTCAGCTGACAATGCTGAGAAAGTACTACTCCTGGAATAATATAATGCCAAATTTTAAGTATTAAGGATACTAAAATCATTGACAAAAAACCTGTGATAATCATTTCATTTTTCAGAGACTGAAAATTTCAGATTCTTGCATTCAGAAGTTCATTCCATAATGGCCAACGCTGAATATTAATGCCAATATTTGACCATGGTGGAATTAGATCAAAATGTTCACTTTATATACCTCTACTAAAAACCATGCTCTCAGTCTGTCCATTAAGTAACAGCATTATTATAGTGACAATCTAGGAAGATTATAAATAAAAGTCAACCTGGTCTACTTGGTCAAATTTAATAGGCAGAATTAGCAAGAGGCACCAAAATAACTACCTACTCCGTCCTTCATCGAAATAATTTGTTTAAAATGGCATTTGTAGCAGAACTTCATGAATGCAACCTGCTTTGGCAAACTGATTAGAAAACTCTGTTGGACAAACAGTAAAAATTCACAATTTTTTTTTATAGAGTACAACAATAAATAATGATGTAAAGAACAATAGTAAAAAATAAAATAGTCTAACTTCTCAGCTGAATAGTAAAAGTCTTTAACAAGCACCATTTAACTCACTGGAGTAATTTGACAAATTGGGCTTCAAAAGATGTGAAATTAAAAGTACATCTCCTATGTTTTTATAAACAGAGAAAAAAATGAACAGAAAAATACAT
>NW_012140636.1:905425-906916 GCF_000956105.1 Propithecus coquereli | reverse complement strand
TTTGATATACTACTGGAAGTCCTAGACAGAGCAATTAGGTAAGAGAAAAAAATAAAGGGCATCTAAATTAGAAAGAAAGAAGTCAAATTATCGTATGGACAGGAAGCATCTGAATCAACGTATCCTAAGTTTCAATCTGGTGTCAATCTACTCTTAGGACTAATAAACAATTCCAAAATGTTCTCTTCCACAGAAACTATGCTGGTGGGTCTTTGGGACCATTTTCGGTATTTATCTGCATACTTTAAAAATTTTATCTATGAAGGTAAAGAACACTCCCTAACTATGGATAACGCTTAAGTTATTAGGTCCAAGGAAACTTGTTTTATTCCCTATTCAATGGATTTAAAAATTGGATACGCTCAGAGTTTCACTGTATGGACAGGAAGCATCTGAATCAACGTATCCTAAGTTTCAATCTGGTGTCAATCTCCTCTTAGGACTAATAAACAATTCCAAAATGTTCTCTTCCACAGAAACTATGCTGGTGGGTCTTTGTGACCATTTTCGGTATTTATCTGCATACTTTTAAAAATTTTATCTATGAAGGTAAAGAACACTCCCTAACTATGGATAACGCTTAAGTTATTAGGTCCAAGGACAGAGTTGATTTTTCTCCTGGATTATAAAGGAGGTATTTATTACTCAAATATTCTACTAAAAATTTAGCAGAGGCGTGTATACTGAAATTCAATAGTAAATACACATAAAAAGAAACGTCACGCACCAGTGCTAATAGAAAATGCCTCCTAGGCCAAGGCAGGAGAATGGAGACCAGCCTAGGCGACACAGCAAGGCCCCCATTCTCTACTCTGCAAAAAGTACCTCTTGAATTTTAAAAGCTATTGTTTTTGTCTCAGTGACTCATCTACGTGGACAGGATCAATACCAAATTACCTGAAGTCAGTAAAGAAGATCTACTATTTAAGTCTTTCAATACAAATTTTAAAGAAAAGAGTGAGGAATTGGCACAACAAAAGTACTTAATAATTATGCCAAACAAACAAAATTTAAGTTAATGCAAATTAAGAAGAAAAAGAATCACTTCACAAACTATGATGCTCATGACAAACAAAACTGAAAAAGGAAACAGAGGAAAGAAGAGGATAGTTACAACTTAGCATTTGTTCTCCTTAAGAACACTAAAGATTATGTCTCTTTTATCCAGTTTTGAAAACTACATTCAAATTGCAGCTTTTGAAATAATGTAACAAAAAGACTATTTGTCCAATAATACTCCGAGAAAAGTTAATACAGCTTTCCAAGGTATCTACGTTATTTCTTGGTAATACTTGGACACTAGAAAAAAGCTTACTCTTAAAAAAGAAGTACGTTATGCATTCAGACTGTGCACTGCGTGTGGTTAATCATTACGTTCTCAGTACACTTCTCTACACGCCGCTATCCTACTACAGGGACTCAATCACTGTCTGCTCTGGATTAGAATTAGTGATGCTTTTGAAGACCATTTGGCCATTTGATTTACTTTTA
>NW_012140636.1:904769-905375 GCF_000956105.1 Propithecus coquereli | reverse complement strand
ATAGGGTATGTAGTGTTATATTTATATGTTATATTGGCAGAATACTTGAATTATGGTTACAGTATTTATAATGATCATGCACCAAGGAGCTTTCCAAGTTAGAAATTATTTTGATTACTTACCAGTAGACAGAGATCTTTACTAGTGGATCACTCTGCAGATTCTTGTTCTTTAGCAGTATATTTATTTATTTATGCATTTTGACTACTTTCTCAAATACTGCAGAGCTGTTGAATCATCAAATTTCAGGTACGTAAGCGTGAGCACTAGCGCATGCATTGAATGAGAGTCAAACTCCACTATATGTCTGCATATATGTAAGCATCACACACCCCCTCAGTTCTGTTGGTACAAATTATAAAATTCCAACAGTAGGGACATCAGAGGAGTAATGAATTTTATGAAGGAGATAACTCAACGGAAGACTGTCACTTAGAAGATAATGCTCTTCATGTTCTCTAGCTCGGCATTTCTACTGCTTTCTTGGACTGCTTTTATAGATTTTGGTTCCAGGGAGAAATGGGGCAAAAAAATTAAGAAATGGCACAGAGCTTATCATACTTAGTGAATATTACACTCACTGAAGAGTAATATTTGAAATTGTGG
>NW_012140636.1:900763-901964 GCF_000956105.1 Propithecus coquereli | reverse complement strand
AGAAAACTACCTTTGACTTACTGGCAAATCTGCATTTCAAAAAAAAGAATATGAAAACTAGTAATTAGAAATGATGTAACAGTACAGTAGAGCTTCAAGTTTAAATTAAGCAAGGTTTAGCTCTAACACTGGAAAGGAAACTTCTTAAATATAGCTACCAAAAGGATGAATGTTGTTAAAAACTATCTACCCAAATGCACAGGTACAAGTAAGGACTTCCTTGTCAGTTCCTTATTACTTAGTATCTTTTGCTGATTGATCAGGAAAATGGAGAACTTTCATTCTAAACCTAGTGTTAAGGATATAATATTTACATGTGTTTAAAGTTAAATTCAATTATTTTTAAAGCCTTCTTTACACAAAACATGCATATTATGTTTCACATCCAGATTTTCCCTTCAATTTAAGCCTGAGGTTATACATTTCAATAACAATAGAAATTTTTTTTCAAAAGAACCATGATTCATTAATATTGAGAATATTGGAGGTTTAAAACAATACGTCTATACAGTTCTTGCTTTCTAGAAGTTAACAAAAAAAATTCAAAAGTTCTGTTCTGAAAATAAAATTGTCTCTACACAGCAAAATTTCCCTTTTGTAAAAGTTCTCAAGATCAATGACAAAATTACATGTGTCAAAGTAATGTAAAACAGCAGCAGCAGTAACAAAAAAACCCAAAGCAAAAATCACAAGAGATATAGGAAACATATTTTATTATTCTGTAGAGGCCTACCCATTTACTGTTCTCAATCCAGTGACACCTAGAATGATTATACCTTAATCTAGGAGGTAATGTTTTTCCCTATACTCACTCCAGGTTAAATTATTTGCTACAGATCAACTCTTATTATAATGAAAAATGCTACAAAGGAAATTTCTATATACGTGTCTACTCTGATTAAAGAAAACTCTATGCTCTCATCTCAGAAAGAAACTGGTCATTTAAAAAGTGGTCTTTTTTAAAAAAAAATTTACTGCCCCTTTAAAAAATAGACCACTACCAGCTGTTGCTTAAGCAGCTTTTATGAGGAAAAACCAATCCAGTCACTTATTGTATGGCACTGCTGAGATAAAGGCCACATCTACAGTAAGTATAAATTTAAGCCTAAATTTTTATGTAGCAAATTAAGCTAAATGCCAGGTTAATTTATATCCCAACATGTACACCTTACAAATGTGTTTAAAAACAAAAAATTCCTTG
>NW_012140636.1:888511-889259 GCF_000956105.1 Propithecus coquereli | reverse complement strand
TCAGAAAACTGAACATTAGGATTACAAATCTAAATGTTCAGACTTTCAATAATATGAATTGAAGGTTTATCCCATCGCTAAATAGCAAAAGCTCAAATAGTATTTGATTCTAACTGCTGAATAAATACGGGCTTTCAAAACATAAATCATGCACGCTTAGGACTTCAAAGAAGCTACACTAAGCCTCAATTTCATGTACTAGGAAACTAAGGCTTAGAAACTATTAATATGTGGGGCTACTTGCAGTGAATTTTTAAAGCAAAGCTGGCTTCCTATCAACACTAAGCTATTCAATAACTCAACAAATTTAAGTACAAATTTGTTCAACAAATTTAATGCGATAAAAATATAACTACAACTAGAAGCAGATTACCTATTTGTGTTTCAGAACCACTATGGTTTTCTTCCCTTCCTTTTCTTCCCTCTCCTTCTGCCATCCCTTCCTCCCAGCCCCGTTTGCACTGCCTGTAACGCAGCTTTTAACTCATGTGTTATTGAAAGTAGGCTGAAGACGTAAACTCAATCTCTAAACTAGAAATTGCATTATTACCAAATTTAAGAAAAGCAAAGCACATAATACAATACATTGTCTGAGTTCCACAAATATTAACCACCACTATAGGCATGTTTACACACTTTGTTTCTTTATAGGCAAGTCAGCCAGGGAAATAAGGTAAAAGATTTTTACTAAAATATTTAATAGAATATAAGGATTCAAAGGAATGAATGGCATGTTATTAAAATCAGT
>NW_012140636.1:876700-877276 GCF_000956105.1 Propithecus coquereli | reverse complement strand
AATAAATATGGGCTTTCAAAACATAAATCATGCACGCTTAGGACTTAAAAGCAGCTACACTAAGCCTCAATTTCATGTACTAGGAAACTAAGGCTTAGAAACTATTAATATGTGGGGCTACTTTCAGTGAATTTTTAAAGCAAAGCTGGCTTCCTATCAACATTAAGCTATTCAATAACTCGATAAATTTAAGTACAAATTTGTTCAACAAATTTAATGCGATAAAAATATAACTACAATTAGAAGCAAATTACCTATTTGTGTTTCAGAACCACTATGGTTTTCTTCCCTTCCTTTTCTTCCTTCTCCTTCTGCCATCCCTTCCTCCCAGCCCCGTCTGCACTGCCTGTAACGCAGCTTTTAACTCATGTGTTATTGAAAGTAGGCTGAAGACATAAACTCAATCTCTAAACTAGAAATTGCATTATTACCAAATTTAAGAAAAGCAAAGCACATAATACAATACATTGTCTGAGTTCCACAAACATTAACCACCACTATAGGCATGTTTACACACTTTGTTTCTTTATGGGCAAGTCAGCCAGGGAAATAAGGTAAAAGATTTTTACTAAAATA
>NW_012140636.1:876175-876650 GCF_000956105.1 Propithecus coquereli | reverse complement strand
TCAAAGAAACCATATAGGACACAGTATAATTCTAGATGACAGTATGTAATTCCTAAATATTAGTACTAGGATCTTTTTAATGGCATTTTCTATAGTTCCTATAGAAGCACGTTCCCTTTTTTCATTCTTAATTTGTGTGTCATTTTTCCTTATTCCCTCTGTTCCCTCTATAGTGCACACCGATATACATCAATACCGCAACCAATGGTCAAATACACCTTCCATTAAGTGTACATCTACATTGCATAGAACTGATGTCATTTAACCATTGGAACATATGAATAGCTTTAGAATACTTTCTAGCCCTTGAAGATAGGAATGGAAAGAGATGAAAGGAAGAATATCTGTCTTTCTAAATCTGACTCCCTTATATAAAATACAGCTTCTAGAACAGGGCTTTCCGGTAGACAAATGTAAGAACCACAAATGTGAGCCCCATGTGTAATTTAAATCTATCAGTAGCCACATTAAAAAA
>NW_012140636.1:873613-874990 GCF_000956105.1 Propithecus coquereli | reverse complement strand
TTCCAAACTATGCCTGGTATTAATATAATGAACGTGAAAAATATTGTTTATTTTTAAAATATTCATAGTAAGAATGCTTAAACCATACCATTGAGGTTTTTTGTTGTTGTTGTTTTGGTACTGATTAACCTGGGCAACCCTTCAGAAACTAGTCCCATTTAGTAAACTAACCATTTTGTATTTCTGAAACAGCAATTTAATGTTGGCTACGTATTAATTTTATATTCTACTTAGGAATTCTTTGTCCATCAATTTTCAAATACTTGTGTTTTGCACTGCAGTAAATATGATTTTTAATTTTTCCCCCAGAGATAAAGCAAGTTTTCAGTGTTGTTTACCATTCTCATTGCTATAGTTCATCAGCATGCCACAAAAGACAGTCAAGAGCTTCTCACTGGCGGGATCTGTTATACTGCACAGTGACCTTAAATGGTCAATTACAATCTGTGCACCACCTGCTTGGTCAACTGCACTTCTGCCCTCATCTGTAAAACAAAGAGTTAAATTAAAAATAAAAGAAAAAAGAAATGTACCTTACAATTTCAAATATAAAACATAACAGTGTTATTCCTTATTTAGTGAGTAAGTAGAAAATAAATCTAAGCAGGGCATTAAATATGTCTTTTCGGAAAAACAAAACAAATAAACATGGAAATGGGAGTGGGATGGGGAAAAGAGACAATCACTTTTTAGCAAAAAAAGATTATTCTCCCTGGCATCATAAAGGAGCTTAAAGAACTTCTCTGTGTCCTAGGAGCTTATGATGTGAAATATTTCACCCCGTCTTTCACAAATGAGAATTCTGTGTAAGAGGAAGACGTAGAAACCAGGTGATATTCTATTGGTATAAGATTTTGTTCCTCAGGTTAAAAATCACTAACTTTATCTTTCTATCAGTGGTTTTCAAAGTCAGCTATCATCAAAGAAACCATATAGGACACGGCATAATTCTAGATGACAGTATGTAATTCCTAAATATTAGTACTAGGATCTTTTTAATGGCATTTTCTATAGTTTCTATAGAAGCATGTTCCCTTTTTTCATTCTTAATTTGTGTGTCATTTTTCCTTATTCCCTCTGTTCCCTATATGTCAATACCGCAACCAATGGTCAAATACACCTTCCATTAAGTGTACATCTACATTGCATAGAACTGATGTCATTTAACTATTGGAACACATGAATAGCTTTAGAATACTTTCTAGCCCTTGAAGATAGGAATGGAAAGAGATGAAAGGAAGAATATCTGTCTTTCTAAATCTGACTTCCTTATATAAAATATAGCTTCTAGAACAGGGCTTTCCGGTAGACAAATGTAAGAACCACAAATGTGAGCCCCATGTGTAATTTAAATCTATCAGTAGCCACATTAAAAAA
>NW_012140636.1:861649-872046 GCF_000956105.1 Propithecus coquereli | reverse complement strand
ATTAAAATCAGTATTATTGTTCACCTAAAAATAATTTCCAAAAGATTCCTTATTCTAAACTTTTATATCCCTGAATGTAAGCTCGCTAGCTCTTCTCACACAAGTAACATCTAACTTGTGATGCATCCCGAGCCGTCACCTCTAAAAATACAGTTTTTCAAAATACTTTTTTTCGCAATTTAAAAACCTATAATTTTCACTCTACCTTCCACTTCCATGGCTTAAACATCATCTTTTTCTTATTTCTTCTCAGAATTTCTCCTATCAAATACAAATAGTGAATTATGCCTACACACATATCTGATATTAGTTTTGCTCCCACTCTCTAATTATTTGCATAATAACAGGATCTTGGTTTCTTATGCATCCATCTGCTTAAATGCCTTCTTTCCCACCAGAAGTTATAATCCTTTGTGACATAAGGAGTGGTTGCTCTGGTGATGATGATGATGATGATGATGCGGCACTGCAGAAAATTATGAGTACGTGAGAGAAATAAACAGCAAGAGCTGATCATACTAGTAAGAAGCTTTCATCTAATTTGGTCAAAAATTAATATTGAGAAACACGAGAAAAGTAGATACGTGGAGATGCTGTTGAATAAATTATCTTTTGTTAAAGAAGATTTAGCAAATAAAAAGAGTTCATCTTTAACATTCTGAAGTATCAGGAGTTTGTGCACTGCCTCACTCTCTCTGCTATAAAAAGCATCTTGCCCACAATGCTCTGCCAGTGTTAATTGCTGATGCTGGCCGAGCGCAGGCTGCGTACATGCGCCACAGTAAGCGCTGTTTCCACGTTAAAGATGGTATACAGCATACAGGTACAAGTGCTTTTTGAAGTTACTGACGGCCAAAATGAAAGCTAAGACACTGAGAAGGCAGATGCAAAATAACTTTTATTGTGAATGTACTTTAAGGATAATAACACTGATTAGTGAATTAAGATAAATTATAAACCGTACTTCTTTTCTCCTATATTTCAACTCAGACTTTCCTTAAAGAAATTATGATGATTAAATATCAGCATTCTGAATTGGAACTTGGGAAGTCTGAATTCTAGTTCAGTTCCCTCATTACACGGTTTTTAAAAGCGTATACTGTCTATGCCTGCGGTCCCCACCCCGAGGGCCGCAGACTGGTACTGCTCCGTGGCCTGTTGGGAACTGGGCCGCACAGCAGGAGGTGAGCAGCGGACAAGCGAGCGAAGCTTCGTCTGTATTTACAGCTGCTTCCCATCGCTCACCTCACCACCTGAGCTCCGCCTCGTGTCAGATCAGCAGTAGCATTAGATTCTCATAAGAGTATGAACCCTATTGTAAATTGTGCATTGTAAGGGATCTAGGTTGCGAGCTCCTTATGAGAATCTTATGCCTGATGATCTGAGGTGGAGCTGAGGCGGTGATGCTAGCGCTGGGGAGCGGCTGCAAATACAGATGGTCATCAGCAAAGACCATAATAAATCAACTGCTCGCAGACTGACATCAAACCCCTATCAGTGAGTGGCAAGTGACAATTAAGCTGCATCTGGTGGCAGGCTTTAAGTCAGAATCTGACGCTTAAAGATTCTAGCCTGCCCATTATTTTATTTACCACTTCCGTCTGCGCCTCTTTCCCACAATGCATACTTGTCTCAGTCACAGTTTTTGTAAACCCACAAGCTAATCCTAGCAAAAATGAGTAAAATACAAACATTGCTGGAGAGCTTCTTTGAAAAAGGGCAAAGACCCAATGGTGAGACAGCAGAAGACTCTACGACTGCCAACAAAATGAAAGGTGCGTTTAAAAGAAAATACCCAGAGTCCTACTTAAATTATGGGTTCATCGCAACAGGTGATTCACATTCTCCAAGCCTGCTTGGTATAATATGTGGCAACAGGCTATCCAATGAAGCCGTGAAACCTTCAAAACTGCTTTGCCACATGGAGACCAAACACCCTGCATTAAAAGACAAGACTTTGGAGTGTTTCAAAAGAAAAAAAAAGTGAACATGAAGAACAGAAGCAATTATTGAAGGCCACCGCTTCATCAGATGTGTCTGCACTGAGAGCATCATGCTTAGAGGCTAAATGCATCGCTAAAGCTAAGAAGCCCTTTACTATTGGTGAAGAGTTGATCCTGCCTGCTGCTAAGGACATTTGCCGTGAACATTTAGGAGAGGCTGCAGTTCCAAAGGTGGCACATGTTCCTCTTCCGGCTAGCACCGTAACTAGACGAATTAATGAAACAGCAGAGGATACTGAGGCACAATTATTAGAGAGGATGAAGGAGTCACTGTGGTTCGCAATCCAGGCTGACGAGTCTACCGATGTTGGCAACAAGGCGACAATGCTTGTTTTTGTGCGATATATTTCTCAGGAGGACGTGCATGAGGATAGGTTATGTGCACTTTCATTGCCAACCAACACCACAGCTGCAGAACCATTCGAGTCTTTGAATGATTCCATACCAGGAAAACTGAATTTTGTGTCGGTATATGCAGGGACGGAGCAGCTGCCATGACTAGACAGCTTCCTGGTTTCCCTACTCGGGTCAAGGAGGTCACTTCTGGATGTGAGTCTACACACTATGTTTATCCTTAGAAAAATGCTGGCTAGCCAAAAAACGTCACCTGAACTAAACAACGTTTTGCAGGCTGTGATTAAAATTATCAACTGCATAAAGTACATGCCCTTAACTCCTGTCTGTTCGCACAGCTCTGTAAGGAGATGGACGCAGAGCACACACGTCTTCTCTTATACAAGAAGTGAGATGGCTTCTAAAGGTAGATCACTGGCCAGAGTTTTGAATGATGAGAGCCGCTCCAGAGATTTCTTTTAGAAAAACAGTCACCTCTGGCAGCACATTTCAGTGACACAGAATGGGTCGCAAAACTTGCTTACTTGTATTCCATATTCAACCTACTCAACAAACTCAATCTATCATTTCAGGGGAGAACCACAACTGTTCAAGTCCATGGGGTGGGGGGAGATGGTTTCGGGATGATTCAAGCACATTACATTTATTGAGTACTTTATTGCTATTACTATTACATTGTGAAATATAATGAAATAATCACATAACTCGCCATAATGCAGAATCAGTGGGAGCCCTGAGCTTGCCTTCCTGCAACTAGACGGTCCCGTCTGGGGTGACGCGGGACAGTGACAACTGAAGTGTGTTGCTTATGTCCAGTCTACTCCGTAATCTCGTTCTGGTGGCTGTCACTGCAGAAAACCCTGCTTAGCAAAGATAGGATGTTGGAAATGGAAGCAGGCTTTTCAGTGCTTCTGTGGCAATCTCAGGATATTCCGCTTTGACTTTAATCCAGAACGTATGGAGATTTAAAGTTGTCTCAAACATAACTTTTAAGGCCACTGTCATTTGCAATCTCAAGCAGTTGATCCTCTTCTATCACGGACAAAGTCGATTCACCTGGCTTATTCACAACTGGGTCGCAGATCCATTCCTTCCCAGTTCGAGGTCTTTTTGTGGTTGGGAAGTGATGCTCAAACTCTTTTGAAAGCTGAGGTAGGTGATCATGCACCACCTGGGAGAAAGAAGGCCCTGGCTCAGTCTCTTTCAAAATCTCTGCTGATGTCTGAAACCTGCCAAAAATCCCAATGTTCACTCATTCAGTGAGTCATGGACCTAAATGGCCCTCATTCAGGTTTCTGCTGCAAGATTTACAGAGATAAAGAAGCTGAAATTCAGTTTAAAAAAGAAAAATCACTAAAAAAGAAAAAAGTCAAAATGGAATATATGATCACTAGTAATCAGTGGTGTCCAAACTGCCAAATAGCTGGCTGGAAGACAATCTTGTATTTATTGTTTCAGATCCTGCTATGTGTTGTGAAAAGCATTTTGAAGATACGTAGATACTGTATGTACATAGGTAATCCTAATGGTCCGCCTCACATCAGAAACTGACTCTTCCTAACTCTACCTCTTTAAAGACACCACGGTGGTAGCTGGAAATCAGCCATGGTGGGAGTATTTGCATGGAATTTTTCCAAAAGCTATATATTACGTCATTTTTTTTTCTTTTTTCCCATAATGCCAATTGTTAATTTACCAGCACAACCCTGGAAACCTAATTGTATTTTTGTGAATTATATATTCACATATACAAACTCTGATAGATTAAAAAAGTATAAAATAAAATAATTAGTCATGGGCTATGTTGGCTAGTGATGTTAATATCAGACCCAGAAAGCAAATTTTTAATACAGACCCTTCAGTGTCAGCCAGAAAGGCAACTTGATTTTTACTTAAGTACTTTGTCTGCTGATATGATAATTTGCAAATGCACTTTTTATAAATATCTAATTTTACTTAGATATATTTTAAATAGTATAAAACGCAGAGATCCTAATAAAGCTCCATGAATTTTAACAGATGTATATCCCACGTAACTAACAATAAAATGAAGACACAGAGAATTCCCATCATCTCTGAATGTTCCCTTGTTTCTTTTCCAGTCAATAACCAAATCCACCCTCCTACTCCTTGCCCAGGCAACCATAGTCCAATTTCTAACATTACAGATTAGCTTTATTTACTCTAGAACAACATCTAAAAGGAATAATAAATACAGTAAGTACATTTTTATGTTTGACTTCTTCCTTCAGAATAACACTTTGAAACTCATCCTTGCATTTCTGAAGAACTACTAAAAATTGTCATCTTTGAAACCAATCCCTGGTGCCAAAAAGGTTGGGGACTGCTGGTCTATGTCATTAAATTCTTTCTTAGCTTCAACTGAGAATCTGTTTTTGAAGATTCAATTGTGAAAAATTTGTTGGCACCTTTTCCAAAAAATCTTTTCAGGGTATCCCTGAACTTAACAAATATTAAGTTGTCTAACATGTACACTAACCAGAAAGAATTTGATTGACAAAATCTGTTTCATATATAATTGGTTTAGGGCTTAAAGTGGCATAGAATTAACAACATAATTTTCATATCCATATCGAAACTCATGAAGAGTCACAAATCCATTCACTGAGATTCATTCTGAGAATAAAAGAAATTTCCAAAATTCATAGAGAATATGCTTTGATTAACAGTATTTAGGAACAAAACAAAGAATGAATGAATTATATAATCTTTTCTTTAACTTTGTAAACTTATGGGCTTTCTAAGCATGAACAAGCCCTTAATTGCACTGCATAATCTTTTCACGTCCCTGTTACATTACCCACGATGACTTGTCCAAATATTCACAACTTTCCACAGCTCCCTCCCTTTCCCAACTTCCCTATTTTTAACAGACACCACACTTCCCGCTTCACAAAGACAACAGAACACAACAGGCACAATCTTCCTTTTTCGCCCTTGGGCATAGGATTATACCAATTGCATCCAATCACTTTAAGTACCTCATACTGTAATTCAAGTTCAGTTATAGCTAATTAAGAGTAAAGAAACAAGATTTTCAACAGAAGGTCAGACTTTCCAAGCAAAGAAAGTTGTGGACATATCATAAGCTAAGGTCTTTAAGGAACTGAATGGAAAGAACGATTAATGATGAAATACTAGGACTATCCTGGTTATCAGAGAGGGAATTTGAATTTCTTTGCTACCTACAATTTGAAATTTTAACTTAAGAATTTCAATAAAGGTAGAAGAGTTTAATATTAGAGACATAATATCACTAAAGCAGTAACTTACCATAAAATAACTATAATAAGGTCTCTTATTAAATTCTGGGTTTTGGTAAGTTTGACCATAAGAAAGCCTCTTAATGTCTGTTGACATCAGTGTGCTAATCTGGAAAAGGGAAAGCAGGGGCAGAGGACTGCTGAGAGCTTCATTTTAGCTCTAAAGCTCTTACTCATTTCTGTCTTTACTGTGCCTAATACCATGTTGTGCACACAGGAAGTACTTAACATATGGTCTGTGTGGTTTTCTTTAATGAACCAAAAAAAAACCCCTTTGAATCTTGCTGTTTTAAGCTTTCCAATCATTAATCATTTTAATTCAGGTACTTACTTTTCCCAAGTAATTATTACTAGAAACTATAAAACCTTGGCAATTTAATCAGAAATTCTTTTATCAAGGTCAGCTGGAAAGCTGAGTTCTGAATTTTTTCTTGCTGAGTTCTGAAAAATTGTATTGTCTAGAAATAATTTTGATGTGTTCTTTCTTAGTGAACAGAATAGATGATTCAAGTCAAAACAATTATAACTTAAGTCCTAGTTTGCTGGTGTTAGTTTGCAAAAAGTGATAGCACTACAAAACTGCCATGATAAAATTTATTTTAAGTAAGTTCCTCATGGTTTTTCCTTTGGACTCCATTGCTATGCCACTTTTTAGCCTCTAAGAACAAATAGTTTATTACCATAGTTTTTGAACATGTCTAATATATAATAAACAAGGACTTCAAAAAATAGACAACATAAATTAGACTTATTTTAAATGTAAGAACACAAATACTACGAGTCTTTTTAGTTAATACCAGTTGATTTTATAACTGAGACTAGAGTCCTACATTTTAAACTTCAAAGAGCCCATTAGTTCTCAGTGTATGCTGGCCATACATGTTATGAAATTCAGATGTCTTAGAAAGCTAAATGAAAAAAAACCTTACTGAAAATTCTAAAACTATCCCATCATGAGTTAAGGAAATGACTAATTTTAATTTTACCGGAACTGCATGTGAAGAATGCTCCATATATTAGTGGCAAATAGGATGGAGTGTGTGAATAATTTCATTAAAATGTTACTTTAAAAAACTGTTAGTTGCATCTTTAAATTTACCTGAAGTGACACCAAGTATAAATATTCTTCCAAAAAGGTTAGTATATTCTTACTCTGGCTTTCAGATTCAGTAATTTAGTATCTTTATCTGTATGAAATAATGTTACTGATATGGAGTATGCTTTTGAGACACAAATGTCATTTCTACTTATTATGGGTTGAATTTTGCACCCCAAAATATATGTTTAAGTCCTAATCCCTAGTACCTTAGAATGTGACCTTATTTGGATAGAGGGTCATTGTAGATATGATTAGTTAAGATGAGGTCATACTGAAGTTGGATAGGTCTTTAATCCAGTATGACTGGTGTCTTTATAACAGGAGGAGAATTCCATGTGAAGACAGAGGCAGAGATTGGAGTTATGCCACCACAAGCCAAGGAACACCTGAGGACATCAGAAGCTAGAAAGAGACAAAAAAGAGAAAAGGCCTCTTTTCCTACAGGTTTCTCAGAGAGCATGGCCCTGCTAACACCTTGATTTTAGACCTATAACCTCCACAACTGTGAAGCAATAAACTTCTCTTATTTTAAGCCAGTCTGTGGTACTTTGTTATAGCAGCCCTAGGAAACTAATACTCTAACTCCACACAAACATCATGAAATGTTCAAGCTTCATACTTTTTCTTTTAGGTCAGTATTGTTTAGAAATGGGTTTTTGCTCCACAGGCTAATAGTGATGGATGCTCTGCGTGGTCCTTGTCAGCAGCAGTTTGCTGCTGGGAGAGGAGCAAGGGCACGGAGATAATCCCTTGTGGTGCAGGTGTGCACGGATGGTTGAAGGGAAAGCGGGGACACCCAGAAAAGTCCTCCAGCACCCCCACTCTAAGCACAAGGTCAGAGCGGCCCACCACTAAAGGAATCTGAAGAATGTACTGCACGGAACTAGGCTTAGCAACAATAGCACGTGAACCCAGCTCAACTCCTGACTAGATTGGCCTGGCCCCTACCCCACACCAACAGCCTAAAATGAAAGTGTGCTCATTTCCAGAGATTAAATAGTGTTCATCTCAACCTTTACTGTTTTTCTATACATAGTATCTAGCATTCAATAAAAAATTAAGAGATGCATTAAAAGAGAAAGAAAAATTCTGTCAAAAAAGATGAATAAACCAGCAGAACCAAACTCACAGGTGATGATCCAGATGTTAAAACTATCAGACAGGAACTTTGTAACTACAATAAAAATATTAAAAGATCTAATGGAAAAAGTGAATGACATCCAAGAACAGATGTGGAATTTTGCAGAAAAATGGAGACTATACGAAAAAGTTAAATGGAAATGCTAGAAATGAAAAACAAAGATTTCAAAGAAATAATTCAAAACCAAAGAAAGACTGTGAACTTGCAGATCAGTAGAAATTATACAAACTAAAACATGAAGAGACCAAAAGAGTGGGGGTGGGGAGGACCCAAGAGCTAAAGGAAAATAGCAAATGGTCTAAAATAAGCGTACAGCAGTCCCCCCTTAACCACAGTTTTACTCTCTATGGCTTCAGTTCTCATGGTCAACTGCAGTCTGAAAATACTACATAGAAAGTTCCAGAAATAAGCAATTCATAAGTTTTAAATTGTGCACTGTTCTGAATAGCGTGATGAATTCTCACATCGTCCCACTCAGGACATGAATCATCCCTTTGTCCAGCATATCCCTGCTGTCTACGCTACCTACCCATCAGTCACTTAGCAGCTCTCTTGGTTATCTCACAGAACTGGGGCGAAACAGACACCTTCACAATTATAGCACAGGTGCTTGTTTAACATTAACCTTTGTTTCAGGCACAGTGGATATAAACAGGAATGTACGAAGGCCTTGCTTTCAAAGGGTTTTTATTCCAATGAGAAAGACAGAATAGTAAACAGAATAAAAGCTTCTATACAGTTTGTTAAATAGTGTTATGGGAGCAGAAAAGAGAATATATATCTCTTCTGGAGGAATGGATAGAGGGAAAAGGAGAAAGTAAGTTTATATAAAATTTCACAGGAATAAAATGTTCATAATAAACATATTCACCTAATATCTACAAATAATCCACCATAGGTAGGTGTGTTAAAATTCAAATGTTTTCTCTAGCTCACCTGCAATCTAAGTTAAATCCTATTTAATAGGAGTAAAGTTTCCTTAAAGTATTAATTAATTACAAGTACTGCATAATCACTTTAATCAAGGTATCTCAAAAACTGTGACCAAATTAGCACTCGTTCTCCTTTAATTTACTAACCATTTGGAAGAATGCCTACTATGTTTCATACACTGAACTAGGTCCTGGGAATACAAAGATAAATAATTCACAGTTTTATTTGGAGAGGTGAAAAAGTGGAGCGTATGAAAGAAAACATTTAATTTAAGCAGTAAACACAATTAAGGGCTCAGAGTATAATATAATGGAAGTCAAATAAAGAAATTAGTTTTTCCTGGAGGAGTCAGAAAAAGGCTCAGGGTCATGTTTCCCAGAATGTTTTACAAGCCCTTACTGCAATTTATTATGTGTATAAAAAGAAACAAAGTGTGCACTTTTAAAAGTTCTAATTGGATTCCCTTCCTTATTTATTGAGGAAAAATTTATGTAAAATAAACTACGTAGAGTTAAAGTGTGAAACTGATTAGTTTTGACAGTTCTATATACCCTAGAACCTATCACCACTAACCAAGATAACAAGCATTTTCATCACAACCAAAAGATCCCTCGCATCCCTTTGTTGGGATGTATAGTAGGCTGCTTAAAAACAGGAAGATTCAACAAGTTAAATCTTTGTTATTCTATTGTTCTACTACGGTAGCATATCTCTTGATTTTGAGTTGCAGTCTTTAGCATCATACTATCTCTGGACTTAAACATTTTGCAAATAACAAAGGATTATCCTCTAATGTAGAAATTCTAGACTTTGAATCTGCACAGTATAAATGTTCCTTCTCAATACATAAATTTTTTAAGTACAAACATTACTGTATGTGACCTATATACTCAAAGGGAGAAAAAAAAACCAATCATTTTTTGGTGTTAAAAGGGGGGTCTTTACACTCAAAGAGGTTAAAAGCCAAAGACCTAAATCATTAAGAATAGTATTTTATTTTTGTCAGATAAACTGGCTATTCTGATCTGCATAATTATGAAGAATTTTTTGTATTCCTCTTAAATATATTGTTTTTTAATTTTGCCAATAGCTATTATAATTTCCCGGAGCAGTGAAGGGTAATGGTAACTAGACATGCCTACATTGTTTTTCAAGATAAAGTCAAAAGATATTTATGAATTCTACTAGGGAAGAAAATTAAATTCTGATGCTTACATTTCCCTCTATAATTCTGCCAAAATAGTCTATTTTTATTATGTACCTTAGACATAACCAAATATGTTTGAAGCAAATTAACAAAAAAAAAAAACCGAACCCATTAACATTTTTTCTGAGATTTAAAAGCAATTTATTCCCATTGCAGGTAAGGTAAAATCTATGAAAGACTAGTTATAAAAGCAAAAGCTATAAATATTACATCAGTGAAATTACAAAAATGAGTCATGAAGAAAAAGCCGTCATGACCATTAAATCCTCACATATCAAAAAAGAAGCCTAAAACTTGTAATTCTGTGACATAATATTATATTCAGGTTTAAAATTTGCATTTATGCAGGAAAATTTCTCTCTCTATATATATGTAT
>NW_012140636.1:856320-861599 GCF_000956105.1 Propithecus coquereli | reverse complement strand
TTTTTAATACAGACCCTTCAGTGTCAGCCAGAAAGGCAACTTGATTTTTACTTAAGTACTTTGTCTGCTGATATGATAATTTGCAAATGCACTTTTTATAAATATCTAATTTTACTTAGATATATTTTAAATAGTATAAAACGCAGAGATCCTAATAAAGCTCCATGAATTTTAACAGATGTATATCCCACGTAACTAACAATAAAATGAAGACACAGAGAATTCCCATCATCTCTGAATGTTCCCTTGTTTCTTTTCCAGTCAATAACCAAACCCTCCTACTCCTTGCCCAGGCAACCATAGTCCAATTTCTAACATTACAGATTAGCTTTATTTACTCTAGAACAACATCTAAAAGGAATAATAAATACAGTAAGTACATTTTTATGTTTGACTTCTTCCTTCAGAATAACACTTTGAAACTCATCCTTGCATTTCTGAAGAACTACTAAAAATTGTCATCTTTGAAACCAATCCCTGGTGCCAAAAAGGTTGGGGACTGCTGGTCTATGTCATTAAATTCTTTCTTAGCTTCAACTGAGAATCTGTTTTTGAAGATTCAATTGTGAAAAATTTGTTGGCACCTTTTCCAAAAAATCTTTTCAGGGTATCCCTGAACTTAACAAATATTAAGTTGTCTAACATGTACACTAACCAGAAAGAATTTGATTGACAAAATCTGTTTCATATATAATTGGTTTAGGGCTTAAAGTGGCATAGAATTAACAACATAATTTTCATATCCATATCGAAACTCATGAAGAGTCACAAATCCATTCACTGAGATTCATTCTGAGAATAAAAGAAATTTCCAAAATTCATAGAGAATATGCTTTGATTAACAGTATTTAGGAACAAAACAAAGAATGAATGAATTATATAATCTTTTCTTTAACTTTGTAAACTTATGGGCTTTCTAAGCATGAACAAGCCCTTAATTGCACTGCATAATCTTTTCACGTCCCTGTTACATTACCCACGATGACTTGTCCAAATATTCACAACTTTCCACAGCTCCCTCCCTTTCCCAACTTCCCTATTTTTAACAGACACCACACTTCCCGCTTCACAAAGACAACAGAACACAACAGGCACAATCTTCCTTTTTCGCCCTTGGGCATAGGATTATACCAATTGCATCCAATCACTTTAAGTACCTCATACTGTAATTCAAGTTCAGTTATAGCTAATTAAGAGTAAAGAAACAAGATTTTCAACAGAAGGTCAGACTTTCCAAGCAAAGAAAGTTGTGGACATATCATAAGCTAAGGTCTTTAAGGAACTGAATGGAAAGAACGATTAATGATGAAATACTAGGACTATCCTGGTTATCAGAGAGGGAATTTGAATTTCTTTGCTACCTACAATTTGAAATTTTAACTTAAGAATTTCAATAAAGGTAGAAGAGTTTAATATTAGAGACATAATATCACTAAAGCAGTAACTTACCATAAAATAACTATAATAAGGTCTCTTATTAAATTCTGGGTTTTGGTAAGTTTGACCATAAGAAAGCCTCTTAATGTCTGTTGACATCAGTGTGCTAATCTGGAAAAGGGAAAGCAGGGGCAGAGGACTGCTGAGAGCTTCATTTTAGCTCTAAAGCTCTTACTCATTTCTGTCTTTACTGTGCCTAATACCATGTTGTGCACACAGGAAGTACTTAACATATGGTCTGTGTGGTTTTCTTTAATGGACCAAAAAAAAACCCCTTTGAATCTTGCTGTTTTAAGCTTTCCAATCATTAATCATTTTAATTCAGGTACTTACTTTTCCCAAGTAATTATTACTAGAAACTATAAAACCTTGGCAATTTAATCAGAAATTCTTTTATCAAGGTCAGCTGGAAAGCTGAGTTCTGAATTTTTTCCTGCTGAGTTCTGAAAAATTGTATTGTCTAGAAATAATTTTGATGTGTTCTTTCTTAGTGAACAGAATAGATGATTCAAGTCAAAACAATTATAACTTAAGTCCTAGTTTGCTGGTGTTAGTTTGCAAAAAGTGATAGCACTACAAAACTGCCATGATAAAATTTATTTTAAGTAAGTTCCTCATGGTTTTTCCTTTGGACTCCATTGCTATGCCACTTTTTAGCCTCTAAGAACAAATAGTTTATTACCATAGTTTTTGAACATGTCTAATATATAATAAACAAGGACTTCAAAAAATAGACAACATAAATTAGACTTATTTTAAATGTAAGAACACAAATACTACGAGTCTTTTTAGTTAATACCAGTTGATTTTATAACTGAGACTAGAGTCCTACATTTTAAACTTCAAAGAGCCCATTAGTTCTCAGTGTATGCTGGCCATACATGTTATGAAATTCAGATGTCTTAGAAAGCTAAATGAAAAAAAACCTTACTGAAAATTCTAAAACTATCCCATCATGAGTTAAGGAAATGACTAATTTTAATTTTACCGGAACTGCATGTGAAGAATGCTCCATATATTAGTGGCAAATAGGATGGAGTGTGTGAATAATTTCATTAAAATGTTACTTTAAAAAACTGTTAGTTGCATCTTTAAATTTACCTGAAGTGACACCAAGTATAAATATTCTTCCAAAAAGGTTAGTATATTCTTACTCTGGCTTTCAGATTCAGTAATTTAGTATCTTTATCTGTATGAAATAATGTTACTGATATGGAGTATGCTTTTGAGACACAAATGTCATTTCTACTTATTATGGGTTGAATTTTGCACCCCAAAATATATGTTTAAGTCCTAATCCCTAGTACCTTAGAATGTGACCTTATTTGGATAGAGGGTCATTGTAGATATGATTAGTTAAGATGAGGTCATACTGAAGTTGGATAGGTCTTTAATCCAGTATGACTGGTGTCTTTATAACAGGAGGAGAATTCCATGTGAAGACAGAGGCAGAGATTGGAGTTATGCCACCACAAGCCAAGGAACACCTGAGGACATCAGAAGCTAGAAAGAGACAAAAAAGAGAAAAGGCCTCTTTTCCTACAGGTTTCTCAGAGAGCATGGCCCTGCTAACACCTTGATTTTAGACCTATAACCTCCACAACCGTGAAGCAATAAACTTCTCTTATTTTAAGCCAGTCTGTGGTACTTTGTTATAGCAGCCCTAGGAAACTAATACTCTAACTCCACACAAACATCATGAAATGTTCAAGCTTCATACTTTTTCTTTTAGGTCAGTATTGTTTAGAAATGGGTTTTTGCTCCACAGGCTAATAGTGATGGATGCTCTGCGTGGTCCTTGTCAGCAGCAGTTTGCTGCTGGGAGAGGAGCAAGGGCACGGAGATAATCCCTTGTGGTGCAGGTGTGCACGGATGGTTGAAGGGAAAGCAGGGACACCCAGAAAAGTCCTCCAGCACCCCCACTCTAAGCACAAGGTCAGAGCGGCCCACCACTAAAGGAATCTGAAGAATGTACTGCACGGAACTAGGCTTAGCAACAATAGCACGTGAACCCAGCTCAACTCCTGACTAGATTGGCCTGGCCCCTACCCCACACCAACAGCCTAAAATGAAAGTGCGCTCATTTCCAGAGATTAAATAGTGTTCATCTCAACCTTTACTGTTTTTCTATACATAGTATCTAGCATTCAATAAAAAATTAAGAGATGCATTAAAAGAGAAAGAAAAATTCTGTCAAAAAAGATGAATAAACCAGCAGAACCAAACTCACAGGTGATGATCCAGATGTTAAAACTATCAGACAGGAACTTTGTAACTACAATAAAAATATTAAAAGATCTAATGGAAAAAGTGAATGACATCCAAGAACAGATGTGGAATTTTGCAGAAAAATGGAGACTATACGAAAAAGTTAAATGGAAATGCTAGAAATGAAAAACAAAGATTTCAAAGAAATAATTCAAAACCAAAGAAAGACTGTGAACTTGCAGATCAGTAGAAATTATACAAACTAAAACATGAAGAGACCAAAAGAGTGGGGGTGGGGAGGACCCAAGAGCTAAAGGAAAATAGCAAATGGTCTAAAATAAGCGTACAGCAGTCCCCCCTTAACCACAGTTTTACTCTCTATGGCTTCAGTTCTCATGGTCAACTGCAGTCTGAAAATACTACATAGAAAGTTCCAGAAATAAGCAATTCATAAGTTTTAAATTGTGCACTGTTCTGAATAGCGTGATGAATTCTCACATCGTCCCACTCAGGACATGAATCATCCCTTTGTCCAGCATATCCCTGCTGTCTACGCTACCTACCCATCAGTCACTTAGCAGCTCTCTTGGTTATCTCACAGAACTGGGGCGAAACAGACACCTTCACAATTATAGCACAGGTGCTTGTTTAACATTAACCTTTGTTTCAGGCACAGTGGATATAAACAGGAATGTACGAAGGCCTTGCTTTCAAAGGGTTTTTATTCCAATGAGAAAGACAGAATAGTAAACAGAATAAAAGCTTCTATACAGTTTGTTAAATAGTGTTATGGGAGCAGAAAAGAGAATATATATCTCTTCTGGAGGAATGGATAGAGGGAAAAGGAGAAAGTAAGTTTATATAAAATTTCACAGGAATAAAATGTTCATAATAAACATATTCACCTAATATCTACAAATAATCCACCATAGGTAGGTGTGTTAAAATTCAAATGTTTTCTCTAGCTCACCTGCAATCTAAGTTAAATCCTATTTAATAGGAGTAAAGTTTCCTTAAAGTATTAATTAATTACAAGTACTGCATAATCACTTTAATCAAGGTATCTCAAAAACTGTGACCAAATTAGCACTCGTTCTCCTTTAATTTACTAACCATTTGGAAGAATGCCTACTATGTTTCATACACTGAACTAGGTCCTGGGAATACAAAGATAAATAATTCACAGTTTTATTTGGAGAGGTGAAAAAGTGGAGCGTATGAAAGAAAACATTTAATTTAAGCAGTAAACACAATTAAGGGCTCAGAGTATAATATAATGGAAGTCAAATAAAGAAATTAGTTTTTCCTGGAGGAGTCAGAAAAAGGCTCAGGGTCATGTTTCCCAGAATGTTTTACAAGCCCTTACTGCAATTTATTATGTGTATAAAAAGAAACAAAGTGTGCACTTTTAAAAGTTCTAATTGGATTCCCTTCCTTATTTATTGAGGAAAAATTTATGTAAAATAAACTACGTAGAGTTAAAGTGTGAAACTGATTAGTTTTGACAGTTCTATATACCCTAGAACCTATCACCACTAACCAAGATAACAAGCATTTTCATCACAACCAAAAGATCCCTCGCATCCCTTTGTTGGGATGTATAGTAGGCTGCTTAAAAACAGGAAGATTCAACA
>NW_012140636.1:853322-854975 GCF_000956105.1 Propithecus coquereli | reverse complement strand
AATAGAAGAGATGTATTTTCTATTTTAAATAAAAGAGATGTATTTCACACTTAAATTACGCTAGACTACGTGTGTGCAAATGTATATATAGTTATGATTTAGAATTTAATCTGAACTGATGAATAGTTTCTCAAAAGGTATAAACATTTACTCCACTCAGCAGAAAGAATGTGAATTATTCACTTTTAAATAGCATTTATTTTTAATACTCCCTCCTAGCCAAAGGAAATACCCCAAACCTACAGCAAGGACAACTCTGATTAAAAGCTGAGAAAAGTTCTCAGTACTTCAGCTTGGTTACAAAGCAAATGAGAAAAATAGAAACACTATTTATTAAAAAGAGCAGAGGACAGTATGTGTTGATAGGGTTTCAGTAAGAGACTAGAAATTTTATGTTTCATGTGACTAAACTTTCACTTCATCTTTAACAAGTGAAATTAGGGTGGTAAAGGGAAGGAAAAAATAGATGTAAACCACAGGAAAAAACAAACAAAAAAAAACACCTTTCTTTCCCAGAGCTTCATAATTAGACTTTCCCCACCCCACCTAAAATTTATTAATCAGAAAAGGAAAATTCTAAAGACCATTTAGACTTTTGACTTGGAGAACAGGAGGGAACCTGGTATCCAAGACACAAAAACTAATCTGGCAACCATACATGACTTCTTACTGAATCCAAGAAAATCACCCAATATTTCTGCCACGTGCAATGTTCTCTCACAGGCTGCCTCCACTTTCATATCCAGAAAATTATTAACAGTAACAATTACTCAAAAACTATTATTCCATGTCTTCACCAAGACATTAGCTTTCCAAAACATAAACTAATCAAGCACTGGGGAAAAAGCTATGTGTTCTTTGCCCTACAATTTTTATTAACGTAAAAATTTATGGAATCTTGGATTTCTTAATACCATTTTAAGAAATGAGGGATTTCAATTTGGTATCAAGTATAAAAGTAGAAAGATCACAGTTCCTCTAGGTGTAAACTGAGGAGTTAAAGGACAGTATTTAACATTTGCTTAAAACTGGTGCAAACTGACAATAAACAACCCAATCTGAGTACTGTCTCTCTTCACATTTTAATTTCCTTCTCTGACCCAGTCAGTGTTTACCACATCACACTGGCCTCCTCAAATGGCTTCCTGATACCTCTGCCTCACCTCTCCCCCATCCTAATCCAAACCACACGCCGCTACGAAATGGAAAATACCAACTTCTTCACTGTCCACCCATCAAAGCACAAAATAATTCCTTAGCCTATGGACATTTTAAGTGCATAACACATTAATAAAGGGATGTAAAATCAAGATCTCTAACCATAGTAGACCTACATTACCATTTAGTTATTTTTTAAAAATCGTATCTTCATGACTGTGTATTACATGTCCCACAGCCCCAACTCTGAACTTCCCCCCACATACCACAAGTTTCTTACCATCACCTTGCTGCTGACTGTTATTAACAGACGGCTTGACTTCTATCTTACTGGGAAGACAGAGGCCATGCCAGAAACCCTCCTTTGACTGCCCTGATTATTACTTTAACATTTTTTTTAAACTTTCATTTATCTTCTGTCACTTTTCTCTAATGCCAAAATGTCCTTTCTTATTTTAATACCAACCCATTTACCTGTGTTCACGATTGTGTGTT
>NW_012140636.1:852193-852637 GCF_000956105.1 Propithecus coquereli | reverse complement strand
TAACATACAGAAAATGACAAGGTATAATGAATGCAAAGTAGAATTGTATTTTGGTTTAAAACTAAAATAAGAAATATACTGAAGTGAAAACTTCAAATTTTTAAGTTGTATCCTTGAAGCAAGTTTACCAATCAAAAAAAAACACATTTGGACCACATTACCCAAATAGACTTACCTTTGCCAAAGTAGTCAGTATTATTTCTTAGATTCTGTTAAAGATTAGTACAAGAAACGATCACAAAGAGAACATTCGGGCAACTTTTCTAGAACCATTATCCAAGATGCTGTCTATAACACCAGTCAAAATCCTCTACATGTTTTAACCAGGTGTGTGCACACAACCATCTAACATCTAACGCTATACTGAGGAATTCCTTCTATCATTTGTCTCAACAGTTTTTTTGACTGAATAGCTGGCACATTTCTTTTTAGCATAAAATAAAA
>NW_012140636.1:850950-851581 GCF_000956105.1 Propithecus coquereli | reverse complement strand
ATTCCCAATAGTGAATTCCCTACAGTACTTTCTGTACAGATCACTATGACAATCTATTGTAAGCCTACTATCATCCTGAATAAACTCCTACTAAACAAATTATTAATTTGGAGCACATTCATTCATAAAACGTAAGTAAACTGATTAGTCTAACGGGTAAGTCTGATAAAAAAGTGACATGCAAATTTTAAAACATACTTTATTTGAAAGAAAAAGATTCTTTGCATTTTCAATCCTGTTACATATAGCCTTTTCTATTCCCCTTTTATAAATGAAGCATTACATTCCTGAGAGTGAAGAAGGTTGATGAATTAATTAAAATAGAAGGCAATAAGATTTTTTAAAAAAAATTTTAACTTCTGAGTTCTTTAAAATTCCCAACTGTTACAAAATAAAACGAGAAATGCATTTCAAGTATCCACAATCAACCATGCAGCATCACATTTACAGACTTTTATGTCATTCTTGTAATTCAATATAAATACTGTAGTTGTCCTAAAATAATTCTGCAGAAATCACTAAGAAGTTCACAGAATTTAATTCAAATAAAGGGTAAGAAACTATGCAGTCTTATGGAAATTACATGCATAAGACAGCATGGCACAATGAATACATTTTATCACATGATTTA
>NW_012140636.1:840250-841315 GCF_000956105.1 Propithecus coquereli | reverse complement strand
GTACTCAGACAACCAGTACACTTACCAATGCTATCATAAAATCTCGCTGAAAATAAGTAAAAGGAGAGGAAACAAAGTAATGCACAAATTCCATCCATTATCAGTAAGTGTGAAGATAGGCAAGATTTCTCACGTATATAAAATAACCCTATCTCACATGGGATTATTATGAGAATTTGAAATAATGTGCACAACACTTGAAACAATGTAGGTACATATTAGTAGCTAGCATTAGGAATTATTATAGTTATTATTATACTATTATTATTAGATACCTTGAGAGTCCAGTTCTAGAAAGCAGGAAATATTCGCAGGTATTTCCTATCTTGCTTATTTCTCCTTTGCCTCAAATCAATTTTAAGTCTACCATATGGGGGATACTTTATTTAAAAGGTCTAAAGAGCTTTTACCACAATTTACGGTCATAGCTATTGTCCCACATTAAACTTGCCTGTGGAACTTTTTACTTTTTTCATGAATTCTGAATGTCAGTACAAAGTCAGGTATGTTAATTTTTAGAGAGTCTTTTTGTATGTTTTGGGTTTAATATGAATCTAAGAAGTACATGCTAATACTTCTCCTCCATGCAAAGCAGGGTAAAGATGAACAAATCAACTTCCGGCCTCATTTTCTCTGGTTCGTATAGTATTTTTTCACTGTCAGGTTTCTACTAAGAAGAAATATAAGCCCAATTAATATACTGTTATGTCATGTTGCCTTTCTAAAGATATGTATTTGTTTTAAAAAGAACACTCAACAAGATTCTATCTAGTCCCCTTTCTCAGCCAGTCACCGAAAAAAGCAGTGTGGTGATTAAGCAAGAATCATCCAAGTGTATCCCATTTATTTTAACTAGCAGAGGTTAGTAATATGCCCTTTATCAGCCTCTGATTCAAAGAACGAATGTTAAAAAAAAATTCTATTACGTTTTTAGAACATAGCTGTCATCTACTAGATTATTACTAGAAGAAATCCTTAGCAGCAGAGTTGTCATGAAACTGTGACAAAGCATTCTGAGGAATGATGTTGAGAGCATATAAGAATGGCAATCCATTACACAAAAAT
>NW_012140636.1:838766-840200 GCF_000956105.1 Propithecus coquereli | reverse complement strand
CACTGCCAATGTAAAAGCAACATGCCAGTCTCTGGAAAAAGTAAACTCTTTCTAAAAATCTCTTGCTTTTCAGCCAATTTACTTTTTCAACTGAAGAGTAGCAGCTCTCCTAAGCTAATTTTAGAGACATGAAATTACCACCCTTCCGATAAATTTATATAAAAATCATATCAGGAATTTATCAAGAATATGTTTAAAATATTACATATATTATATTGGAGAGGCTTCAGAACGGCCTTGTTCAAAGGGGTTTCTACCACATAGATCCCTAAGCCTGCTACTTGTTCACATCTGGCTAGATTCTGACTCAAGTCCAGTCTATACATAGGCTTGCCAATAGCCTAATGGTCTATTTGGAAAGATATGCTGAACAGCTATGCTGAAAAACTTAAGAGAAAAACATCAGCCAGGCGTGGTGGCTCATACCTGTAATCCTAGCACTTGGGAGGCTGAGGCAGGAGGATTGCTTGAGGCCAGGGGTTCAAGACCAGCCTGAGAAAGAACAAGACCCTATCTCTACAAAAACAGAAAAATTAGCTGGGTGTGGTGGTACGTGCCTGTTGTCCCAGCTACTTGGGGGGCTGAGGCAGGAGGATTGCTGGAACCCAGGAGTTTAAAGTTGCAGTGAGCTATGATGGCGCCACTGCACTCTAGCTTGGGATATAGAGCAAGACCCCGTCTTAAAAAAAAAAAGGGGGGGGGTGAGAATCTCTCTCTTGGCAATTTGAACTCAGAGAACTGAAAAGTTCTTAGGGTAGGGGTAGTATGGTAAGGAAAAGGATAAAATCAAGCTACATATAAAATGACAGCAAGTAGAAATCAAAGTCAGTGGAAGCCATTAGGCCATAGAAAGTAGAAATCACTAAGTATTTGTATATGTGTGTCTGTGTGTGTTTGTCTATACAACATAGAATTCATTTGGTTTTCTCCATAATGTTTAGACTTTAATGTAGAAATTCAATACAGAAACTTTAAGGAATAGGCATTGCTCTATCTCCCTATTAAGAAAATTTAATAACATAATGTTGATTTCCATCAAAGACTGTTTTTCCTTTAGACTGTAGTAAAATATTCATTAAACGCTTGTTGACTGATTATTTCTATTCCTTTCTAAATCCACAGTGTTAATTCCTTACTTTTTTACTTTCCCAAACCTACTTGAATTACATATTCATTCAGCAGCATCATAAAGAACAGGCTATGATAAAAACCACAAAATAAAATTATTTTCTTTTTATATACACTGAGATTTATAAAATCTCCCTTTACATATCTCTTTATCAAATATTTAAAAAACAGATACAGGTTGTACCTTCCCCGCTTTCACGTACCTGAAGGAACTAAATATTTTATTAAAACTCTTAAACCAAAGTTTACAAGCCAAATAAAAACACTCAATACTAGAGTCTACTCTAATGTTTGTTATACTAAATC
>NW_012140636.1:836694-838716 GCF_000956105.1 Propithecus coquereli | reverse complement strand
TAACTTCTAAGTTAAGAATACAATGGCCCAAATTTCCACTGATTCTGCTAAATGAGCAGTGCTAAATCGTACTGGCCCATATGAGTGTCTCAGCCTAGAAAAGTCAGTGCTAACACCAGAGTGAAATTAATCTGAAAATCGTAATTCTTAAAAATGCATAAGTGCATTACTGATGCTCTAGCACTTACGGCTGTCGTAACATATGTTTCCTAGAGCCCTGCCCGTTTGAAGCAGCACTTCCTGGTCTTTGCTATGCAGCAGCTGCACCAGCGGTGAAATCAATCCCGCGTCCACACATGGAATTCGCATAAATTCTGAAAATAAGAGACATAGTTAATTAAAAATCTAAAGATTCACAATTTACCTAAATCACTTCACTTAACAAAATATCTACTTTTCAAATGTTTAAGGTGGCTTAATGTTTGAAGAGTACATTTCTGTTCAAAAGTACCCTGTTACAACCCTACGAAACACTTCATGAAGTAAGTACACGAAAATGAGTGGGGTCGTATTTTTCTTTGTGGATAGTCTCTGCCATAAACCAAAGGGGTTTTTAATTAACTTCCGTTACAACTAATTTATCGTAACCTTTTTATAGTAAGCGGCTATGCTATGGAAGCAGTATGCGATGATGGAAATGTTGGCACTGTGTTTTCTTGCGTCTGATAAAGTACTACGGTTACAAACCAAGCTATCAAGTTGCCTAATTTTTCACCATATGTTCTGTAAAAAATTCAAAGTATATTTTTAAACAAGGTTTCAGTGAGTCATTAAAAATAACAAGTCCTTTTCAACTGGTAAGACCTGGTGGAGTCCACTCCTCGTCTTTAGTCCTATTCTTTAATAAAATCCATTTCACGGCTCACTCATGGTTGCCGCTGTACCGATGCACTTACAGGTCTAAAGCACCAAATGCTAAGATTTCTTAAACTTCAAACTTATTTTCTCTTTTCTTTATAGTATACCAGTCTCTACTTATTGACTTCCAATGGTACCACCACAGTCATGATTAGAAATAAACTTTTTTTTTTAACACTGTCTCATGATGGACCACTACAAAAATTTAAGGATAATGAAGGTAAGTAATTGATGATGAAAGTTCTCCAATAACCAATATTAGAATCATCATTTTGGACATTACCACTTACTGTAAGGATGTTCTGGTCAATACAGTTAGTCAACAAAGAACTAATTCCTCGACCCATAACCTGTCTCACTAAAAAAATCACTATCTTTTCCCTCTCACTTTTTCAAGGAGGTTCTACTCCTTAGTTCGTTCCCCATGGACCTTCATAAGCAAACCTTCTTCCTTCCCTTCATTTTCAAATTCTTAGAGCGCACCATACCGGGCTAGTATGTGAGCGGTCACCCCCTAACATAGCTTTAAGTCACAGAAGTATTCCTCTCTGCCTAAATAAAGGATTTCATTCCTATCATATCTTTCTTACTTGTCACTGTCTTACTGAAAACCCCCTGTAATTTAAACTTCCAAGATTGAGAGTATTTCCTACTTCTAAATCTAATCGTTAAGTTTATCCTTGATAGTTTCAACTCAGTAGTAGGAGGTATCCTACCACTCATGCTGGAAAAATACATGATCCTATACACATCCATGAATTCAATAACCAGCTATAGGAGATAACACATCAGTCTGCTTGTTTATCTATTAATGGTTACTTTAGAATCCTTATATTTCATATCTCAAATTAACATACCAACTCAAATTAATCAAATTTTTTCCTTTTTACTGATCTATGCCGAGTTCCAATAGATCATTTGATTGATTGCTAAAATAAAAAATCTAGGAATGGTCTGATTTGCACACTTATTTCATAAATAAACTTGTTATATCTTATTTTGTTTGTTTTGTTGTTGCTATTCTTTAGGCAACAGCGACATTAATGAATTACTATTTGTCTTTGCTCTTATGTTCTAATTATCTATATGATATCAATCTTTCAAAATTTTGACTCTACAACCAACTGCTTCAGGTATTCTTGAAATGAGGAGGGTAAATAATTA
>NW_012140636.1:831020-832727 GCF_000956105.1 Propithecus coquereli | reverse complement strand
AAAAAAAAAAAGAAAAAAAAAACTATTTGATCTTAAAAACCAAGCTGCTTTGTTTGTATCTACTAAGATTCATATGGGGTTGATCTAGGGGGGTAACAATGTCTGAAAAGGATCCATTTTCAAACTAGATCTGCTTCCTGGATGTGGCGTACAAGCAAGAGGTGGCCAATTTTCAGTCAACATTGTAAAAATAGTTTACCAATATAGAACTTAATTGGAACTTCAAAGGCATTTTGAGAACTTCTAAGAAATGGCAAAGTTTCACAGCAATTTTCTTTTTGGTAACATACTTAAGAACACATTGGTTTATAGGCCAAAACCAACATATACTGACTGGTACTTTACACACAGCCACCTGCTATGGTGATTATACAAATGAAGCCAGAATTTAATTTCTTTTCTTTAAAGTATAATATACGCAACATTGTAAAATAAAAGAACTAAAAATACCAAACTTTGAAAATTGAAGCACACTAAAGTTATTATATTTAGTATGGCCTTCCTTTATGCTTAAAAAGTCCTTTAGGAACTCAGTGTTTTTCTCAATCTGACTGAATTAAAATCATGTGCAAATATTTTTGCTATAATTTCTCTAAAGGATCTCTCACTATATAAACAATGACGTGGATTAAGTATTACATAAGGTAAGCTTGTTATCGTTGTTTTTCCAGAATATTCTTACAAGGCAATTTAATAAATATATTTTCCATGAAGGTGAGTACAGAAGACAGAACATATTCCAACTACACTGCTGAAGTCAACTGCCGATGTCAGGATGGAAGGTTAAGACCAAAAAAAAGAATAGTGAGTATATCTGGGTATAACACAAACAAACATAAACATTAAGAAAGGTACACTCTGTGTTCTTTGGTCTTATGAAAAAAAAGTATGCTTTCCTGTGACAATGAAGACGAATGACTCAATGGCAAGCTCGAGAATCCTACACCCAAAGTAGTAAGTGACAAAGGTGTAGCTGGGACTAGCAGCGCCTGCCCTGACTTTACTCTGAGGGAACGGAATAGCAAGTGAGAAATGTACAAACAGAATGACTGTAACTATAACCATTTAAGATAATTACATCAAAAAAGCCAAAGAAAAACAAATAAAAATGTCTAATCTAAAAAATTAAAACACAAATTAATAAAACATACTGACAAGTAAGGTGTAAAACTGAAGATGTTCCCAGCAGAAAAATTCTTGAGGAAAACCTCACCATTTTTGGCTACTTCTGCTATGATGTTGGCTACTTTGGCTGTGCAGGAAGACTGCGGAGTCAACAGACTTGCAAAGAGCTGAAGTATTCCGCTTCCTTGTATTTTTTCACTTGTCTCTGTATCTGAAAGACACACACACAAAGAGCCTCAATGACAATCTTTAACATCGACACTGACAACTGTATCTACAATAAATTCTTCGAGAATTTTCCCCATCCGTAATAGAAATTAGTTTCAGTATACATTCAAATGTATGTGTTCATATCAAATTACCTTTACTCTATAAGCGGCTTTTATCTTGAGCTTTAATCTGCAAAAAAACACTTGATAATATAATATTTTGTCTATCTGCACTCAGATTATAAAAGAATTCTTTCTGAATATGTCATTTGCATACCAAACTTGCTCTTGATGTTAGTTTCAACCCTGTCTATTCAGATTATAAAATGCTTTTTTTCCACATCCTTTTTGAATTCTAAAAGCTATAATGGCT
>NW_012140636.1:829664-830970 GCF_000956105.1 Propithecus coquereli | reverse complement strand
TTCAGAGTTTGAATTTTCTCTAATAACCTCTCTGTATTACTTCTTAGCTTTTTATATTTTTCTTTTGAAGAACAAGGAAAACTGTGAGGCATGAATATAAAAGAATGAGTGACTTTTATACATGGGTTATCAAACTGACATTATTTTTCATTCACACTTTGTATTGCTCTTGTTTTTAAAGATAATACTGATAATCATTCTTACAAAATGACTGAGGTTAAGCTTCTAACACTGAAGTGTCAAGATACACTTTAAGCTACCGGACAACACAGTATATTTTTCTGGAGTGTCAATTTTACTCAACGATTTTTCTAGGACACACACACATTTTACACTAAAATAAACATATACTTGTTATGGATTAGAGGGCAAACTTAAAATAAATACATTTGTAAGACAGAACAGGAGATTTCTGTGTCTCTGGTGGTGCCCTCCCCAGATGGTGTTGGGTATACACTTTGACTGTTTTGTTGTTAAGAGCATCCAGGCGTTAGTTTTGATAGATACTTTTGCAATCTGATAAAGTACCGATAGGAAAAAAACCAGCATATGTTGATCCAAACTACCGATCCTGTATTATTTTAGACTGAAACTTGGTTCTCAAGCTTTAAACTCATCACCCAGAGGACTTGTGAAAACACATGTCTAGGCCCCCTCTGAGTTCCTGATTCAGCAGGTCTAGGTGAGTGGATACAAGAACAATTTGTATCTAAGAAGTTCCCGGATGCTTCTGCTGCTGGTCCAAGGCAGAGAACTGCTTTAGAGGAATAGATATAAAGTGGCTCAACTTTTGCTTGTTATTACACATTTTCACTTCAGTTACCAGCCCAATCTTTCAGACTATACGCTGCTATCCCTGTACTCAGACAACCAGTACACTTACCAATGCTATCATAAAATCTCGCCGAAAATAAGTAAAAGGAGAGGAAACAAAGTAATGCACAAATTCCATCCATTATCAGTAAGTGTGAAGATAGGCAAGATTTCTCACGTATATAAAATAACCCTATCTCACATGGGATTGTTATGAGAATTTGAAATAATGTGCACAACACTTGAAACAATGTAGGTACATATTAGTAGCTAGCATTAGGAATTATTATAGTTATTATTATACTATTATTATTAGATACCTTGAGAGTCCAGTTCTAGAAAGCAGGAAATATTCGCAGGTATTTCCTATCTTGCTTATTTCTCCTTTGCCTCAAATCAATTTTAAGTCTACCATATGGGGGATACTTTATTTAAAAGGTCTAAAGAGCTTTTACCACAATTTACGGTCATAGCTATTGTCCCACATTAAACT
>NW_012140636.1:820706-821054 GCF_000956105.1 Propithecus coquereli | reverse complement strand
AAAAAAAAAAAACGTAAAGAACAAAATACTGCTTATCGCTAAAACACCACTGTCCAAGAAATAACTACAAAGTTTTAACTTCACTTCTGTGTATACTTTCTGCACTGGCATTCTATTACATCTCAACATGTATACTAACCTGTGAACTGAGGATGTTCCGATATCTGTGAACACCCTTGAAATGATTTTAAAAGGGCATTAACAAGTAGTCAGAGGTTGATGTTTTCAAGTCCAAATGAATGGCTACTTGTACAAAAAAAAAAATAATGCATTGTGATCAGGAGTGCATTAAAAAAAGTAGACTTTTCATTATCTTTAGCCAGACTACCATTGCCATTTTAACTACAT
>NW_012140636.1:806255-807321 GCF_000956105.1 Propithecus coquereli | reverse complement strand
GTGAAAGGTTCATGAAGGATGAATTTATGAGAGAAATTTGTGTGTGTAAGTTGGCTGTAATTAGAATGGAATTATTTATAAGTCTTTCTAAGGATTGAGCTTTCATATTAAAATACACTGATACAAAACTAAAAATTTGGTCCCCTATGTTAGAACAAGGTTCTCTTGAAGTATTGATCTGCAATTAGCAAGAGGTTTTGATTTTTAATTCTAAAATCTGTTTCTTTACCAGTCATCTTCTAAACTGAAGCTTTTTCTGTTTTACAGACTCCATTTAATTTCTCTAGTTTTAGGTAGGAAATGCTGTCTTTTTCATTTAGAAAGGTAATTTCATTTCTTGAGGTAGACTTTCCCTCTTGAAGCTTCTCAGCTCCGTACCTCAGAAGTTCAGCTTTTGCTCTGTATGCAGGTCTTACCTTATTGCCTTCAGCTCTCCTTTCGCCCACTGAAAAATCTATCTTTTTGCTTATATAGGATGTTAATAACTCTTTCTTTAAATCTTTTCATCAGCTCCTTTTTTCTCTAGTTTCTAATTCTGCTGTTAGAAGTTGAAACTGAAATGTTCTGTCCTGAAGGCCTAGAAAAAGCAATGTTTTCTTCTAGTAAAACTTGACTCTGTACTCTTGGCTTTTCTTGATGTATCTGAATTGTTCCATGTAACTAGGAGATTTCTCATGCTGTTGCTAAGAGCCATGCGTGCCCCTGTTCAAGCTTTTAATTTTATTGTTTACATTCCTCTATAATATGGTGTACCTTCATAACCTTGGACATACTCTTAGTGTGTCTGATTAAATTCAAGTACCCTTTTCATCAGGTTCAATTTCCAGGTTATTTGAGTGGGTTTCCCATAAGGAAAACCAATCATACTGCAGAAGATTTTTCTTTACCTTTTTTGTAACTGGCCTAAGTAACAACAATGTTCCATTTTATGAAGATTATTTCATGTTGTCTTTTAGAATTTTGATTACTTGGGAAAACTGAGCTTTGAAAGGGTTAAGGTTTTTAAAAGCCATGTAACTTTCTGTATTGTTTTTGAAGTCTTTTTATTAGTACTCTGGTTAAATAA
>NW_012140636.1:803897-806205 GCF_000956105.1 Propithecus coquereli | reverse complement strand
TTGCTAAAAGACTAAGTTGTGAGACTCATTTTATAAAATTACAATAAATGATTTTGATAGTTTTGTACTCATTTCAATTCCAGGGATAATGTAAGCTGTGGGAGTAGGAGAAGTTATGTGTTTGGAACTCATCACTAGAATAAGCAGGGAGATCTGCTAATTTGACTGTTTCCTTTAAAATTACCACTACGTAGGTCATAAAGCAGTTGCTAAAAAAATTAAGAGTTGTATAGTTAAAACATAAAATGTATTTACTGAAAAAGTAAACACCATGAATAAATGTGTTAATGACTGTGGAAAAGGCAGAGCATATAATGAAAATTTTTCACTTAGAAGTCAAATTATTGAAAATACAGATATTTCCCTATAGGAAATGTGGATTTCCTTACTTCATACTAAGAGAATAAGGACGAAGTAAAACAGTGAAGGAACATTTTCAGTAAAAGTTTCATCTCCCTTCTATTGTAAAATACCTTGGGGTAAAATATAAAATAAACAAAGCTAAAGAGATTTGGCATCTTCAAGATTCTTTGATGTCTTTAATTTGCTAATGTCTACTGTGAACCTATAGGATTATATACTATTTATCAAATAAGTAATTTCTTAATAAGGGCATCTAAGAAACTGAGTGATCCAAGGAACACATTATTTAAGGAAATACTACTTTATATACAAAGTATAGGTCAATGGAATGTAAAATTTACTCCACTTTTCCAGGAAAACAAAACAAACAAAAAGGTGCATAAAAAGTAAAAAAAAAAAAAAAAAAAAAAGGTAGAGAGTCACTTAAAACCAACATTATTGTAACCTTGGTGAAAGGAAAAAGCATTAAATGGCTCACAATATCATCTTAAATTAAGATGAAACTGAAAAATGTTCAACAATATGTAACTACTATAATAGAGACAAAGGTCTAAAAAAGAATAAAATGTTTTACAAGCTGTCTTTTTAAGACCCCCTCACTCTTTTTGGGAATTAAAACCTACATCCCTGCCTGAGACCAGTAATCAGACAGGGCAGGGGAATGTCCTTTGTTCTCTGTACCACAGGAGCCAGCTCGGGAATCCTACAGTTTTAGGATGCTATAGGTATAGGACACTATAGTTAAACAGCAATAGCCTGAAGCTAAAAACTCCCTTTAAAAACTCTGAATTTCTGCTTATGGATAGGACAATGGTACTTTAAGACAAGAGTCTCCCATCCTCCTCATGTGCAGGCAATTAATAAACTTCTCTTTACTTTTCCTCAAGCCACTTTGTCCTTGTTCTTCTGCGGCCTCGGGAACAAGTGTTGAACTTTCAGTAACACTACTACTGTGGTCCTGCCATTTAAAAAAGAATATTATGTAATCATTAAAAACATTTTAAAAGAATATTTAACATCACGAGTAAATGCTCAAAAAAAAAAGTTTTAAAAAAGAAAGCTACAATTATGTGGTATAATTCACATTTTTAAAGTAGAAATTTTGTTTTTCCATATTTTCCAAATTCTATACAACGTGCAAGTTGTCAGAATCAAAATGGAGTCACTTGTATTGAAAACAAACAAAAACCTGGTAACAAAAACTATCGTAAAAGACTGCAAAAATTGCAATCTTGCACAAAGGCCATCACAACCTTACATGAAAAATACTTCTGCCCAGCAACTGCCCGTGCAACCTTGTTACTGATCCCGGTAGCCCAGCAGATACAGGATGGCTAACTATAATAAAAGCTATGATCTAGAACACCAGTCCAAACTCCTTTTTTTTTTTTTTTCTCAGTTCAAGTTTAATAGAAACTACGAAAGATCAATGGGCTGATGCCCTCTACCGATACATGGTACAAATCAGATGGCCTGCCTCGTAACACAACTCAGGCCATTCCCACCAAGGGAAGAAAGGCTGGGCTCCCCAACCCCTGTAGGAAAGGCCTGTCTTGTAACACACCACATGTCGGCTGAATCTAAAGCCTGTGTCTTGTGTTTTACGTGTGGGGAAAAAAAGCACAAAAGAGGTTTTGTTCTCACAGCTGCCCACTGCAGCCCAGCACTAAAGTGACCCAGTGCTCATTTCTGCTTGGAGAAATATTCTTTGCTCTTTTGGACATCAGGTTTGATGGTGTCACTGCCAGGCTTCCAGCCAGCTGGGCACACTTCCCCATGTTTGTCAGTGAACTGGAAGGCCTCAGCTAGTCTCAGAGTCTCATCCACAGAGCGACCAACGGGGACCTCATTTACAGTGATCTGCCGAAGGGTACCCTTATCAGCAATAATAAAGAGGACCCTGAACGAGATGCCTTCATCAGCCTTTAAGATCCCAGAATCCTGC
>NW_012140636.1:801836-803847 GCF_000956105.1 Propithecus coquereli | reverse complement strand
TAGGAGCCGTACCCATCACGACAGGCAAGCCCTCATCCTCTCTGAAGCTCTATGTTCATTCTCTGCCTGACCCAATGTCAAGGAGGTCGCTTTAGTTACGACACTGCCAGCGATACAAGGAAACAGAAAACTGGGCAATGAGGCCAGAGAAACTTGAAAGAAGAGTAAATCAAGAAGCCATGCTAGGAAGCCGCATGGGGAGAAGCTAAAGCACAACTCGTACAACTCCTCAAGGCCAATACGGGGGCAAAAGTTCCCAATAAAGCTGCCAAGGAAATACATTAAAATAACTGGCTTTGCAGTTAAACACCAAGAAGAAATCTTCAGGTATGATACCACCCCAAGCTGAATTTATGATATTATGTAAGCATAAAGGCTTCATGAGAATAAATTAATGAAAAGCATTTGATAACCAATTTATGGTAAATGTCAAGATAGAAAAATAAAGTGACTGCTATGACTATGACTCTATTAGGTTAAAAATGTATTTGGATTAGACTGATAATACAGCTTTAGAGTAACAAAAACGCTTTAAGTTTTACTTAGAGTTACGAGAACAATGAAGTGGTATCTTCATATTGTGTGTTCTAGGGATCTTTATGGCAGACTGAGAAGACAGGTTTTCAATGAGTACTCAGATACGGGACTGAACGTAAGGACCAGGAATGGGATTCAAAGGGCCCTCGGTATCCTGGCTTCTGGGGAACTGTGTATTTTTCAAGGGGTAGATTTTTAAAACAGGGTGTCACAAAGAGACCTAGCCCTGTGCCTGGGTGATCTGATTCAAATCCAAGGCCTCATTTACTACCACAGAGACAAATCCCAAATCCTCTCCTTTTATCCGCCAGAAAACAAAACATTTGCACTTCGATATATCCTAAATACCTCAAATTTAACATGTGCAAAGCCAAATTTACCCTCTTTCCTCTAAATTCAGTCTCCATCTCAGTGAATGGTAGGGGACTCACTTAAGCCAGAACCTAGAATAATCGTAAATTTTTCTCTTTTAGTAAATGGTTTTCTATCACTCAGATTTAAACAGAACATAAGTCTCATAGATTCCATTTAGCTATCTTTTGCATCTATCTTTTCCTTTCTACATTCATATTACTTTGAGTTCTGAGTTCTGACCTTTATTAAATGCAACAGCCTCCTCAAGAGTCTCCCTAACTTGAGTCTGTCTCCCCCACCAATCTATCATCTACAATGGTACACCAGAATAAAACTTCTAGAAATGCAAATTTTACATCATTTCCCTAAATCTTTAAGGGGTCCTCCATAACTTTTAATTAAACATTCAAGCACATCCATGTTTCCCAATCCTATCTCCTGATACTCCTCCATAGACATCCTACACTCCAGCCACACTAAATTACTTAAAGTAACCCAAATTAATCATCTTATTTCATAACTCCTTCCTGCATATGATGTTCCCTCTCTGAAATGCCACCCCCCCAAACCCTACCATTTTAGCTAATTCCTCCTCACACTCACACTGTCCTCATTCAAAGGTGCTTGACTAAAAGCTATTCAATCTTTTTAATGATATCTGATTACCATAAAAACTTGATGTCTTAACTTCGTATTGAGAGCATTTAAACAAATTTTGAAAGCATTTTCACACATATTATCTCTTCATTTTTAAGTCATGTGAGATAGCCATTATAGGTCACGTTCTTCACATTACAAGGCCATATGATAACATTATATTGGAAAAGGAATAAGAAACCAGTTTTCCTAGTTCCTAGTTTAGTGCTCTTCCTGCCGTAACTGTCATTTGAAAATACATGGTCATGACTATGCCTTCGCCAGATGTGCCAAATTGTTATGTGAAAAATATTCTTATTTAATATATTTTAAAGGAGTAAAAACTAAGGTAAGACAACTAGATAAGAAAGGGATGTAGAATATTCTCAGGTAGCTAAACTGAGGCAGTAATTAAAGGAGAGAAAGGGAGCTGGGTATACAGAGAGTAAAGTAGGTTTAAAAAAGACTTAAAACACCAAAGAGG
>NW_012140636.1:795832-797241 GCF_000956105.1 Propithecus coquereli | reverse complement strand
AAAAAAAAAAAAAAAAAAAAAAAAAAAACCATTATTTCATAATGCCCTGTGGTCCTGTTTTGTTCAAGTGCTTTGAACCTTTTGACATCTTTGGCACACTTCCCTAAGATCAAAATTTTAAATTAAGACTTTTTGACCTAGAATTAACTTTGAGATTTTCCAGTTGGCCACCTGGAGAACCTCAAAGAATGTATCTCTTATCTTGTTGAAATCTTAAATGATTAGGCTTATTTGGTAAATTGTATAGAAAACACTGTCAAAAGGTAAGTGATGCTAGCTAGATCTTTCAATTATATCTATGAGTTTGCTATTGATATGACTGTTCCAAAATTGCACAAAACTCTTAGAAATCTAATATGTCGTCAGTCATAACTCTGCACATTATGTTGTAGTCCACAAAATAACTAAATTTCTTTACCAATTGCTGACTATAATAAACTTCCATCAGATTTTGAACATGGCTATCCCCTAAGTCTCTGTCATCCATAGGTATTGTTTTGAATTCTTTTCTAAAAGCATTTAACTCAGATTCATAGAAAAGACTCTAACAAGTACTCTTAAATACAGGTGTCTAATAACTTTAAGTTATGACTGTACAAAAATGACTACACCAGTTCCAGGTCTTATAGGTACACACCCATAATCAGAGCAACACAGAAGTCTTCTTTACCCCACCCTTGGAGGAAAAGGCCAAAATAACCACAGCTCACACGACTGATCCAATATAAACTAATCACTTTGGCCAAAGAAATGCCAGGCCCTGATTGGTTTAGGTTTAAACCAATCTCTATGAACAGATCCTGTAACCTAGTGTGGGTGGAGGTAAGGATCACCACCACTTAAATACCATGGCTTCCCTCAAAAGGGAAGGTTGTGAAACAAAGAGAAGGAGGGGAAAGGAGGTGAGGGGTAAGAGTGTGCAGAGAAGGAATCTTAAGTAGTAATAAAAAAAATAAATGTAGAAACACGGAGCATAAAAGAAGCAAAGAAATGATTAAAAGCTGTACTGAAAGTAAAAGCGGAAAAGTTTTTAAAGTTTTATCAGAGTAAATCTCAATTTCAAGTACAATCCTAGAAAGAATAGAAATTCAAAGTTATCAAATGAGATTCAAGAAAAGGGTTGAGAATGGGGAAGCAAAAATGAAGATATCATCGGCCAAGAACAAATTTGATGTTAATTTCCCAAAGGTTAAAAAAAAAAAAAAACCCCACTTCAGAACAGATGATCTGATGCTGAAATGACAAAGAATCAATAATTTTATATAACTTTTGGTAGAGGTTTTTAATTTATTAGGAAGAATGGCTAAGATACAGGTTGTGACAGTTGTTGACTATAAGGTATTTTGAGGAAATTTAGTATTTAAAAAGTGTCTTTGGGGGAGAGAGAAGAATAAAGTCCTATTCTGAGA
>NW_012140636.1:792262-794319 GCF_000956105.1 Propithecus coquereli | reverse complement strand
AAATACCAAAGAAAAAAATAAGTTTCAAGGAAATAATCCTCCCAGATTGACCAGCACAATTAGAACATTAGTAAGCCAGAAGGGCTAAATTGACAGCTGCTACACTCATGACTTAGTTCTAACTTCCCCCGCCTGACTGGCACCACTACCACATGAGGCTGGTTGGCGAGAGTATATGGGAGTCGTGTAAGCCAGTCTGTTATCAGCTTTTGACAACGGTGCACTGTATTTCTGTCTGAAGTGGAATTTATGAAGAGTTGCATAGCTCGACAGTATTTTTTAATTCTGTCTCTTTAACAGCCCATCATGTCAAAGAAGAACAAGAGAACACTGAAGGAGGAAAACAGATTTTTTAATGAGGATTGGGAATTGCAAGATTACCTTGTTTTTGCTAAAGATAAAGATGATTCGCCTGCTTTGTGATACTGCAGTATCAACATTAAAGAATTCAATGCTCATCGGCATTATGACACTCACAAGGACCACGACTATTTTAAATTAGAAGGAGAGGTAGAAAAGGTTGTACTGCAGAAATTAAAAGCAAAAGCAAAGATAATTCTTTCAAGCAGCAATATGACCTGGAAATGATGCCACTGAGGCAACTTATAAAGTAGCTTATATACTCAGAGGAAAAAGGGAAGCCATTCAAAGATGTAGAAATTGTGAAAAGAATGCATTGTCGAAGTTGTAGGATGCTCAGAGCCCGGTAACATTGCAAAGTACAAACAATTGCCTCTTTCATGGAGAACCATAACTGATCAGCAGCATGAATTAGCCTTCGACCTAATAGAACAACTTCATGCAATATTTCAAAAGGAAAATATATATTATTCAATCGCTTTGGATGAATCAATTGATACTACTGACTTAGCGCAAGTTTTACACTTCATTTGGGTATAGCAGAAGATTTTCTTTGCTACAAAGAGTTGCTTGCTTTGGGCACTCTTGTGAACAGAACACGGGGAAGGTATCTTCAACAACTTTCAAGGTAAATGTTGCGAAGTTGGACTGAATTTGGTAAATTTAGTGAGTGTATGTAAAGATGGTGCACCTTCCATGACAGGAAAACATGAAGGGTTTATTGCACAGATAAAAAAAAGTATTAACAGATCCAGATGTTCCCATTTCTTTTCATTGTATCTCTCGTCAGCAAAATCTCTGTGCTAAAGCTACTATTTTAAGTGACACTTTGCAACAAGCTGTAAGTGTTGTTAACTATATTAGTGCAAATGCAACATGGCATTCTCAGTTTTGTAACATGCTGAAGTTGAACGATGTGGATTTATGGATTTGCTTTATCATTCTGAAGTGTGTTGGCTATCGCAGGGACAGGTATTGGCCCAAATTTTATCTCTGCGAGGGCAGTTAAATTTTATGAAGAACAGAATCGGCAATGTGAATTGTTGAAAGATTTCTAGAGGAATGCAGCATTTCTGTGTGATGTCATGTCAAATCAAAATGACTTGAATATTTCTTTGCAAGATAAAACTAAGTCTATATATGATATGTCGCAAAAAATGAAAGCATTTCAAAAAAGCTACCTTTTTCCAAAATACTTCTTCAAAAGGAAATTTCAGATGAACATTTTCCCCAGTTAGCAAAGGTCACTGATGACCAGGACGATATAAGTGAATCATTTGAAGAATATGCAGTTGTTATAGAGCTGTTACCTGGAGAATACAATGAAAAGGTTCACTGACTTTAAGAATCATGACATCACACTGAAATTAGCATTTCAGCCTCACCTAGTTGATATCACCGAGGCACCAAAAGAACTACAGATGGAAGTGATTGAGCTCTCAGTAGATGACATTTTAAAGTCATTGTTTGATGCTAAGAAAGATCCCACTGAAATATGGAAAAATGCAGTAGAATACCCACGTCTTCGGCAACATGCCTGAAAAATGCACTCTTGCTTTTCAAGCACTTATGCTGCGAATCTACATTCTCCTACTCAACCCAAATCAAGATGCCCCTAAGGTCACAGAGGACTGATACCCATCTAGAGGAGCAACTGAAACTGTGGAACTCCATGCTGCAACCAAATATTCAAATGC
>NW_012140636.1:787618-791727 GCF_000956105.1 Propithecus coquereli | reverse complement strand
TAAGTTTTCAATTACATGCTCTTCTGAGTAGCATCATGAAATCTTGTGCTATCCCACTCTGTCCACCCAGGACTTGACTCATCCCTTTGTCCTGAATACCCATGCTGTATATGCTACCTGCCCATTAGTCAGTGACAGACACTGTCTGCTCCTGACACCCAACCTCGGACACTGCCGTGGCTCAAAGATCTCGCACCACTATGAGCAGATGATCTTCCTCCTGACATATCATCAGAAGGTCAGTAGTAGCCTAATGCTACGCCACAATGCCTACATCATTGATCTCGCTTCATCTTATATCATCACAAAGAGTGAGTACAGTGCCAAGGGATTTCGTGAGAGATGGAGGGAGGAAGGCAGAGAGAGAGCATGACTCACACTTACAGAACATTTATTACCATATATTGTTATAACTGTTCTATTTTATTATTTTTGTTAATCAAATTTTACTGTGCCTAATTTATAAATTAAACTATCATAAGTATGTATGTACAGAAAAAACATAGTATACATAGGGTTTGGTACTATCCATGGTTTCAGGCACCCACTGGGGGTCATGGAGCACCCCTGCGGATAATGGGAGACTACTGTATAGATCTCTGTACTCTGTTCCTCTGTAGGCTCCATGCTAAAATGGAAGGTAATAGAGACTGTGCCAGACGAAGCAAGATATTTACCCAAGGTGGCTAGATTCAGGGTTCAAGACTATAGTCTGATCTCAAAGCTGAAGTAACAGCACAGGGCATCAGGTCTGTTAACACCACTAGAATGCTTGCCAGCCATTTCCTCTCTGTACCCCACACTCATACACAACTCCTGTGGCCACTTAAGGTTCCGTGATTGCTTAGAGAATAAACAAACTAGGCTGGCTGGCAGAATCTTGCAGATATCAGAAACTCTTTCCAAGTGCAATATTTCACAATTATTTTCCAAGTCAGCCCCATCTTCAAAAACTGTCCCTAGTCCCCATTCCCTACCACACTAGCAAACCTCCTCCTCCAACCTCATCACCATAACAACCAATTAGCCTGTGACTGTAGGGGCAAGACTAAGTGACCTTAGCCCCCAATGTGGAGATGTCTGTGTTTTAAAAACATACTGTCTTTTGCAGACTATGGCGAGATGATAATACATAGCACCCCAATATGAATACAGAAAGGTTTTCCGATTGATTTTGGATTTACTAGGTATCATGGCACTAGAGCAATTGCTTAGGTCTCTCTAATACCTAAGACAAATACCAAAATTGTAAAAACCCTACAAACTAGCATGGGGAAAGATCAAGGCAAAACGTTCTAAAAGAGAAAGCAGGGTATCACAGGGTGGCCTTACTTAAGCAATACAAGAAAAACGTTATGATGGAGACCTGTTAACAGTACCTAATTCAGGAGAACAAAGAGGGAAATAACATTAGTCAAAGCAGAATTCACTTTCTCAAGCCAGAGAGGGTAAGAAAAGGTCATAATGAGAAAATGGATCACACTCTTGCAAGCCAGACAGTGCAAAGTAACTGACCAAAGAATAACTGTGAAACAGTAAAGGACTTTCCCATCCACGGCACCATCCCTAAGACTGGAATTATCCCTTCAGACCGAATTTCGAACACTTTTTACTTTGCCTTTTGGATTCTTAACAATTATAAGCAAACGCAGACGCTCTCAAAACTGTACCTCCTACCTTTCACTTTTAGCTAGAATCCTTCTCTGGAGACTTCCCTTGAAGTGCTCTAAGGCAGAACTCCTCAACTTTCTTTTCTTTGTACAAGACTCAGGGCTTAGAGCTTCCGTTGTATTTTCTTAACTCAAAAATATCTGAGACATTTTGTCTCCAGGCTTTATTCAAAAACAGCTTCTCTCTTTTCAAGCTCCACCAGCTGGTGATACCATACTTGCCCCATTCTCATAGTTAGTATTCCAATAACCCTCAAGTTCAATGCAGCCTGCTCTCAGCTGTTCTCTCCCCTCCAATTCCTGCCATCACCCTGATAACTCTCAATCTACATAAAGTGGTTAATAACTTGGCCTCATACTTTAATAAAATTAATTTAATAAAAGTCCTAATTTCCACTGCTTTTTAACAATAAACCACAAAATCACACAGAGGGCCTTATTGTCACGTAGAACTGCTCCATGGTTGAAAGCTTAAATTTGGAAATCATTTTCCAATCACAGTCTTCTCTTCCACCATGTCTTTTATTTCTTATCAGTAAACATTTTTTAACCTCAGTGAAACCTTTATTCTTTCAGCTCCTCCTCCTCCTTTACCTATAGCCCTCTCCATGATTCATATCCTCCCTGCCTTTTCTGAATAAAATGATCAATGATTTCAACCACTCTAGTATTACCTCGGTTCCCTAAAACCCTATCTATTTCACCTTGCCATTCCATCTTGACGCTGGATAAATCGAGCCATACACTTTTCCTGTTCGCTGACTTAAAAATAGAAATTTCTGTAATTGAATATGTTAGCTGGTACCACTACAAGTTCATATTTTCGAATCTGCACTGGAGCCTCAACACTGTTCAGTAATCCTTCCATCCCTACTCATTTCCCTTTCACATTTCCTAAGCCAGGAATTGCAAACACTTACTCCCCTCTGTATGTGCCCAGTGATATTCTCCATCATTGTTAACAGATAACCCTGCCTGGTTGTTCAGAGTGCAAATATTTTGTTCCTTCCCACTCGAACCTACCTATGGTATTAACTGTCCTTCACTCCTACCTCAGAAAAAGATGGTCTTCTCTTCTTCATGGCTATCCTCCAACTCACCTTTCACACTGTCACCATGGTGATCTTTTATTACTAAAAACATAAACCTGATTTTTACTTGCTCCTCGATGTTGTTAGTTTAACATGGCGTGAAAGTCCTTTTGTAACATGATTCCTTACTCCCTTTCCAATTTTCATCTCTTGCCCCTTCCCTGGCATGTACCCTCTTTGTTTGCCACACCAAGCTTTTCAGTTTCTTACTGGACTAGGTTTTTTTTTCCACCACTGTGATTTTGTACATGCTGTTTCCTTTCTTTGTGATGTTCCCACAATCATCAAGCTCCCTACACTGTGTTTTCAAAATTCAGCATTCTGCGATCCTGCTTACCAAACTTACTCCTGCTTCACTACTCACACACGACACTGTAATTGTTTCCGAGTTGTTAGAACATGTTTTGTAGTCAAAGATATGGGAGTGAATGAGATCATCCTAGGAAACTATTTTTACTGAGTCCCTACTACATTGGGAATATAAGATAGAGGACACAAATCATATCCTCTGAGATCTAACTGTCTACTAAGAGAGAGATTAATAAATTATCATAATTCAATGTGATTGATACCACCATGGAGGTTACGTACAAAGTATAGTGGGAAAGAATCACGGCTATATAAATATCATGGAAATGTGCCCAAATAAGATAACATTTGAACTGAGTTTTTAAGGGCAATAATGCATAGTTTAAGCAAAAAAGGAAAAAAATACATTCTACAAGGAAGGAATATGTAAAATCATTACCAGCTGGGACTACAAACCCTACTGAGAAGTTGTAAAAAGTAGATGGTTTGGTATTATCCAAGATTCGAAGAAAATCCAGGTAAAAAGAAGACAAGCGTATACTATAAAATGCCCACTCACCCGTCAGGACCCTGGTGAAATGTCATTACCTCTATGACACTTTGAAATACTCAAACTGTGATTTGAATCTGGCTGTTTGTTTCTACAACACTTTGAAAGTAACTCTATATTATATATTAGACTGTATTAAAACTTATTTATTACTTATCTATCTAGACCACTAACCTCTCCAGGGCAAAGTCACCAACTAATGCATGGTGATTCCCAATTAATGCTAGTTGAATAGTATTGCATCCCTGCCCTTGTAGAGTCTATAATGGAATAAATGAAAAAGGCATACACAGATAATGAATATACACTGATGTAAGTTCAAATCAAGAGATGGATAAACTGCTATGAGAATACTAAACAGGAAGCAACTGATTTATATTTATATTTATATTTTATTTTATATTGATGTTGTAGTAGTTATGACTTCTAACAGAAGACAGGAATGAACTTATAAAGAGATTGTCTTATACTTTAAGATTCTGTCATCAA
>NW_012140636.1:776955-777438 GCF_000956105.1 Propithecus coquereli | reverse complement strand
AGCTGTTATATTTAATCGTGAAGCATTAGAAGGGCTAACATTAATATCAGAAAATAAAATATACTAACCGTATCGCTGTTTTGCTAGAAGTTAAACCTGATACAGTACGTCAACTTTAATTATAAGGGAAAGAGGAAAGAAAAGTATCACTTTGTAGATGTTCTGACTGTAAAATCCAAGAAGACTGGCTAAAAATTTAACTAATAACAGAAGGTGGCTGAATACATACAAAAATATAAAAGTCAATATAGCTTTCAAATTGATCTCTAATAATGATCACTTAGAATTTATAATGGGGAAAAAAACCATTTGTAACAAAAAAATGTAAAATATACAGCAATATTTTTAAAAAGATCTATAGAAAGCATATGAACCAAACTAATCTTATTCAGACATAAAAAGAAGATTTCACTTAGAGAAGATGTAATCTATGCTCTTAGGGTGGCAGACAAAATATTGAGAAGTTTTCGATTCTTCCCAAAT
>NW_012140636.1:775341-776905 GCF_000956105.1 Propithecus coquereli | reverse complement strand
TAACCACATGTGACTTAGTGGCTACTGGAGTGGATTTTAAAGATCTAGAACCTTGTTATTCAAAGAGGGGTCCATGAGCCCAAAACATCAACATGCATATGATCAAAGTAATTCAGAGTGTAAGACAGTATAAATTAGATCATTCTGTTTTATATAAAGTAACTACGTCTAGTGTCCTCTACTTCTCAAAAAATTAATTCAATCAAAAATGAAGAGTTGAAGCTTTTAATAAATTAAGTATGGAATCAGACCATTTCCTACTGTCTTTCGTTATTTTATGATTATTCCCTTTTGATTTGACACAGTTATTTTTAGTTTAAGGTCAGTAAATATATGTACTCCCATTAGACACTGAACATTATCTCATCACTTCTTGGCCTTTTGGCTAAGATCAAGTGTAGACATCGAATATACCTCTATTATACCACTTATTATGATAAATTATAACTTTACACTTACGTATGAGTTTCCACCACAAAATAATAAGCTTCTGTCATTATTGGGAGAAAGCACAAATTTGGCACATAATAAATAACTAACCAAGTGTTGAATAAATGAACGAATGGTCCTGAAGACAGGGAGATACGTAGTCTAAATCTTCACCTCATCAAAGCATGACATGACTGTACAAAATGTTCCAAATCCAAGTGGACCCCTTTTTACTGTAAACATGAAAAATTGATGTGGAAGATCATGACATTTCCCACGGTGTTCCCTACTGCTGTTCCAACAGTCCTATGTAACTAAAGTGAAAAAAAAAAAAAACAGACTTTCACTCTATCCAAATATGTTACCTTTCTTAAATCTCAAGGGAATTATATAATACACTGTGTCTTATGTGGTGGTATAATAGCCCAAACTTCCAAGTGAATGTATCTGACAGAAGGCAATGAATACTACAATATTTTTTAAAAATTAATTCAATTAAAGATTGTTTTATATGGCCCATTATCCCTGAACCCTACCTTACTAAAAATATGAAATATTCACATCTTCAATTATTAGTGATTTATGAGAGTAAAATGAACCACATATAATTAAGAATACGGCATGTAAGACTTTTGACTTTAGCATTTTTCAAATTCTTGTGCAGCAAATAAAAAATAATGTAGTATCTTATATTCAGTTGAGATATATTTTTGACTTAACATACATTTCAACTAGAATCACTCTTTCTTTAATGTGCTCCTACAAATTCTTTCTTAATTTAGGATCTTTTCCATTTCTTGGCTATCCTTTGACTATTTGAAGCAAAGAGCTAATCTTTTACTTTCTATTTTGTCTTTAATATTTGCATTATTTTTCCTATTTCAACAATTTTGTAGCTGGTCATTCATATTCACATATATTTATAACAAAAAATGAAAATTATAGTAAATAATGAGTAACAATGAAAAATGAAGTAATTTTGTTTTCATTTATTAACTTAGTATAAAACAAACTCCCATAGTATGACATCTCTTCCAGTCTTAACAGAATAATTAAGATAGATAATCTTAATAGATAAACTACTGATATTTGTGAATTAAGATTTGTACAAAATTCTGACTGGGTGCAGTGGCTC
>NW_012140636.1:774214-775291 GCF_000956105.1 Propithecus coquereli | reverse complement strand
GCAGAAACGAGTATTCCACTTGTGATAGTTAATTTTATGTGTCAGTTTGACTGGGCCATGGTGCCCAGGTACTTGGTCAAACATTACTCTGGACATTTCTGTGAGGGTGTTTCTGGAAGACATTAACATTTACATCGGTGGGTTTTGGGTAAAGATCTGCCCTTCATGATGTGGGTGGGCCTCATCCAATCAGGTGAAGACCTGAACAGAACAAAAGGCAGACCTTGCTGAAGCAACAGAGAATTCTGCTGGTAAACATCCTTCAGATCTGAAGGGCAGCATCGGCTCTTCCCTAGGTCTCCAGCCTGCCAACCCACACTGCAGGCTTGGACTTGCCGTAATTGCACGAACCAATTCCTTAAAATAACTCTCTCTCCATATACACACACACACACACACACACACACACACATCCTACTGGTTCTATTTCTCCAGAGAACCTAATACATGGCACTGCTCCTAAAAAAAGAGGGTCATCTTAGCTCTTTCAACAAACATTTCCAAGTAAGAACACAAATATACCATAAAAATATCAGGAAAAAATACCATCAACCTTTGCTCCGTCACCTTATATCAACCCTCTGCTGTCTCTTTGTCAGCAAACAAAGGCCAACTGAGGAAATAAGGGATAGGATAGCTATCTTAAAATACAGGTTTGTTTGGGAGAAAGCCTTTTGTATGTTTATCCAAGAGCTAGAAATAGGACTGATGAGCAGAAGATTAAGGATCAATATTAAAGAGTGTTTTCTAGTCTCAGGGCTATCAAAAAATGAAATAGATTCCCTCATAAAGAATGGAGCTCTTCATAAAGGCTGAGTATTTATTTGCTAAGGATGAGACAGAAAGGATCATTAGCTGGAGAGTAGGTTAATAAGGTGTTCATGAACTGTAAAATTAGAGATACTATGATTAAAATACCTTCAATGGCCCTGAGAATAGTGAGCTAAATAGGCCTCTAAGTATCATAGTAGGAGATACTACAAGTTTTGTTCCCAAACCTTAGTAAAATCATCTATCTCCTCTCTGCTTTCTGTTATTATTTACTATCCCGTCTCTCTCCTCCATCATTGACTTCTC
>NW_012140636.1:769680-772424 GCF_000956105.1 Propithecus coquereli | reverse complement strand
CAATAAGGTGAGTCACACAAATTTTTTGGTTTCCCAGGGCCTATCAAAGTTATGTTTATACTATAGTCTATTAAGTGTGAAACAGTATTATGTCTAAAAAAAAGGTATATACCTTAATTAGAGAATACTTTATTGCTAAAAAATGCTAACGATCATCTGAGCCTTTAGTAAGTCCTAAGCTTTTTGCTGGTAGAGGCTCTTGCCTCCATGCTGATGGCTGCTGTCTGATCGGGGTGGTGGTTGAAGGCTGGGGTAGCTATGGCAAATTCTTAAAATAAGCTAAAAGGAAGTCTGTCACAGCGATTGACTCTTCCTTTCTCTGTAGCAGGCAATGCTGTTTGATAGGATTTTACCCACAGTAGAACTTCTTTCAAAATTGGAGTCAATCCTCTCAAACTCTGCTGTGTTTTATCAACTAAGTTCATGTAATATTCTAAATCCTTTGTTGTCATTTCAATAATGTTCATAGCATTTTTCACCAGGAGTAGATTCCATCTCAAGAAACCACTTTCTTTGCTCATCTATAAGAAGCAACTCCTCATCTGTTCAAGCTTGATCATAAGATTGGAGCAATTCAGTCACGTCTTTAGTCTCCGCTTCTAATTCTAGTTCTCTTGCTATTTCCATCACATCTGCAGTTACTTCCACCATTGAAGTCTTGAACCCCTCAAAGTCATCCATTAGGATTGGTACTAACTTCTTCCAAACTCCTGTTTATGCTGATATTTTGATCTACTCCCATGAATCATGAATGTTCTTAATGACACCTAGAATGGCAGATCCTTTCCAGAAAGCTTTAAATTTACTTTGCCCAGATACATCAGAGGAATCACTATCTATGGCAGCCACAGCCTTATGAAATGTTATTTCTCAAATAACAAGAACTGAAGGTCAAAATTACTCCTTGATCTATGGGCTGCAAAATAGATGTTGTTATAGCAGGCACGAAAACATTAATCTCCTAGTATATCTCTATTAGAGCTCTTGTGTGGCCAGATGCATTGTCAATGAGCAGTAATATGGTGAAAAGAATCTTTTTTTTCTGAATAGTAGGTCTCAACAGTAGGCTGAAAATATTCAGTAAACCATGTTATAAATAGATGTGCTGTCATTTAACCTTTGTTTTTCCATTTCGAGAGCACAGGCAGAGTAGACCTAGCATAATTCCTAAGGGTCTTAGGATTTTCAAAATGGTAAATGAGCATTGGCTTCAGCTTAAAATCACCAGTTGCATTAGCGCCTAACAAGAGAGTTAGTCTGTCCTTTGAAGCTTTGAAGCCAGACATTGATTTCTTTCTAGATGTGAAAGTCCTAAATGGCACCATTTACAGTATCAGGCTGTTTCATCTACATTGAAATTCTGTTGCTTAGTGCAGCCACCTTCATGAATGACCTTAGCTAAATCTTCTGGATAACTTGCTGCAGCACCTACATCAGTACTTGCTTTACCTTCTACTTTTATGTTATGTAATTGGCTTCTTTCCTTAAAACTTCATGAATCAACTTCTGCTTGCTTCAAACTTTTCTTCTGCAGGTTCCTCACCTCTCTCAGCCTTCAGGGAACTGAAGAGAGTTAGGGCCCTGCTCTGGATTAGGCTTTGGCCTGTGGGAATGTCGAGGCTGGTTTGATCTTCTATTCAGAGCACAGCAGCTTTCTCCATATTGGCAATAAGGCTGTTTTTGCTTGCTTATCATTCATGTGTTCACTGGAGTAGCACTTTTTATTTCCTTCAAGAACTTTTCCTTTGCATTTACAACCTGGCTAACTGTTTAATGCAAGAGGCCTAGCTTTGGGCCTATCTCTGCTTTCAATGTGCCTTCTTCACTAAGCTTAATCATGTCTAGCTTCTGATTTACAGTGAGAGAGGTATGACTCTTTCTTTCACTTGCACACGTAAGAGGCCGCTGTAGGATTATTTTTGTGTCTCAAGATAGGGAGGCCTGAGGTGGGGAAGCAAGATGCTGGGGGACGGGGGGAGTCAATGGAGCAGTCCGCACATGCACGGTATTTACCAATTAAGTTCACTGTAGTATACAGGCATAGTTCACGGCACCCCAAATTAACTACTATGGTAACATCAAAGATCACTGATCATAGGTCACCAGAGTAGATATAATATTAATAATCATGAAAAAGTTTGAAATATTGCAAGAATTACCAAAATATGACACAGAAACATGAAGTGAGCACAAGCTGTTAGAAAAATGACACCGACAGACTCACTCAATTCAGAGTTACCAGAAACCTTCAATTTGTAAAGAAAAAAACATACTATCTCTGGAGTGCAATAAAATGACATATGCCTGTAATTAAGTATGTTTAGGATTATAGCCTATAAGGGAGCCACAAATCAACACAAATAAAGAATGTGGGCAAGCAAATAACCTAAGGGCTAGGTAATAAACTAAGAATTCAACACATGAATATTATGGTATATGGTTAGGAATATAGAACTAGACATAACACTTTTTTCTTTAAAGACAAGTAAACCTGTGTTGTCTCACAGAGTTGTTCTATAAAAAGTAAAAATTATGTAACTCTCGTATGAAATAGAAGCGCCGACAGGTAAGTAACTAAGTTATGTACAAAGGAAAATGAGACAATGAGGCAGAGGAAGACAGCCTAATTCTTCAGGAACAGAGTGTAAAAGCTGTATTGGTGATCATGCTGGCATCATTTTACGGTTACCCCAGCAACATAAAATGGTCCCCATGCTCTTAGAATAGAATAGAATGAATAGAAT
>NW_012140636.1:768324-769630 GCF_000956105.1 Propithecus coquereli | reverse complement strand
TATTACTTCTGAAAAGCCTGGTGCCAATCTGATTTTCTTTCCTTTTTAAATAACTTGATATTTTTGCATGGAGGCCCTGAAGAGTTATTCCTTTGTATTTATTTTTATCTTTAGAGTCTACAAGTTTTAATAGCCTATGTCTTTTGGTTGACCATTCCAGGAAAACTTCCACAAGTACATGGTGGGCCCTTTCAATCTATGGATTCTGGTCTTTCTTTATTTCTGGTAAGTTTATAGTTTTAAATATTACCTTGGTTTCATTGTTTTGCTTTTCTTCTTGAGGATTACAATCGCCACGTATGTTCGATCTTTTGGACTATCTTCTATATCAAACATCTTTTTTCTGATCCTTTATTTTTGTTTTCAACCCTTTCCTCAAAGCCCCTTACTGAATTTTCAGTCACCTCCATTCTTCCTTGGGCACCTTGTAATTTAGTCTTAATTTCTAAAATAATTGTTGTTTTCTTCAATTTCTTCTGGTCAATTCTAATTTCATATCTTCCTGGTGTTTACCTATTTCCATTCCAAGTTTCTGAATTTCTGCCTTTAGAGTTTTTCCTTTTCATATCTACAAAGGCTTGTTTAAGGATATTTAATACAGTCATGGTGTTGTTATTCATAATTGCACCATAGATGGTTTACATGAAAAATTTTTAATAGCTAAAATGTTTTGAGTCTTATTGTCTGCTTTCTTCTTTGTAGTATCTTTGTATGTATCTTATCTGAAATTTCCTATTCAGTGTATAATTTTTATTTTCTTTAACTAGTATTAAAAGTTGTATGCAGTAAGGGCAACGATTTGAGATGAATACCTAGGTCTCTTAGTTTCAAACAGTCTCTCTTCTGAACTTACGCCAAAGGGGGTAATGAGCATGTCTTCTGATTTTGTGGGTTCTTTATTTCTCCAGAAATAATTTCCCCTGTTGCTTCCTTCTTTTCATCATCAAGTATATAAGAGGAAACAACTCCTTCAACCCCCAAATAATACTTTCCTGACCTGTTACCTGGGGTCCCATGCACTTTTAAAGTAGCCAACATGCTGATCCAATCTAAGACCAGATCTTAGTATTTTCCCACTAGGGTAGGAATTTTTCTTTTGAAAGGCAATTTTAATTGTATACTATACTATCACCCCTGGGCTTGTGGCTCCTCATTCCCCTATCCTCTTCTCCATGTACTCTGACTGAACTCTCTCTGCAGTGGTCTCGGAAGAAGAGTAAGCTAGATTTGGACATTTATTTCTCTCCCTAATAATTCAAAGTCTGTCTCCCGGTTATGCTAAAGGCATAGATTAGGGTTAGTTGGT
>NW_012140636.1:766059-768274 GCF_000956105.1 Propithecus coquereli | reverse complement strand
AAAAATGTCTCATTTATAGATTCCTAAGTCTACTTAATGATAAAATGTTAATCTTCGTTTTACAATGCCAAATGGGTTCTCAGGAAATTGAAATGTAACAAGTAAAAATGAAAACATTTAGACTATGTAAAAGAAAGCTTTCTAAAGGAAAAATAACCCACTTGGACTTTCAAGTACGATATTAAGTAAAAAGTAGCATGATATTGTCCTTGCCTTTAATTTCAGCTTCAAAAATCCATAATCACAGCAAAGATACCAAAAGCAGTTTAATTTAATCAATCTTATTACCATTGCTTTCTGTTGAGAATATATAATTCTTATTCAGATACTAATATTAACTCATTTCCAATTCATTATACCAATTAAAAGACCGAGTTATATGCCTCGTGTTCTTTGACACATTCAGGACACGCTGGGTGCTGTAGTTTGAATGCCGTACCTTAATCCCCAATATGACAGTATTAAGAGGTGGGGCCTTCTGGGAAGTAATTAAGTCTGGAGGGCATAGCCTTTTATAATGCATTAATGCCATTATAAGCCAGGCTTCAGAGAGCTGCCTCATTCTATCCTACTCTCTTTCCCTTCCGTCTTCCATCATGTGAAGTGCAGTAACGCATTCACAAGTTGCCATCAAAGAGGGACGGCACCTCACCAGACTCCAAACCTGTGGGTGCCTTGATCTCGGACTTCCCAGCCTCCAGAACGGTGAGAAAATAATTTCTATTATTTGTAAATTACCCAGCCTGTGGTATTCTATTATAGCAGCACGAATGGAGTGACACATTAGGTTAGTGCTCATACAATTAAAGAAGCCAGTTAACGTCAATCGAATATGTGGCCACAGACTACCCGCAGCTAGCCGTAGGTTCAGTTACATGGACGCTGATAAAAAACAATGTTAGAAAAAAGCAGCAGCACAAACCCATCTCTTCTTCCTCAAGAATAACTTAAAGTATAGTCCTTAGTGATAGTAAGTCAATACCGGTACTATAAATATTGAGGATGGCAAATCTTCTTCAGTATATATTTGGCATACGGCATCATTTCAGATTCTCTCTTACACATTTACTCTCTGTTAGGAACATAAAAAGTTTTTTCAAATTTAGAAAACTTAAGAAGCAAAAATGGTAACATTCATTAGCTAATGTTAGCAAACCCAGATCGTCTGCCAAGGCTTCAATCACTAACTACAAATACCAATGGAGGCTCATATCCTTCTGGAGAATGCACATATGACAGTCTTTTTTGCCTTTTAGGAAGTACAGTGATTCAGAGCATGGCGGAGGGCAAACAGCACCCAGTATCATAGTTATATCTTATTTCTGTTCTTAATCTCATGGCTTGTGAGGAATTTTAAGATAGTCTTTTTCATAATCCAATCAGATTCAAGCCTTCCCATGCTCCCTTTTCTACAAACTCCTGGATATGAATACATTTGGACATACACTGTATTCTCCTTTCTGCTTTAGATTAAGCACATAGAACGTATCCTGGACCCGATATGTTGCCTCCTCCTTTGAATTTAACCCTAGAATAACCAATTTAAGGTTTCCTTAAAAATGTCCTCTTCCTACACTGAATAATCCAACTATACTTTATTTATTTATCATTATTTTGCTTCTAAACTGCATTTTCCATCACATTATACTGGCTGGCCCAACTCTCAAACCCACCTCCATCAGCCATCACCCACAATCCAAGAAACGCTGGCCTATAAAGCTTCAATAGAAACAATGCATTTGTAAATATTTCTTAAAATATAAAAAATGAGATCCAATGTATAATCGATATTTTAAAAACCATTAATTAGCTATTTAACATTCTTTTTTATTCTTTTTAAGTCTTTGAAGTCTGGTAGTATTTTATAGTTACAGCACACCTCAGTTCAGACCAGCCTCACTTCAAATGCTCAACAGCCATGTTGGAGAGTGGCTACTGTATTGGACAATACAAGTTTCAGAAGATTACTTTGGAAGGCTAATGAGTACAGTATTCCTTGGGTTCTTCTATGTTTCACAGTGTTTTTCTACAGGTTTGATACTTACTGAGCAGCTTGACTCAATATAAAATTTATTATTCCTTGAGTTACCTAAAAATAATCCCCCACTATTAAATTCTACATTACTTCTGAAAAGCCTGGTGCCAATCTGATTTTCTTTCCTTTTTAAATAACTTGATATTTTTGCATGGAGGCCCTGAAGAGTTATTCCTTTGT
>NW_012140636.1:751104-751434 GCF_000956105.1 Propithecus coquereli | reverse complement strand
GGTAGGAGGGCGGAACATGGAAAACAACCTCAGTATTCAAGGATAGGATTTAAAAGAATTCAAGTTATGTGAATACAAGTTATGTGCTTAACTATATAGCAGTTTCTGAATGACTGCTGATTTCATTTTCTTGTTTGGAATTTGAGTAAACATAATGAAACTTACTATTTTGAGCCAGGGCTTGAAGCAGACAATCCAAGCATCCTTCTAAACTGTCCTCAGTCCTGTCAACAGCTGTTATCTTCAGCTTCTTTAAGGTATCACTGAGATTATCTGCTTAAAGAACAAAAATCAGAAATCTCATCAATCTTAGGACCATCAAATGTTACA
>NW_012140636.1:741835-749664 GCF_000956105.1 Propithecus coquereli | reverse complement strand
AGAAGGTATTATTTTTGGACTCCTTCAAACCACAACAATAAAACTCAATAGTGAATCTTTACCATCCAAATTATTTTTTGTGTAAAATACAGGTTTCTGTATTTTATATTTACTTATAAGACATTGAAATTGTTCTAATGAAAATTTCTCAGTCTCCCCTGGCTGGTAGTAAGGCAGAAAGTAGAGGAAGAAATGGATAATTTCCACGGGAGATTTCAGCACTGAGAAGTATTAATAGCCAAAATAAATTTTTTTCTTACAAGAACGGTTTCTTTCCTATACAACAACATATGGTCTAGCTTGGCTTGTGAAAGAAAACATGACATCTTCAAAGGGTTAAAGCAAAGTTGACTTAGGTCATTAATTATGAGTCTCCAACTTCTTAACTGCTTAATCGCTCTTAAAGCCACAATCTAATGAAATCCCCTGAAAGTTTAACAAAGTTTGTCTGGCAAAGGTCTTAAATGATATCTTGACAAAGACAATGGATTTTTCTCAATCCTCTTGTTTGATATCTCTGTACCAATTGTCTCTTTTTCCATTTTTCAAACACCTTCTCTTCACTTCAAAACGCCAGTCTCTTAACATTTGTTTTTGGCCTTCTTCCAGAGATCGATCTTCTCTCTCTGCCCCTTCAACTGCTAGTGTGACCTTGGTTCTGCCCAGAGCCCTTTTCTCTTCCTGATATATGCATGTTCTCTGGAGTATTAGGATGGCATGGTGTCTTTCCTTCTGTCTTTCCCTCCTTTATCCAGCTGGATAGATCAATTCCTTTACCTACCTATCAATACAAAGAACTGTCACATGCTAGGCCTTGTTACATTTGGATAAAATCTGATTGCAATTTCTGGCAACCCTGATCAGCTAGCTACCATTCCAAGCGTTTCCCAAAAGTCCCCGTTAAAGGCATTTAAACCGTCATACTTTCCCACTAGAACTTTCAAACAGCCTTGCCAAGCCTTTTCTTTTCTCTTACAGTCCTGTATACCACTAGGCACCAGAGGCTCTTTATGCTACAATCTCTCTCTTCTATAAACTAGAAACTCAAATTTTTTACTGGTCTGTAAGCACTTACTGCAATAAAGAGTTTTTAAAACCCCTAAATTTTTATAGTTATCAGTTCCCGTTAAGAAAAACTGATGGGGAAAGTGAGGCTGTTTTTAGTATTTAAATAACTTGGCTGTAAAAGTACTTATCATCACCAGCATTAAAGAATATACTTGACTATGAGTAAAAGATTGTCCCAAAGGGCCAGTCTCAACATAAGACAGTGTCATGTTAAACTAGTGAAGTCTTGAAATTCTTTGTTATTTGTGGTAGCATTTTTCAGTTTACCTTCCTCGTAATATTATCCAGAAATGGCAGCTTTATTTCCAAGGTTATTGGGCCTAAAATATTATATTTGAAAGTGCCAATTCCATCACTTTACTACATGTTAATAGGCATATGCATGGAAAGACAGATAAATGTGTTTGGACAACTATACCACTACCAATGATAAAACCCATTGGAGACAAGTACATGACAAGAACTAACTGAGCTTGTGAAAGTTCAAGACCTTTTTACCCCCCTTCAAATGTCACTCAATTTTTTTCTAAATCTATAATTTTCACAACTATTTAGTAACAAAGCTTTACTAGCATCATTATTCACATCAAATGTAAAAGGAAAATTATTTCTGTACTAATGTGGTTTAAGTACCTAAATGTAGCCAAGGCATGAATGGAAGAATTTCAAATATATCTCAGAATGAATGGCATTAAGTCAATGTAGGGCACCTGGCTTAGGGAGCTAGAAATAATACTCTCTCCTGAATATTCTGTTTTATTTATCTAAAGGGCTTAGTATCTGACAGAATGAAGCTATTTTTAAAAGCTTGTGTAATGCAGTAAGAAGAAATAATTGTTTTTGTTAGCATATCAAGTGAAAAGTACTCTATTTTAAAAATGTAATATTTTCAGTTTTACAATATTGTAATTCGGTTTTGTATCTTTTGTTGTTGTTGTTTAACATATGTTTACACAGTTGGTCCTGAGCCAGTCTGAAATCCAAAAACCTTTTAACAAATTAGTCTGCCGTGTCTTCCATTAAACTGTACTAGATGTGAGGGGAACATTTTATTTTGTATTTGTTCTTTCTTTCTTTTAATGAAATTTCTGCTAGTTGACGAACTTAAAAACTAACAGAACACTTAAGTCGCCTCTAGTTACTACCTCCCACCAAAAAAGTTATTTTGTTTTATTTTGGTTATTTTAGAGACAGGGTCTTGCTCTGTCACCCAGACTAGAGTGCAGTGGCATCATCATAGCTCCCTGCAACTTCCAACTCCCAGGCTCAAACAATCCCCCTGGCTGAGCCTTAGGACTAGAGGCATGTGCCACCGCATTTGGCTAATTTTTAAATTTTTTGTAGAGGTGGGGTCTTGCTATATTGCCCAGGCTGGTCTCAAACGCCTGGCCTCAAGCAATCGTCCCACCTTGGCCTCCAAAAGTTCTAGGATTACAGGTGTGAGCCACTGCGCACAGCCTCTTTTTAATGCCAGAATGAGTACACAAAGATTGTTTCTGAGTTTTATGGAACTCAAGCTTCTTCTACTCATTCAGACTAGAAACCTCAGAAACATGTTCTTCCCAGAGCAGATCACTACTCTTACAAAAATCGTCAGCGGTTTAATATTGCCTAAAGTCCAGAATACTCTGCACGAAAACCGAGAGCCTCACCTAACACTAGCCCCCGTTTCCCAATCCTTTCTCACACGCATCACGTGTGCCAGTCCCACCGGATCACTGCGGTTTTCCCAGGCACACTTCCGTTTTTACCACTGTGCGAATTAATTTCTTCCTCTCTAACGTGCCTGTCTACGCATTTTCCACCTACAGGTTGGCTACGTATGTGGCAAAGTCAACAAATACACCATTTCTTCCGTGAAATCTTCTATTCCTGCAGTCAGATCAACCCCTTCCTTCTTCAGGCTTCCATGTTTTGTTTATACCTCAGTTATGGCACTGATTTCACTATTTTCTACATTACTACTTACATTCAATCAGGTTTCACCATAACCAAACAACTCAAAGGCAGAGAAGATAGCATATTTTAGAGATTAACAGTACAGTCTCTGGAGTCAGTCCATTTGGGTTTAAATCCGGGCTCTGCCTTTAACCTGTATAATCTTAGGCAAGCTGCTTCTTTTTTTGCCTTCTCATACATAGAATGCAGATGACAATAGTACCTATCCCATCAGGTTGTGGTCCTAGCACAGAGTAAGCAATCGACCAGTGTTTATGACTGTTGATACAGTAATCGTTAACTGTCACTGTTACAGTACTATACCCATCATGTTGTCTTGCACACAGTAGGCATTCAATAAACGACTGAACTTAATCAAACGGTGAATAAAACTTGTGCATTCGGTTGTGACCCATAAACAGGACAATTGTCTCTTTCCAATTTCCTTTTTTCAGTGTCATTTAATTCTTTTAAACACACACATGAAGTATAATTAAAATGTATGAATGTGATAATATCTTTCCCTTTTTTGCTTGGTCTTCTTCCCTTCATCTTCATCAACCTCTCCACTCACATGTCAATGAACTAAGATTTTTTTCAAGCCTTCCTGTCTCTTCCCTCACATAATCATGTATAGACATACAGAAAGTTTGGGGAGCTTTAACAAAAATTGGCTCTTATACATATTTCTCTGCATCTGATTTATCACTCAATAACTCTTGTAAATTACTCCAAGTCGATCTGTATAGCTCTAACTCATGCTTTTAAATAACTATGACACGCTCCATGATACAGATACAGCACAATGGAGTCAGCCATTTCTGTATGCACAGGTTTCACTTTCTTTTATTGTGTTTTATTTTGGTCACTGGTAACAACAGTGCAATACACATCTCTGTTAAGTGCACGTAGGCTTTTAGTTTTATGGGATAATAGTGTGAAGGGTTTAAAGTAATATGTAATTGTTATTTTAATTTTCATTTCTTTAACCACTACAAATGTCAGCATCTTTTCATGTTTCTTGGCCACTTGGATTTGCTTTCCTATAGCGTTTATCACATCCCTTACCTAGTGTTCAAATAGGTTTATCTGCTTTGTTCTTATTGTATCGTATAGACATTAACCTTCTGTCTCTACATAATCTTTTCCCCCTAAAATCTATCATTAATCTACTGGCTGTGTTATGTATTTTTCCCCTAATTTTCTTTTATACCATCTAGATTCTCAGCCATGATTAAGTAAGTCTCTCTGGCTCCCAGAAAATGGCTCAAATGTCTTGTAATATTATGATTCTTTGAGTTGCTACTTAAATATTTCATTCACTGGAACTCAATTTACATATAGACTAAGATTGGGGTTTACTTTTATTTTCCTGTCAGGAACAGCTTTTAACATTCCATCTTCTACCCACCGAATTAAACTACCACCTCTATCTCTTATATACAGAAATGTATTTCTGAAATCTCTCTTCTTTCCAATGATCTTTGTCTATTCTTACACTAATACCGTACTGATATAATTACAAAACGTTCTGGTACCTGGTAAGGCTATTCCTGACACTCTGCTCTTTTTTCAGTTTTGGTCCTCACTCAGATTTTTTTCTCCCGGAAGACCTTTAAAATAATTTCATCTAATTACTCCAGAGTGAATGAGTGACTGAATAAATGAATGAACAAAAGAATAAAAACTCTCCCAGATTTATAATGGAAATTACATTAAACTTATATTTTAATTTGGGGATCATTGCATGTTTACTATGGAGTCTTCCCTTCTACTACATGTATGTATTTCATTTTGTTCACATCTTGTTTTGAGTCTCTCAGTGAAACTTTCTACTTTTATACAGATCTGTGACTTTATTGTTAAATCTATTCCAATATATTTTAGAATTTTGTCATTAGTGAGAATGGAATAATTTGTGCCATTTCTATGTCTAGAGTTATGCATACAAGTATATAATGAGCAAATACAGATCCCGCTATCCTTTCTTTTCTGATGTTTATACTGGCCTCCAAGACAAGATCAAATGAGAAAACAGTTTCAAACTCTATTATTTCGTGGCCTACTATATCTAAAATTAAATTTAGCTGTCTAAAATTAAATTTAATATCTAAACCTTCCTTTTGGCTCTTAATACATTTGCAACCCTCCATGAGTCTCCTGAGGCTGGAGGGAGATGCTCATGTAAACGTACACATAATAAATCCAGAAGAAACAGGGACTTATTTCTTAGCAATCTAAAAAAGACAAAAATCACGCATCTCTTAATTGCTACTGTTGCTATAGATGCTTGCTATCAAAATATAAGCAATAAAAAACAAAACCAAGAGCTTAGAAAAAGTATTTAAAATGTAATCATGTATTACTACCTTTGTAATTATTACTTGGTCACAGAATTAAAAACCTGAAAATTAAAGAGAATAAGCAGCTGACGTGAATGGGCCATCTTCTTTAAATTAGCTTCCATGGTTAAATTCCACAGAATTTAACACACAGTCCAACAGGAATGTACCTAAATGTCAAATGTTTAGTGAATATACATGTACAACTTCCAAAAAGAGTTATCTCAGCAAAAACATCACCCTTCAGAGTGCATGTGTGCAAGCAGTGCTTGGAGAATTTGAAACATTTCTAACATTTGAAGAGAAACAATTAAGAGGTAAAAACTGTTCTATTAAATGAAAACTCCAAACTTAATTTTATAACTTTTGCACACCTGAATTCTATCTTAATTCATTCATATATTACTTTAACATGTAGTCATACTTATTCATACACACGGACCTTGCTCCCAGTATGGTTCTCCAGGTTGCAAAGACATTGTATTAATAATTCTGTGCCCTTTGACTACTTATCCGCATGTCTATCCACTGGATACGCCTCTTTCATTCCACAAGTTGATTATAATTAGACATTTCACATCACTTCCCTCCCTCACTTCAGACAAAAAGAGAAACTTCAGATTTCATAAAATCTAAGGGCTCAGATGAATTTAATCAACCTGCCCTATACGTCATGCAGTTTGAACACTATGCCAAGTAGCTGAATTCTAAAACTTAACGTCATAAATAAGTTCATAAATCTGTGGAACTAAGAAATTATTTTTGCAGAATTTTATACAGTTCTAAGTTTTCCATATTTTTCATTTTGCTAGTTTTATAGTCCCAGGCACATAAAACTCTGTTAGTATAGTTCTACTATTAAATGGGAAATTCTCCTAGGATACTCACACCACTACTTACTACAGTGAAAATGTAAAAAATCCTGACAACCTACATTACTTTTTTAGTTACTTATACTTGCACCTTTTACTATGCATTATGGCATAAATAACCATGATAAAGAAACATTTTTATTAAGATGAGCTACACTAAAAACAATGACTTCATTTCACTGTTAAGTTTTTTTCTCTATTTCATAAATCTGATACAGACTTTTATAACAGTCATTTTTTTTATTTGTTCTTAAATGGAGTTAAAAGTCTATTTTAGTATGAACTAGAAACACTATACTCTTGTCATGTTTGATTAGAAGGTCAAGAATCTGATAGATGATCTTCACAACTACAACATTAAACCATAATGAATAAGAGCAAGATACAGTTTATAAAATTTTATTTCGCACAATGCCAAAAGACCTTTTCACCAAGAGTTCAAGGATTATTTCACAGTTTTATAGCTATCAAATATAGTTTTAGTATATAACATGACACAAATTGCTAAAAAGTTAATACACTGTCCTTTCTAAAAATTACATAGTGATTCACCCTGACATGTAGGCTTGATTAATTCTTTGTCTCAGAATTGACCAAGAAAAGTATTAGGGTGATTTCTTCTCAACAGTCTCCTAAATGGGAAGATTTAAGATACTCATGTCAAATAGTGGTCAACACCCAGGATGTTATTAATATAAGCCAACTTAGAAAATCAATGTAGATAAATCAAACCCAAGAAGTATACTGGGACGATGTTGGTAAAAATATGTAATCTGTCAATTACAAATAGCTTCTGTGTTTTTAAAGAGTTGTTGAAATAATCTCTATACACAAGAGTAGCTCCAGAGGATGCTGGAAAGCGTAAACTATACGTAGTACTTTCAAACTTCACTTCTGCATAGGTAAGCCAATTGCCTTCATAAGAAAGGAGAAACTTTCTAAACACAAAAATAAAAATAACTACTTGGAACGTATTTGCCTGGCTCCAGCTCCTTGTGCCTACAGTGTGCCCACAAGTCAACCCCAAAAAGATCTCACCTTTATCAGTACTCTTACAACCAGGATTCCTCCAGAACAATGACTTAATGGTTTACTCTACTATCTTGTGTTTTCTAATTTCTGAGGCCCCATTTTTTTTTTTCTTAATTCTTAGCTCACATTTTCTATCTAGGCCCTCAGATTAGTACACTATTCTTGGCCTTACTATCTTAGTTGTAAACTTCTACTCCTCCGGGATACTACTCAAGTGCCTGTCTACAATGCTTTGGCTCCTGGCACTTAGAGTCAAGGGTAAAAGATTTCCTGCCTGCAAGTTCTGCCCTAGACTCTAGGATATGCCTGACAGCAGAGGAAAACCAGGCAAGGGGCAAATGATATAATTTCAATAAGAGGAAATTTTGCCTGAAAGTGTATGGGAATTTTAACAGGCTATATAAATTGGATAAAGAGAAGTGTTTGAGGTCATCTACTTAGATTTCCAGTCTTGAGCAAGATTCTTTACCAGAACATACTCAAAGTTGTAACTAATCAAGCATAATGGTGGGGAAAGAAGTAAAGACCCTGTGCTATAATGATTTTTGTAATAAGAGAGAACTAGATTACAGATTGA
>NW_012140636.1:739537-740480 GCF_000956105.1 Propithecus coquereli | reverse complement strand
TCCTTTTCAGGAAGGCTGTGTTTAATTCCAAAATGAAGATAAGGGGTGTGTAGTTCTGGGGTGGGCAGATGTGCCAGCAACCCTACAAGCTTCCAGCGTCACAGCGTTAGGGCTCCCTGCCTGTGGTGCAGCCCTGCTACACGTGCAGGGTAGCGCCAAGCTCTCACTGTCACCCTGTCAGGATTTGGGCTTGGGGAACTGCCACTAAAATGCTCTGTGAATAAGAAACTGTTCTCTGATCTACAGACCTCATGTTTCCTACCAGAATAGATACATATTCGCATAAACTTAACATTGCGTGGTCTGTCTTCTGACTGGGCCTAGGCTGATACAGATATATGAATAGGCTTCTTAGAAAAATGAGGAGTTACAGGAGAAAAGACTACTAGCTCTTTTCAGTGAACAGTATCATAATCTATAAGACCATGAATGTTATGTATAAGGTGATGAATCAGTTAAGAAGGTAATTTCAAACTTCTATCCATCCAACAATATGAATTAATTGCCTATCAATCACCAAATACTGCACTAGGTGCTAAATATTATTAATATATAAAGACAAATGTGACACAGCTCTGTCCTTGAGTTTCTCACAATATGTTGTGATACAAAATATTTTTTAATTTTATTTTAGTGCGAATTACTTTTACATATTCCCGTTCACTCCCAGTAGCAATCAATGTTAACAGTCTCTTATGTATCCTTCCAGAGGCATTCTCTGTGTATATATGCAATTATTTATATTTATACACACACACTAAAGACTTCAAAGCATAAAAAAATCCCAGTGCTACTGCAATACTGACTACCTTTCTCATGACAATGATCTTAATTAAAAATATCCAGTATTAGAATATTATTTTAGAAAATCATAACTACTACCTAACAGAAATCCCTTGGTAATTTTATGAAAAAGTTATTATTTTATTCAGTGGTTTATCAA
>NW_012140636.1:737294-739102 GCF_000956105.1 Propithecus coquereli | reverse complement strand
AACACCATAGGAGAATGCTACTTACTAGGCAAAATTCTCTATTAGGCTATCTTCATTTGAAATGGAAGAAAGACCTAGTAAACGTTTATTCAGCAGGTATTTCCCATTTTTGATGAATTTCAACAGCTACGTTTCTTACTGAGAAACTGTATCTTTTTAAGTTTTATAACTGTTCCAATTATTGTTGTTATATAACAAACCACCCCAAACTTAACCGGCATGAAACAAAAGACATTTTATTATGCTCACAGATCTGTCAAGGAGGAATTCACAAAGGGCACACTGAGAATGGCTCGTTGCTACTCCACAAGATTGGGGCCTTGATACCGAGTCTCAAAGGCTAGAGGTGACTCTGGGAGTGACTAGATGGGCTGGGGCTGGGGCTGGTGTCATCTGAATCATCCAATGGCTCATTCACTTACATGTCTGGTAACTGGCCTGGAAAGGCTTGAAGACTAGGATTGCTGACCTGAGACCTGATACCTGGGACCTGGGACCTTCCCACGAGGCTTGGCTTCCCAACAACACAACGGCCTCAGTGTACTTAGAGTTCTCAGGGCTCCAAGCAGGCCAGTGTTCCAACGAACAAGGTGGAAGGAAGCAGCATTGCCTTGTATGACCTAGGCTAGGAAGTCACAGGGCATCACTTCCACTGCATTCTCCTGGTTACAAGTGAGTCATAGGCGTGCTCAGATTCCATAGGAGGAGAATTAGACATCAACTCTCAATGGGCAGTGGCAAGTTCTAGAAGAATATGTGGGGCAAAAAATGTTACTGTGACCACCTTTGGAAAATATAATCTGCTATCATAACTTAATATTCACAACATGGCTTGGTTAAAACAGTACAATAAATAGCATTATGTTCTTTGGTTTTATCTCTGAATATAAGATAAAGTATCCCCAAAATGACGGTATTTTCAGCTTTGGAAATGAAAATTAAAAATTATATGGATATAACTTTACGTAGTGTTTATAAACTAATTTGTGAAATAGGTGCCTTGTGAAATAAGTGTTATTATCATCACCTGTATTTTAATAGATGAGAAAGCTGAATTCAGAAGTTGAACGAGGGGCCCTGACAAAGTGCCAAAGTTGGAGTAAGTCCAGACAAGCCTGTCTTCCAAGTACAGGCACTTTTCACTGTACAGGCAGTCAGCACTCTGCACGGTTAAATGAAACTCCCACTGACCTCATGCACATCAGAACTGTGCAAAGCAAGTACTGCATCTTGCATTATACACACGTAAAATCTTCAAGAATGAATTTATAATCCAACCATGTTATCTAGCTGTACTAGGTGACAACTGTCTATGTCTCTGACTATATGACTGAAGAAATCACAATGAAACACACCAGAGAGCAGTGCCTGCCATGGTATCTCAAGGGTGGTACGATGCTGGATATATATATACTCCAACTTTCAGTAAATGTTTAATTGGATAAATACATACCAGGAAAAAAGTTTCAAATCATTATAAAGAGCGCTTGCACGTGCCACAGAAGCTATATTAGGTGCTGAAAAAGTAAATATGATCTGTCCTCTTATTTAAAGTTTAGGGGTCGGTATTTTCTCTTGAGAATCAAATTAAGGCCTTATCTGTTTCCATTACTCATTTCTTTACCTACTAAACGTCTTCAAAAGCAGAAAATATGACTACTTGAACTACTTATTTTGTCATTTTTTGTAAATACCTAATATGGTAGTCTCGTGTTGCTGATTTGACTGATGGTGCTTTGTACAAACTACAAAAGCCAGAAATGTGACACAAAGGACGGTTATTCTTTCTTGGAGCTTAACACCATACC
>NW_012140636.1:730871-736414 GCF_000956105.1 Propithecus coquereli | reverse complement strand
AATTATTTTATGTTACAAAATGCTAAGATACAGGAAAATAATACTCCTTGGAAACAGTCTAGCAACACTATCATACTTTGATGACTTTTTAAAATGCCATGGCATCACTTTTCCTAGAAAATGCATTTAATGCTCAAGGGCCAGAAACAAGAAGAGGAAAAAATAAAACACATCTTGGTTTGGGTACGTCCTTACTAGGTAACTGAGCTTGAAGGTTTCCATATTAAAATTTGTATTAGTTCCCTACGAGATGGGCTCCTTCCCTTCCATTTTCATTTGGAATCTATTCTTTGGTTCTTATTCAGTAACAATGATAGTATCTTAATGGTGTAAACGAAATGGGAATATAAAGAGTTTAGTAAAGGCTAGACACAGTTTATGGAAGAGCAGAGAACCTGTCTTCTATCTCTCTGGTTTCTTATATCACTCTGATCAACTGAAAATTCAGTTGGAAGAAGCAATGGGGGACATTGAAAGTGAAGGAGCAGGTGATCAGGCGATTCATTCTGCAAGATCGAAAGGATACGTAGGGAGGCAACCATACATGGGGAAGGTCAAGAGGATGGAGCCCTGGGGTGCCATGCTTACCCCACAGACACTGCGGCCGAGTTGTAAAGGGGCTCCCTCTGCCACCGCAGACCTCTGGACCATCGGGCGGGGGGAGTTGCTTAGAATCTGTGCAGACACCTTATATTGGGGAGCAGGCGCAGCAGAGATCTGGTGGCTGCCAATCTGGGTTTCTGCAGCTAACACCATCCTGAGCTCTCCGGTGCACAGCAGGCCTTGGCTTTGCAGCAGCAGCCTTCACGTCATCCCCACCAGGCCAGGGAGGGAGAGGGCAGAGCAGACACTCCCCCGTGCCATGCCCTGTAACTGAGAGTCGAGTGCCCCTCCCCACCCAGGATGGGAACTGAGCAGAGGAGGTGCCTCAGGTGGCACAGGCACCACTGGCAAGCCTTGGGCCAATGCCTCAATGGGACCTAGGTGGGAAGAGAACCCTGGCTGTCCAACGGCCCAAGCCCGGAACCGAACACTGCCCATGCAATTTGGCATCCACAGTCCCCAAGCCAGTGGAAGAGCCCCCCACCAGCACGGCTGTGCGTCTGTGGTCCCCAGTTCCAGGTCTGAGGCTCTCACTGTGCCTGGGCCTGAAGCCCTGCACCTGTACTCCAGAGCACCCACTGGCCCGCGACATCACCCCCGAGATTCCAGCTTGCGCCTGGACCCAAAGACCCACCCCTGAGTCTCCAACACTGCCTCTGGGCCAGCGGAACCACCCCGAGGTGCAATGCTCTCCCAGACACCCCCAGCCTTGAGCTGCCATTAAACCTGGAGCTGGTTTGAGCAAATGACCACAGCCCAGACACCCATGACCACTGCCCTGATAGCCAACCCAGCTGCCACTGTCACCTCCGCAGGGCGACCCCGGACAGAGCAATCCCCCACAATGCCAGACTCCGTGGAGAGGGTCTCAACCAGCCCCCACCTCGAACTTCCAACAGCAATCTAGGGAACAGCCGACCACCACAAACGAAGATCACCCAGCACTGGCTTGAACAGCAGCAATCACAGGGGAATGGGACAAAACAGAGCAGGTGCAATACAGGCTCTCAGTGCTCCTTGCTCCTTCCCTGCCAGATCAACATTCCAGAGGAGGATAAAAGAGCACCATCTGGGGACCTCTCCTTCTTCTAGCTAAGCAAGAGAGTTCCCAGCAAAGGAGAACAGGTGCCCTGCAAACCTAGTAGCCCTGATCTGAGAGAAGATGATTCAGATGAGAAGAAACCAGCAAAAGAACGCTGGCAACATAAAAACAAAACAGTTCCACACCCCCAAGGGATCACAATGGAGCCACAGAAGTGGGCTCTAAACAAAAAGAAACTGTCAAAAGGACAGAAATGGAATTCAGAGTATGGATGGAAAATGAAATGAATGGAATTGAAGAGAAAGTTGAAAACCGAGAAAGAGAAGCCAAAAAATATTTTAGGAAATCAATAAAAAAAAAGAAAAAGTTGCTGAAGAGCTAGATGACATAAGATAGGATATAACAGAAATGAAAGAGTCATTTAGAGAATTTCAAAACACAGCAGGAAGATCAAAAACAGACTAAACCAAGGAGAAGAAAGAATCTCAAAGCTTGAAAACAAGGCTCTTGAGCTAAGCCAGTTCATTAAAAGAGGCAGAAAAGAGAATACAAAACACCGAGCAATCGCTTAGGGAAATATGGGACTATGCAAAGTGTACTAGTATGCAAATTATCGGTATCCCTAAGGGAGAAGAAGAAAAAACAAGAAGCACGGAAAATCTATGTGAGGGAATTATTGAGAAAAACCTCCCTGGTATCTATCACCAGAGATTCAGACATCCAGATACAAGATGGCCATCGAACACCGGGAAGATTCATAACAAATAGGACATCTCCAAGACACACAGTAATCAAACTGGCCAAAGTCAAAATGAAGGAGAAAATTCTACAAACAGTAAAACAAAAGCAACAACCAACCCACAATGGAAAACTCATCAGGCTAACTGCAGACTTCTCAGTGGAGACCTTACAAGCCAGAATGGATTGGGGTCCCATCTTCAGTCTCCTTAAACAGACAAAACGGCAGCCTAGAATTCCACACCCTGCAAAACTAAGTTTCATAAAGGAAGGAGAAATAAGACTTTTCCAGACAAGCAACCACTGAGGAAATTTGGACAACCAGACCCACCCTGCAGAAAATACTCAGAACTGCATTATACATGGATCAGCACAATAGATACCCACCTATGTAAAATCCCCCAAAAGCCAAAGTTCGTATAAAACAACAGCACAAGAGGAAAAACAAAGCAACAAGGTACTACCCAAAATGATGAAGAGCATCCCACATATCAATTCTATCACTCAATGTTAAAGGTCTCAATGCCCCATTCAAGAGACACAGGCTTGGTGAATGGATGAAAAGATACAACTCAAGTAACTGCTGTCTCCAGGAAACACAAGGACGCACGTAAGCTCAAGGTGAAGGGATGGAAAAAAATATTCCATGCAAACGGAAGCCAAAAAAGAGCAGGTGTAGCCATTCTCATATCAGATAAAATTAACTTTAAATCAACAATAGTAAAGAAAGACAAAGACAGTCATTATATAACGGTAATGGGAGCAATTCAACAAGAAGATATAACAATCCTAAATATATATGCACCTAACACAGGAGCTCCCAGATTCACAAAGCAAATTCTACCAGATCTAAGCAAAGAGATAAATAGTAGCATCATAACTGCCAGGGACTTCAATACCCCACTGACAGAGATGGACAGATCATCAAAGCAGAAAATAAATAAATACTGGACTTGAACAGGACTCTAGACCAAACGGAAGAGACTTTTACAGAACATTCTACCCCAAACTATTGAATATACATTCTTCTCATCAGAACATGGGACTTTCTCCAAGACTGATATCTTCAGCCACCAAACATGTCTCAACAAATTAAAAAAAAAATCAAAATCATACTATGTATCTACTCAGACCACAGTGGAATAAAACTAGAAATTAATTCTACAAGAAACACTCAAAACTACAAAGTCATGGAAATTAAACAACCTGTGACTGAACGATTATTGGATCAATCATGAAATTAAGATGGAAATTAAAATATTCCTTGAACTGAATGACAAAGGGGACATATGCTATCAAAATCTATGGGATTCAGCAAAACCATACAAAGGGAAAAATTCACAGCCTTAAATACCTACATCAAAAAGCCAGAAAGATCACTGTCACATCTCAAGGAAAAGGAGGAGCAAATCACACCCAAAGCCAGCAGAAGAAAAGAAACAACAAAGGTCAGAGCAGAACTAAATGAAATGGAAAACAAACAAACAAAAATATACAAAGGATCAAAGAAACAAAAATCGACAAACCTCCTGCTAGATTAACCAGGAACAGAAGAGAAAGGACCCAAATAAGTTCGATCAGAATGAAAAAAGAGATATTACAACTGATAGTACAGAAATACAAAATATCATCCATGAATACTATGAAAATCTCTACACGCATAAACTGGGAAACAGAGAAGAAATGGACAAATTCCTGGAAATGCACAACCTCTAGATTGAATCAGGAAGAAACAGAACATCTGAACAGTCCCAATAACGAGCAGTGAGATCAAAGCAGTAATAAAATAAAAATCTCTCAACAACAAAACCCCAGCCCAGATAGATTCACAGCCAAATTCTACCAGACCTACAAAATACAGTTGGTACCTATACTATGGAAATTATTCCATAGCATCAAGGAGGAGGAAATCTGCCCCAACTCATTGTATGAAGCCAGTATCACCTTGTTACCAAAGCCAAGAAAGGACACAACAAAAAAAGAAAACTACAGACCAATAACCCTCACGAATATAGATGTAAGCATCCTCAATAAAACACTAACAAACTGAATTCAATAGCACATCAAAAAAATAATCCACCATGACCAAGTGGGCTTCATCCCAGAGATGCGAGGATGGTTCAATATACGTAAATCAATAAATGTGATTCACCACAGAAACAGAAGCAAAAACAAAGATCATATAATCTTCTCAACAGATGCAGAGATAGCATTTGACAAAATCCAGCACCCTTTCATGATAAAAACCATCAAAAAACTAGGCACGGAAGGAACGTATCTCAAGATTATAAAAGCCATATATGACAAACCTACAGCCAACATACTGAATGTAGAAAAGCTGAAAGCATTCACCCTCGGCACTGGAACAAGATAAAGGTGCCCACTGTCACCACTTCTATTCAACATAGTACTGGAAGTCATAGGCAGAGAAATCAGGCAAGGGAAAGAAATTAAAGGTATCCAAATTGGGAAAGAGGAGGTCAAATTACTGCTTTTCACTGATGATATGATCTTGTACCTAGAAAATTCCAAAGATTCTACCAAGAATTGATTGATAAATTCAGCTAAGTCTCAGGTTACAAAATTGGTGTACACAAATCAGTAGCGTTTCTATATACCAATAAAGACAACCTGAGAGTCAAATCAGCAATTCAACGACATCTGCAGTAGCTACAAAGAAAATAAAATACTTAGGAATGTACTTAACTGAGGAAGTGAAAGATCTCTACAAAGAGAACTATGAAACACTGAGGACAGAAATCACAGATTACACAAGCAAGGGAAAATATATCATGATCATGGATCAGTAGAATCAACATTGTTAAAATGTCCATACTACCCAAAGTGATTTACAGATTCAATGTAATCCTCATCAAAATATCAACTTCGTATTTCACAGATCTAGAAAAAATAATTCTATGCTTCATTTGGGACCAAAAAAGAGTCCAAATAGCCAAAGCAATCTTAAGCAAAAAGAACAAATCTGGAGGCATCACATTACCAAGATCCCAAACTGTATTACAAGGCTATAGTAACCAAAACAGCATGATACTGGTACAAAAATAGACACATAGACCAATGGAACAGAACAGAGAACCCAGATATAAAACCATCTACCTACAACCAACTGATCTTTGACAAAGCACACAACAGCATACAC
>NW_012140636.1:728361-729532 GCF_000956105.1 Propithecus coquereli | reverse complement strand
ATTAGTGCCCTTATAAAAGAGATCTCAGAGAGCTTTCTCAATCCTTCCACCATATGAGGTTACAGGGAGAAGATGGCTTATAAACCTGGAAGCAGGTCCTCACCAGATACCAAAACTGCCTGCACTTGATCATGGACTACTCAGTCTCCAGGGCTATAAGAAATAAATTTCTGTTGTTTATAAAGCATAGTCTATGACACCCTGGTATAGCAGCTCAAACGCACCAAGAAAGTACTCTAGCAGCATATAAAAACTGGTTAAAAGGAGGGATGCCAGGAGAAAGAACATCTGCTAAAAGAGTAGTGAAGTAGTCTCAAGAAGAGATGATAAAGGCCCGAAGTTAACGTTTTTACAGTAAAGAGAAGACGACTAATTCAAGGAGGTAAAATTGTTAAAACTCAGGGAATCTAATGGATGTTTAAAGCAGAATTACTCCAGATTTTAGGAATGGTTGCCTGGATGGATGGTAACACCATTCACTTGAATAGGGAATTCACAGCAGAAAAAGTGTTGGGGAAAGGTAAAGTAGCGTAGCACTACTCTAAAGCACGAGTTGGCAAACTACAGCCTACAGCCTGTTTCTGTACAGCCCAAAGGAAAGAATGGCTTATTACATTTATAAATGGTTGAATAAAATCAAAAGAACATATTTCATGACATGCAAATTACATTAAATTCAAATTTCAGTGTCTATAAATAAAGTTGTATTGGAACACAACTCATTCCTTTGCGTACTGTCTATAGCTGTGTTCACATTACAAAGGCAGAGTTGAGGAACTGTGACAAAAACATCACTCTGCATTCTCGCTTGATGCAGTACACACTGCAGTGACACAATTATGACTCGCTAGTGTTTCAAATACCATGTGTATTGTCATACCACATTTTAACCATAGCATCAAAACAAGCATACTTCAAATGTCATGCTTTTAAGACATTTAAAGTTGTAAGTGAATTATTTTATTATTGAGTTAGATAGCAAACCATTGTATCATGCAGTAACACTGTTATTGTTTTTCTTTCTAGCTATGTCAGAAAAATACAATATACATCGATATTACCAGACTAAGCATTCATCACATTCCCAACCCATAATAGGGAAGCAGAGTAATCAGGAAATATAAAACAAAGTATCTCATCACAGCAGAATCTCTCTCTCTCTCTCTCTCTC
>NW_012140636.1:705949-708262 GCF_000956105.1 Propithecus coquereli | reverse complement strand
TATAGAGAAATTTTACTTTCTTTGAAGAAAATCACTACTGTGAGAATATCTTTTTTTAAAAAAAATCACCTTATTTCTTGAGAAGACAGATTAAAAAGCGCTTTTTTTCCCCTATAATTAACCAGTATACCATCTACCTTCCTATGTGTATAGCAATTATTACAATAATTTCCTTGGCTCAGATATAAAACTGCTTTCCAAGGTTTCAATTTTACATTATTATGTGTACCTACTGATCATACATGAAACCACCTTACTATTGAAAAGAGCAGTTTAGAAGGAAATGGTTTGCTTCAGGTTGACTGAAAACCCATACTTCTGAGACAACTCTTCTTTTTTAAGAGAAGAGAGGCCATAGTTACTATGGCATCGTACAATTATACATATTTTTTCCCGCATATGCACACCTCCATAATATCTACCAACCCAAATGTTTGTTCAGAGCCCATATTTTCAGGTTCAAGTTGCAAATAATAAATAGGTGGTTTTAAGTTCAACTAATTCACTAAAGATTTAATGAAAGCCTACTATGTCAAGGGACATAAAAATTAATAAAACATAATTTTAATCCTCTAGAACTCATGATTAAATGTACGACACACACACACACACACACACAAACAACTCCATTATAAGGTAGATTATGTAAGTGCTAAAAAGCTTCTGTCAAGGTACAAACAGTGCTATGAGGAGAGAATAATCTAACCAAAGAGTATCAGGGAAGGTTTCAAAATGAGAGATGAGTTTCTATTGCCCCCCAGTTTTTATTTTTTTATTATTTATTTTTCTTATGTTCTTTCCAGTGTAGACCCCCCTTTTTTAATCAGGCAATAGCAGGAAGGATTTAAGATTATATTAAGTAGATAATTTCATTTATTTTATGTATTTTTATTCACTAGTATTGCAACAAAATTGGATTTCTTCCCCTGAAAAACTACTGATTCAACACATAAGTTAAAAGTTTAATTAAATGAGTTAAGTGCACCTGAAACGTGGGGAAATGTATTTTCCAGGCCATACTTGTAGCCTATAATTAAGAAAATTTGTGTATCTTCCAAGGAAAGACAGTATATCTAATAATCTAATATTTATTTAAAATTCTACTTCTAGAGAAAGAGTAGGCACACATAAATGGGCCACCCTATTTTTACTGAAATTCGTTCAGTGTATCAACAGTACTCATATTAAAAGGCTGAAACAACTGAAAATAAAATTCAAGACCCTAGATCATTTTTCATTCCTACCACCCACCTTCTCCAACACTGGCCTCTTCACAATGTATGGCCAAAGGTCTGAATCAGAGCTTAGAGACAATGAAAAAATCATTTGCTTTTCCAGGAAGCATCATCAACACCATTTCTAGATTTAGCTACTTCCTTGAAGACTCTGAGTTGCCATGACCTAACTCTAGACGCGTTGAGCACTGTATTGACAGATCAAAGGACCACACTCATCTCAAGTTTAAAATATAACTTGCACAGAAGGGGTGGGAAAAGTCCAAGTTGACAGATGCCAATGGAGCAAATTTTTAAAAAAAGAGGAAATTATGACAGACAGGAGTGGAAGCAAACTGGGGAGCATGGAGAAGTAGTGTATTCCGAGTTGATACTATTAAAAGAAACTTTCGCCTTTTAATTACATTAACAGCATTCATCAGACGTTTTTGTGATTACCAAATGCAACAGTTAAGCTACACGTGATAGAAAAAATTTAGATTAAATTATATATAGTTTTATAAAACATATTTGCTTTTAAATCTCTCATCCAAACCAATCTCTTCAGATTAACTATAAATGCAAAGGAACTAAAATCAGATTATGCAGACTGAGGCAGGGGAAGCTGGGAAAGAATAACTAGCATGTAAGTTCGGTGACAACACGTTCCAGGGCGCAGTTTCCTGCTACAGCAGACAGACAAGAAACCAGAAAATGGGTTGAGTAGAGGAACCTTGCACCTGGTTGTCACCCAGCGCTAATTCAACAGCTAGCAGCTCTGCCCTGCCTCGCGCTCCTCGTGGCCTCTGACAAGTCACCCTTTCAACCTATGGGGCCGTCCGCTCTCCCCCGTGGAAAACGATTTCCGTGCAGGTTGTAAGCTCGCCCTCACAAACTACTTGCTTGCGCTTCCCCGCCCCGGGAGCACCAGTCCCCAGGATGAGGGAAGGTCGCACCGACAGGGAAGAAGTTGGACCAGGCGGTCTCTCTCGCGGTCGGAGCCGAGCTCGGCAGACCGGGGGGAAGCAAGCGGCGGCCTGAGCAGAACCGCGGCGGGAGCGGAGGACGCGAGCCCGCCAGGCAGGCTCGGCGGCGCCGG
>NW_012140636.1:702701-705424 GCF_000956105.1 Propithecus coquereli | reverse complement strand
GCCGGCCCCGACGCGCAGCCCGGAGCGCCCCGCCCTCCCCGCCGAGCATGCTCAGTGCGGTTTTGTGCTCGGCGTGTGGCGCTGGGCGTGCGGGTGGGCGTGTGTTTGCGGACGAGCTGCAGCTGCCGCGGACGAGCTTGATGGCGGCCGTCTGAGGGGCGGAGGGTGGGCCCGGAACAGGTTAGGGATGGAGATGCCGGGCTCAACCTGCTACGGTGGGACTGACCCCGGGCTTGCCCACCCTGCTCCCGCCGACTCACACCCGGAACACGGGCCCGCGTTCGCTACAGGACGCCCCGGCTGCACAGGCGGGAAATTGCCGGAGAAGACGCTGGGCCGCCTCGGGGCCGGGACGCAAAGCGGACTCCCAGCACCGAAGCTGGGGAGGACGTGCGGGCCGTTAGTGCAGCGCCTCCGGGGCTGCCTGAGGACGCCTGCTGGCGCCGGGGTGGCTGCCGGGAGGGCGCTCCTAGCGGGCACATCACCGGGCCGGCTAAGGCTGTCCCAGCCGTGGCTGGTCTAAGAACAGAGGTCCGGGCAGCCGGCTCGAGCGCCCGCCCCATGATTTGCTTGGGGAGTGTGTCGTTCTGGAGGAGCGCGGCCCTGCATTCCCCGGAGGGCGCTAGGAAGGCCCTTTGACAAGGGTGCCGTCGGGCTCCACCCTGCTGCCTTTGAACGCGGAAGCAACGACGTTCTTCGGGCTGAAATCAAAAGCCCCGCTGAGTTGGCTGCGGCACCGCGCTCCCGCCGCGCGGAGAACCGGAGCAGGGGGCGCCCTCCCGGCCGGGCATGCGCGCGAGGCCGCGGCTGGCTCGCGGTCTTCTGCCCTCGGGGAGGAGGCTGGAGGGAACCTTCGATTTCCCCGCACCCTAGTCCTGCCCTGATCCCTCTACGATTAGGGCGAGGAACCTGGTCGCTCCCCCGAGACTGCGGCTGCCGAAGTCCTGCAGGGGAGCGGGGCTCCCTCAGCAGTACAACCTGTGGGAGGAAAAATAGCTGAAATTGAGATGTCTTTCCCCTTTCAACTTTTTCAATCCAATGTTGGTGGATAAGGGGTTTCCTTTTTTTTTTTTTTTATCTGTGTCCCACTCTCACAGATCAGCTTCTGTTTGTATGGCTAATATTTACAAGCACCCAAGTCAGAAGGGGCCCTGTAATTTGTTAATCAGCAGATTGTATGTGATTTTTATAAAACAAAAATGAAACACAGTAATTAAAAAGATAGGTTCGGTAAAACAGGAAAATGCAATTTAACTACAGAAGTCAAAGATAGTGGACTTCTCTGATGCACAAGACAGGCGCCTCTTCTCCAATATGAGGATGATTTTCCTGTTTGCCTCAAAATAATCTTACACACTGAACTAGTTTGCTAGGGCTGCTGTAGCAATGTACCACACACTGAGTGGCTCAGAGCAACAGAAATTATTGCCTCACAATTCTGGGGGCCAGAAGTCTGAAATTAATTTGTAGGCTGGGCTATGCGCCCTCTAAAGACACTGGGAAAGGATCTCTTCTTAGCCTCTCTGCTAGCCCCAGATACTTCTTTGGCTGTGACGACGTGACTCCAGACTTCACGTGGCTGTTCTCCCTGTGTACTTGTGTGTTCAAATTTCCCTTTTTTTTAAATAAGTACTGGTCATATTGGATTAGGAGCCAACCTTACTCCAGCTATGACCTCGTTAACATTAATTATATCTACCGGGACCCCATTTCCAAGTCGAGTCACATTCTGAAGTCCTGGGGGTTAGCACTTCAACATACGAATTGGGAAGGGGGGCACAATTCAACCCATAACATCAATGCAGTCTTAAACTATGAGTCCTCTGTTGGGTGCACTCTTTGTACTAATTTACCCACTCATTCAGTTCATAGAGATTTCTTGAGTGCCTGTTATGTACGAGGCATTATATACTATGTACTAGGGATTAAAAAATCAAATAATCTATGGCTCCTGCCTTCAAAAAGCTTATATATTAGAAAACTTGTTTTGGTAATACTTCTAGTCGTTGATCACAGAAATAGCTAGAATATACTCTCCTGATGTTGAGACTCCCCAAATCAGTCTACTAGTGTCCATGCTGCAGGTTAAACAATGGTCAGATTTCGATTAGGCCTGCTACAAAATAAAGAGGAAACTCTGGCTCAGTTCAGAGGTTTTCAAATTCAATCCAGGAAATATTATATTCACCAAGTATCACATTTATTTGAATAACAAGTTCTGGTGAAAATTGGTTTATGATTAGCTAAATAGCTGTTTTGGGGAAGTATAAGGAAAATGTCCATCAGAAAAGATCAGAGCAGTACATTCTGGCAAGGTTTATAACATAACTTACCTCATTGATGCATGTAACCTTAAAGAGGTTAGAAGGTGATTTAAATTCTTTATGTATTGGAAGGGGCAGTGCAAGAAGTAGAAAGGGAAGAAAGAGAATGTTCTTTACAAGAATAATAGGGAACCGATGGCCTCTTCTTTACCATGATGTTCTGAATATCATTTAAGGGAATCTCTCTGGAGCAGTTAACTGAACTTTGCAGTGATAAAAAATGATTTGGCCGTGAACAGCTTTCTGCCTAAACTCTTGATTTTTAAAAGATTTCATTGGTAAGGTCAGGTTAGTCCAGGTTGAATAACCGAAATTTCTTAAGCTAACTGTAACCCCTGACTCCCCCTCCACCATACCATTTACTTAATGTATTAACTATTTTCTAAATGTTGTGAAATC
>NW_012140636.1:700309-701811 GCF_000956105.1 Propithecus coquereli | reverse complement strand
TTTAACCCTATCATGGAAAGCCTCCTGGAGAAGATGCTATCTAAGCAGAGACCAGAAGGATGAATAGAAGTCAGCTAGGCAGGCTATATGTACACAAGCCTGGAGGCAAGAGTTTGAACCTTTGAGGAACCTGCAAGCAGTTCTATTTGGCTATGGCGTGCTGTGCAAAGATGTGAGGAAGGAGAGGTCACGGGACAAGAGTGGACAAGTTAGAGGGATCGAGTCTAGTAGGGCCTAGATATCTGAGTCAAAGTATTAGACATTATCCTAAGGGCAGCAGTGAGCCACTAAAGGGTCTTAAGTTTGAAAGTAACATTGTTAAATTTATATTTTAGTTGCAAAGTAGAAAATGGCTAAGAATGGGATCTAGACTGGAGGCTGAGGGACTGTTTGGAGACTCCTGTAATATTCCAAGTGTGAGCTGAACTAAAATAAAGGCAGCGGGATTAGAGAGTAACGGACAGTCTTGAGAAACATTAAGGAAGTAGTATTGGCCTGATAGATTAGAGGTTGTATAGTTTTATTTTTTTAAATAATATAACAGCTGTATGTATGAGGTATTATTATCTCAGCTTTACAAATGATGAAAATTTTCAGAGATTAAATAATTTAACTTAGGGTCTATAATAAGTAAAGGGAGCAGAAATAAAATCTAAGGCTCTCTGGCTCAAATCCTCACAGCAATTCTACATAGATAAATACGTTGAGGGAAAATACCTTATATTTTTTATGACCTCCAGAGATTAAAAAAGAATACAATGTTACAAAATATCTTTATTTGAAGCAAGAGTTTCACGTCTTTATGATTTGTTTGCTCCTGCATCTCTGAAATTTACAGGTATAAAAGACAGAATTGCTGCATTACTATCATATCATTTTATATATGTTTAACAAAGCTATTTTTGATTAGGATATAGGTTCAGTTATTCTTGAAATAATAGCCTATTTTTATTTCAATTGGCTTTGCCGTTCTGCCCAACTCAGTTCTTAAAGGGTTCTTTAGAGTGGTGTCAGTTCAGAGAAGAATAAGACCTCAGTTCAAAGAAGCCTTACTAAGTTCTCTCACCTTTTATTATCCACATTTCATAATAATGAGAAAGTTGTGCCACAGTGAAATAAATAGGTGACTTGAGGACACCCAGAGACCATACCATAGAGGGAAAGAGAGTTCAAGAAATAAGAATACCGAGTCCCATTCCACTGCCAGCTACCTCTGTGGCAGATACTTTTGTCTTTCTGAGCAGTTGACTTTGTCTCTGATTCTCATAGTTCCTCTTTGTAAAAATTGTGAATTATAATATCTGTCTCTCGAGGGGAGAAGCCATGAACTGTCTTTCCCATGTAAGGAATATCGTTCTCCTGGAGCTCGGTTCTGGTAAAGGCATTTAGTTCTACTATCTAAAATTATCTCCACTCTCCACCCCACCCACCCACATGTACACATGCTCACAGACTCACTAAAGAAATGCTCCAAGTCTTAAAACATTGCATTTCTCCTACCC
>NW_012140636.1:698403-700259 GCF_000956105.1 Propithecus coquereli | reverse complement strand
ATGATTACTAAATTTTCGGGAATTTTATGAAGCAGTTACTAAAACAGCTGTTACTGAAATTAAATTACATAAATTTAAAATTAAATGAGTCATATTAAAACAGAGGTATTAATACTCAAAACCATCACTACTTAATTGCGACATTTTACTATTATCTGTGCTCATGAGGTTATTATGTGTGATATACTATATAATGATGTACTGCATATTATCTCTTCTCAACTCTGCATTTGGTGACACCATTTCAGTAGCGTGAAACTGGCCATGGTGGGAGTATTTACACCACAGGAGATTGAGAACCACCACAAATCAGGGCTATTTTGAAGAAGGACTTTTGGTTAAACATTTACCAGCACCCCCCTGGTTATGATTATTAAAAATTATAAAATGAGTTCAGTCTTGAAATCAATAGTTTGAATTAACTACGCATGTAGAGATGTCTAATAATTTGCTAGATACAAAGACAGAGCCCAGATACATACATTTAGGTACCAACGGCTCTCTAAAAATCATTTTGCGAAAAAAATCATTTTATGAGCAAAGAGTCAGAAGGACTTTGGAATTTACAAGTACAGTTGATCCCTGAACAATGCAGGGGTTAGGGACACTGACCCCTTGCACAGTTGCAATCCACGTATAACTGTGACTTCCCAAAACTTAACTAATAGCCTACTGTTGACCAGGAGTCTTACTAAATAACAGTTAACACATATTTTACATATTAATATGCATTATTTACTGTATTCTTACAATAAAGCTAGAGAAAAGAAAATGTCATTAAGAAAACCATAAGAGAAAATGTATCTACTATTCATTACGTGGAAATGGATCGTCATAAAGGTCTTCATCTTTGTAGTGTTCACACTGAACAGGAGGAGGAAGAGGGAGAAGAGGGGTTGGTCTTGACGTCTGGGGTAGCAGAGGTGGTAGAAGGGGAGGTGGGAGAGATGGGCTCACTCAGTGTAACTTTACTGAAAAAAAAAAATCCACACATAAGTGGACCCACACAGTTCAAACCCGTGCTGTTCAAGGGTTGACAGTACAGCCAATCATGGCCAGCAAATCGATTTAACCACTTCCATTTATCACTATTCTAGTCCTCGGTTTTAACTCCTGAAATGCTTCTAGTAACAAAAGTTGAATAAATAGAAACATTGAGAGAATTATATTACTCTGCAGTCTGAATCCAGCACCCATAACTTAGCCAGCATGGGAAATGGTTTCTTAGACCATTTATTTAGACAAAGCTAACAAATTGGTTCAAACCCTGAAGCTGCTACCTCAAGTAGATATTACTATTTGAACACTAAAGAAAAACAACTTATACAGAGATGAATATAAGATGTCAACCATACTGAGTATATTTCAAACTTCAGCTTCAAGGAATCATAGAATTTCAGAACAAAAATACACTTTATAACTGCCACAGCTGGAATGCTTTGGTCCCCTCCAAAACTCATGTTGAAACTTCATTCCCAATGCAACAGTATCGGGAGGTGGGGCCTAATGGGAGGTGTTTAGATCATGAGGGCTCTGTCTTGATGAACGGATTTACGATGCTACTCAAAGGGTTTCAGGTAATGGGTTCATTCTCTCTTACTCTCTCTCTCCCCACCTCTCTCTCGGAGTTCACTGACTCCATACTGTGAGACAATAAATTTCTGCTCTTTATAAATTATCCAGTCTCAGGTATTCTGTTATAGCAGTACAAAATGGACTAAGACAATAACCTAATCTGATACCTTCATTTATTATTGCTTTTCTCTCCGTAAGAAAGAGCTATTTTCCAAGTTAAACACCTAAGAAAGTACAGGTTGGGTATCCCTTATCTGAAATGCTTGGAACCAGAAGTGTCT
>NW_012140636.1:695501-697183 GCF_000956105.1 Propithecus coquereli | reverse complement strand
ATGCAACATTTAAAAACTATTTTTAAAAATCTATGCTTTCTTACAGATCTTTAAACAGGGCAAGAAATACAGCATGGCTATACCTAGTGAACTGTTTCCGCTTACTCATTAGTTACTTAGCTTTCACAGCTGACCTCTATATCTCCTATACCTTTTAAAGTTGCATTTTTGGAAAATATACTGGGTAATACCCTAACCAAACCACACCAACTTAGAGCCTTGTCTCAGTGCTAGTCACCCTGACTGTTCTGAAGCAACAGACATCATTAACCATTCACTCATTACTGAAACCAACCATGTATCATTTCTAGTCTTTTGCTCCTTACCTATTTCTGTCTTTTTCAGCATCAAATCATGCCACTCCTTTTCCCTAACCATGGGAGCATTCCTCACGATTCTCACCTTGGACAAATTTTCTTTTTCTTTGTTTACTCTTCTCTTCTGATCTCACTTTGAATATCATCTCAAGATATTAGTGGATAACTTCCAGTTAGTTCAAATCCTAACTCTCTTGAGAGTTAAAATAACTGCTTAACTTTTTACCTAGTTTCAGTCAACAAATTTTTATTGCACAGCTGCTATGTGCCAGACACTAGTGTTAGATATGTATGCAAATCCTAACATGACAAAGCCCCTGTCATCAAGGAGCAGAGACTAAATGACAGACCAAAAAGTCCAATTCAACTGGTCCAAAAATTCAGTGTTTGTTCCCTCTCCCAACGGATTGAATATATAGTAACAGACGTCCACATTCTCATTATCACCCAGGCTAAAACCTGTGACTCCTTTCTCAGTTCCACGTTCAATCAGTTAACAAGTAAATCCTGTTCTTTATTTGCAACATTCTATTCCAACTGCCACAATCTAGTTCAGGCCATTAAATACTTTCACCCAACCTGAAACCACCAACCTTCTTAGGGTGTTCTCCATTTTCTCATCTAATCCATTCTGCACTCAAATGACAGATGAATTTTCCCACAGATGTGATCCATCGCTTAAATGCATAAACAATGTTTAGTGGTCCCTCAAGAGATAAATCAAGTCCAAACTCTTCTTCAGCTTGGCATTTAAGGTCCTCCATTATCCGGTCATTAACCATTCTCATTGTATTACTTTTTCATGTCGGTCACCAACTATTTCCTTACCTTTTGCTCTAGCCAAACATGGCATTTAATTATGTCCTGGATACTCCTCAAATGTTCCCTCTTTATCTTCATTTATGTCATTTCTCCCCTCCCCCCAACCCCATTCTGATTAACAGCCTCATTTCTACCTTTCAGTATAACCAACCTTTGGTTCAAATAATATCATTTCTCTAAAACCATCTCTTCATACCCTGAATCTGTAATATATGTAAAGGTCTTTTATATCACTTATACATTTATTTCTATTATAGTGATTTGTGAATGTGTTATGCTATTCCTACTAAGATTATAAGCAACTGAAACATGAACGTCTTATTCATCTTTGTCCTCCCACAGTACATTGACATTGTTGACATTCGATAAATATTAAATATGTTAAATTTATAATAAAATATATACACAAAATAATAGCTATGGTTCACAGGTTATAGAGAAATTTTACTTTCTTTGAAGAAAATCACTACTGTGAGAATATCTTTTTTTAAAAAAAAATCACCTTATTTCTTGAGAAGACAGATTAAAAAGCGCTTTTTTTCC
>NW_012140636.1:684917-685471 GCF_000956105.1 Propithecus coquereli | reverse complement strand
TTTAACCCTATCATGGAAAGCCTCCTGGAGAAGATGCTATCTAAGCAGAGACCAGAAGGATGAATAGAAGTCAGCTAGGCAGGCTATATGTACACGAGCCTGGAGGCAAGAGTTTGAACCTTTGAGGAACCTGCAAGCAGTTCTATTTGGCTATGGTGTGCTGTGCAAAGATGTGAGGAAGGAGAGGTCACGGGACAAGAGTGGACAAGTTAGAGGGATCGAGGCTAGTAGGGCCTAGATATCTGAGTCAAGGTATTAGACATTATCCTAAGGGCAGCAGTGAGCCACTAAAGGGTCTTAAGTTTGAAAGTAACATTGTTAAATTTATATTTTAGTAGTTGCAAAGTAGAAAATGGCTAAGAATGGGATCTAGATTGGAAGCTGAGGGACTGTTTGGAGACTTGTAATATTCCAAGTGTGAGCTGAACTAAAATAAAGGCAGCGGGGTTAGAGGGTAACGGACAGTCTTGAGAAACATTAAGGAAGTAGTATTGGCTTGATAGATTAGAGGTTGTATAGTTTTATTTTTTTAAATAATATAACAGCAGTATGTA
>NW_012140636.1:679099-683177 GCF_000956105.1 Propithecus coquereli | reverse complement strand
ATTTTCTTCTCTCTAGCTTACTTTATTGTAAGTATATAATGCATGTAACATACAAAATATGTGTTAATCTACTGTTGGGGTTATTGGTAAGGCTTTGAATCTACAGTAGGTTATTAGCAGTTAAGTTTTTGGGGGAGTCAAAAGTTATGCGTGGATTTTTGACTACACAGATGGGAGAGGGGTGTTGGCACTCCTAATCCCCAACGTGTTCAAGGATCAACTGTAATTCAAAACAGGGGTTCTGATGAGATTTTGCTTCCTTCGTATACTTATCTGTAGCTCAAGTCACCAATAGCTACCCATTCTGCCTACTCTTAGGGTTTTTCCAAATACTCTTGAAATCTCCACCATCTCCTTTTGAGGGATCCTCTCTCATCTACTTGAAAGTTCACCTAAAGACTCACTTCCTTTAGGAGACATTTTCTAATTTAACCTCATCCAGTCCTGATTAAGCAAAGTTTAATGTTTATAAAGCTTCTGTAATAAAAGCGGGCTTATTCAGCCTTCTGAATAGAAAAGCCTCCTTAACCAGCATGTCTACTTACCTACAATTCACTAACAATTGATTCTTACAGCGTTGATCCTGAGGGCCCGCAAGGTTCGGAAGTACTAAAGGCAGAATAAAGTTCGCTTAATGTAGTAGTGTGATATACTATTTATTAACTAGTTCTCGAATCATGCTGGAAAGTAGACTTTTCCTACTTTTTATTTTATACATTTGTTTCATTGATATACATTTTTATCTTTTCATATATACCATAAATTTCTTTTGGATGTCTTTTTTTCCTTCCTAGAACCTAGTAAAAGTTTTATGTGTATAATTTTCAATAAACATCAAGTTGCCCCTGTATTCTTGAAATCGACAACTCTCTAAGGTATTCGCACTTCTGAAACTTGATTTTTATGGTAAAAAGAAAAAAATGTTCTGCTTTTGCGGAAACAAAACAATTGTGTCAATATAAAAAAATTCACATGGAAATTAATTGAAATAAACACTTTGAAATTATCAAGTCAGCAAACCAAGTATTAATTCTAAGTTGCTGGTTCCGTGTAATCATTTATTCAACAACTAATTATTACCAGCCTACTATGATTTAAGCCCTGGGGTTACAACAGTGAACAATAAAGACCTGTGCCCTCACTGAGTGCATTTGGAGTGAGGAGGACAAACAATGTGCACCTAAATAAACCACACAGAACAATGTGATAAGTGCTGCGAGGCAGAGGAAGCAGATAAGCGACTGTGCAGACAACACGGCAGTGGGGAAGTGCTTACGTAACATTGTGTGCGAAGGCCACTCTTGCAAAGTGATAATTAATTTAAGACCTGAAGACACGGAGCCAATTGTGCAAAAAGGAAAAGGAAGAGGAGCTTTTCAGGCAGAGGGAGCCGCAAGTGTGAAGTGCAAGCAGGAAAATTTAGAATGAAGTGGGAGATGGGACGCAGGAGTCGGTAGATGGAGACCTAATAGCAGCTTTATTGCTGATCAGAGAACTGTGGCCAAATGGGCTTCCCAATACTCTTCCCACTGCCATCGCCCTGAATAAGTTCATCTCCCCTGTTGTCCTAGGCAGGGATGAACTGCAGGCTTTTCCCTCAGGGGCAGGCCAGTAAGTATCTGGCAGAAAATTAAGCCTTTCTTAAAAATAGAACCCTAGAATTCTCTGAGCCACACATGCTCAGTTTCTGTTCCCCATCTCACCGGTAAGATACATCTTTCTTCCTCTCAGGGGAAGAAAGGAGTCCTAAGGGATGGTAGCCGATGAGGCAGTTACTAGGAGAGACTAGGAATGTTTCCATGATTTTCATCCGGTGGCGAGAAAGTTCTTTCCTTGCTTTGAAATACGTGGAGTAGGGGAAAAAATATTCCCCTTACACTTCCATCAGACGGGTCTTAGAGGCCAGGATTCCGAATCTGAATTTCATTCTAAATACTAACAGAAAGTATTGAAAGGTTTGCAGCAGTGGAGATGCACAGACGGATTTATGACTTGGGAAGATTGCTCTGCCTTCTGTGGAGATAAATGGGACTAAGGGGAGAGCTTCTGGGAGCCCGTTGCAGTGACGAGGGTGGGACACGCTGCAGCTGGCTGCACCAGAAGCTGGGTCATTTGGCGACGAGGGAGGAAAGCAAGAGCATTAGAGATCTAGAGGCAGCAAGGCTGGGGCTTGCTGATGAATCGGATTTAGGAGAGAGAGTTCAGAGAGTTCAGGCTAAGTGTGAGAGTTCTGGTTTAAGGCACGGGATGGATGGTGATGTCATGTAACGAAATGAGGAAAACTGGGAGAGAAATAAGATGACAACAGAATCATACTCCTTGGGTTTGGCAACGTGAAGATTGTTGGTGATTCGGCGAGAACGATTTTTGTGAATACTGGGAAGGGAAGCCAAATTTAGAGTTTGAAGAAGCACTAGTAGGTGATTGCTTGTGCACATACATTTTCAAAAGAGGTTCTGCTGTGGAAGTGATCAGAGGAATGGCATAATAAGGGAGATAGGAGATTTTAAAAGGTTTTTTTACGCTGGAGGGAATGATTCATTGGTGGCACGGGGTAGACAGAATAGCTGGAAATACAAAACTTTTGGAAAAGCAAGAGTGGGGTAAGGGCCCGAGAGGAGGACACCGATGTGAACCTTTGTCACAGGAGTAAGGCCATACGGATACAGCTGGTGGATTTGATGACAGGAAGATGAAAAGTCCTCACTGAATGGCTTCAGTTTTATTTATGGAGCGTGGGGGGTTGTCATAATGGAGGGTAAGAGAAGGGGCAGGGGAGAAAAGATGTTGGAGCAGAACAGTGAGCACAAAGCATTTGTGTTCAAAATTATGAATGCAAATCTAAGGCAGAAATTCAGTCATATCCCTGGGCAGTTTTTAGTGTCCATTTGAAGTTTGTAATTATTAATGAAAAGTTTAATGTATCAGCTTGGTTCTGTTATTTGCTTCAACATTTCATTGCGTATTGGAGGTCCTGACATGGTCAAAGAAAGGATGAAGGGCAGGAAATAACACGTGTGAACTGAAAGGATAAAATGTTTAAAATTTGTATTTCAGAGGTGATTCAGCTTATAAGTTCTAGGATAGGACCATGGAAGCAGGTGGCTGAAGAGGAGTATAGGAAAAATTCAGAAGTCAAGGAACTGAGAGGAAGGTTATAGACTGAGTCATCACATGGGTGTGAGCTATTGGCCGTGTAGCAGGTGGGTGCGAGGGAAAAACAGATGTCATTTGAGAGGGCTCGAGGGTAAAATGATGTCCTCAAATGGAAAGATACTTTACAGTCAAAAGATGAAGAAAAAGTTCCCAGAACTGTAATATGTAGGAGAGGGATTTTCAAATTCATTGCGGCTTAATTAACCACACGAAAACTCAATGTTCTCTTGATTAAAGTGAGGCAGAGAGGGCCAGTCCAGATCCGGGGGTGGCAGGGGGGGGTCTCATCATGATGTCAATACCAGGAGATGTGATCCACTGGGAAACCTCTATGGAAATTAGCTACAACAGGAAGTTTATTGATCCCAGACCCAGAATTCTTTGAAGGTAGAGTGGAAAAGTGGGAGTGGGATTCAGTTTAGAAGATCACAGAGCAGTATGGGAATGGGAGAGCAGGTTGTAATGGATGACAGAAGGAATTGTATGAATATCTCCAAAGATGACTGTGGTGAACAGGAATTTGAGACATGACAGCCCGATACTACTAAAGCAGTGATCGCCATATGTCTTTTTGATCATGTACCCCTAACTAAAAAATGTTTGAACATTCCTCAAATATAATTACATAATTATTATGTATTTAATAATATTCTACTGTAACATGTACTTTGTAAGACAAACATGAAAGTAGAAATTAAGAATGATGAGATAAAGATAAACTAAGTAATAGCTTCAAATTATTTTATTTGGTTTATCAATGGTTTAAGAACCTTTTTGTCCTTTTTGGTGAGAGCACTTCGGTTAAAAATGTCTCATCAATTTAAAAAAATCTTGGTTTAACACCTTGTGATTCTAAGTTCAGTTTATTCCCTTGTTGGTTTTAATGGCTATTGTAGCTGAAAGAGCTTTCTCATAAAAATAA
>NW_012140636.1:676209-676466 GCF_000956105.1 Propithecus coquereli | reverse complement strand
AAAAAAAAAAAAAAGGAAAAATTATAAAGCAAGAAAGAAAAAAGAAGCTCTTCAGTTACTGGGATGGAATTTCACCAGGCATAAAATGCTAAGAACAAAAACAAAACACAGATGTCCCCCCAAAACAAAGAAAGCACAATAGGACTTGTGCCATCAGGGAACAGCATGGACATCGAGATGCTGAAGGCAGATAACGGTGTGCTGAGTTCAGGAATGACTGGCGGGTGGTTTACAGAACAAGAAGTGTCAGTCGAAAG
>NW_012140636.1:674443-675458 GCF_000956105.1 Propithecus coquereli | reverse complement strand
AAAAAATAAATATAAGTCTAAAGTCTAACATTTTCTTCTTGCTCCACATTGTTTGTTTTGCACAACCCACGTTGGAAGCCATATTCTTAGAGGAGGATCAGGAGGGTGGACGCTTTGTTCTCGCAATATGATCCTAAGTAAAACAGTAAAACAGTGACTTCAGGGTGACTATTCCTTCTGGAGGTACCTGGTGTGGTAGAGCTGTTGTCCCCAACCCCTGGGCCACGGACCGGTACTGGTCCATGGCCTGTTAAGAACTAGGCTGCACAGCAGGAGTTGAACAGTGGGTGAGTGAAGCTTCATCTGTATTTACAGCCGCTCCCATTGCTCGCATCACTGCCTGAGCTGCCCCTCCTGTCAGATCAGCGGTGCATTAGATCTGGAGCGTGAACCCCACTGTAAACTGCGCATGTGAGGGACTTAGGCTGTGCGTTCCTTATGAGAATCTAATGCCTGATGACCTGAGGCGGAGCTGAGGTGGTGATGCTAGCACTGGGGAGCGGCTTCAAATACAGATGATCATCAGCAGAGAGGTTTGACTGACCAATAAATGTGATGCACTTGAATCATCCCCAAAACCATTTCCCACCCTCCCACCCCTGGTCTGTGGAAAAATTGTCTTCCATGAAACTGGACGCTGGTGCCAAAAAGATTGGGGACCGCTGTGGTAGAGGATCAGGCCAAAAAGCCTCACTGCCATACAATTATTAAGTACCAACTATATGCAGGCAATGATTCTAACAGTGGCTTTTACATTGGAGAAATATTGGGCAGGAGAGAGAAGGATGAAGAAATGATACTAGAGGTTCATTTTTCTCACACAAAATTCTTAACCACTGAATCAGAGAGAATAAAAACTATTAGTATTTGGGCCGGGCGCTCTCTGGGAGGCCGAGGCAGGCGGATTGTTTGAGCTCAGGAGTTCGAGACCAGCCTGAGTAAGAGCAAGACCCCGTCTCTACTAAAATTAGAAAGAAATGAATTGGACAACTAAAAATATATAGAAAAAATTAGC
>NW_012140636.1:670829-673297 GCF_000956105.1 Propithecus coquereli | reverse complement strand
TGCTTTTCCTCACAACTCAGGGGCTCCTTCTCCTCTGTGGACATCTAAATATTGGTGGGCCCTCTTCTCTTCTCTCCTCTACACACTCTCCCCGAATGTCTTCATTTAGTCCGAAGGCTACGCACATATATATATGTCATCTCTCATCTTGACACTGAGCTCCAGAGATGTATATCCAGCTACCTGTGATGATAGTTCCTCTTGCATGTCACCAACAGTACGAATTTTATATGGCCAGAACAGAAATTCTGATTGTCTGCCCTCCCCCAATCTCCTCCTTTCCCGTTCTTTACCTTCTCATTTTGTTTACATCAAAACACAAGAAATCATTGTTGACTCTTCTCTTTCCTTCTCTGTCACCCCCACATTTGATCCATCCAACTCTTCCTTGTTTCAGATATTTCACATCTGTCCACTTCTACTGGTGTACTCCACTGGTCCAAGCCACCATTACCTCATTCCGAGACTTCTTCAAGAGCCTCCTGGCTGGTCTCCTTAATTTTTCTCTTTCCCCTTTACAATCTAATCTCCACACAGCCAACAGAATCATCATTATAAAATGCAAATCAGATTTAGCAAGCTTAACACCTTTCAAACTTCCTACATTACTTAGGAGAAAACCCAAATTCATTATCCTTATAAGACCTCAAGTGATCTATCCAATGTTTGCATTTTTGTTATCGTTGTAAACCCTTTTCTCCTTCTCAGTTTCCTAAGCATGCCAGGCTTGTTCTTACCTTAGCTATTCCCTCAGCCAGGAATGCCCTTCCCTCAGGTATTTCCATTACTGCCTCCTTCTTGCCACTTGGGTCACAGACCAGGTATCTCAGAACTCACTCACCTCCTGTCTATAGTGTACACAAACAAACAAATCTAAAATACTCACTCTGTCACATCACCCTGTTTTATTTTTTTCATAGCCTTACTGTTATCTGATATTTTCTTCTTTTATTTATTTGTTTTTTTCCCTGTACCAGAATGTGGCAACACCGAGAACAAGGATTTTGTCTTTCTTGTTGACTGACGTTATTAGAACAGAGCCTGGCATGATTTTCTTTGAAACATCCATTGCACTCTCTAATTGACTGCAGTGGAAGAGAGAGCTTTAATGATAGAATATTATAAGCCTCATTAAAGTGTCTAATAACAGTACTGTTTAATGGAACAAGGGGGTCATACCCAGCAACAGTTGTTTGGTACTGGGAGAAATGTCAAAAAGTCTTAATAGCTTTAGACTTCTGATTTAGTGCATGAATGTATAGGCTCAAGGAGCTCTTCTGAGCATATACTATGCTGATGACATTGATGGGATTACATAGAGATAAGATTGTGGAAGGGAGCTGACTCATCTGTCCAGCTAATTATATTATGCGGGCTTAGGAGAAAAGAACACAGAGCTAGTACTAAAATAGTAATTACAGTAATTCCCTCTTATCCACAGGAAATATGTTCCAACACCCCCAGTACATGTCTGAAACCTCAGATAGTACCAAATCCTTTATATACGATACTATGTTTTTTTCCTGTACATATATACCCATGATAAAATTTGATTTATAAATTAGGCACAGTAAGAGATTAACAACTTCTCTTTGGTATATATTTGGCTTCTCTTTGGCATATCTGAATTGCCAGCATCACTACTCTTGCATTTTGGTGCCATTATTAATTGAACACAAGCACTTCATACTGGTATCCAAACAATCCAACTGATAACTCAGAGGGCTACAAAGTGACTAATGGACGTGTAGTGGCTACAGCTGGACAAAGGGATGATTCAGGTCCTGGGCGGGATGGAGTGACATAGCATGAGATTTCATCTTGCTAATCAGAATGGCACTCAGTTTAAAACTGATGAATTTTTTGTTTCTGGAATTTTCCATTTTATACTTTCGAACCGCAATTGACCACAGGTAACTGAAACCATGGAAAGTGAAACTGTGGCTAAGAAGGGGACTACTGCATAGAAGAAACACAAGCTAGAGCTGGAGAGAATTCGGACCAATTGCATAAACAGAGATCAGTTACTACAAAATATGATTTATGCTTTCAAGGAAATTTTCAATATAAAGATGGAGTCAAACATAGTTAAATGGAATCCAAGTTCTTCTTGCACTCAAAACATGCATGGCTTCAGGCTAGACTACTCGGTTTTAGCCCTTAAATAAATCCAACTGTGAGAATATTGCTTAGAAATATAGACATCCTAAAGGTTTAATGGGAAAACAGAGGAGGGAGTCATACAGTAAAACAGCATAAAGCTCTGAGCTTTCTGCAAAGTTTTTCTCATATAATTACCTTATTCCTGCCAGTTCTTGCTGAGAATCTACTCAGCAGCCTTTATAACCACCTTGCTCAGGCTTCCTTTTCTCCTTCCCTCTTCCCCCTTCTCAAAATCTAGCCAGCTTGCTTGAGTTTCTTAGCACAGCAATCTAATCGCCAACCAAACTATGACCACCCGTGGTTCC
>NW_012140636.1:668939-669983 GCF_000956105.1 Propithecus coquereli | reverse complement strand
CATTTCCATTTATCCCTTGAAGAATTTAGGAGAGCATCTTTTAATTTACAAATGTACGTTTTTTACTCTTATTGTTGACTTATAATTTAATTCACGCTGTGATTATATTATGACTTAATAGATGCTCAATTTTTGTAAATGTTCTAAGCATATGAGGAAAGAATATATAAACCTATATGGAGTAGGACTTTATCTATACATCACAGTTAATTTTGTTGTTCAAATCTTCCATATCCTAAGTTTTTTACCTGCTTGTTGTTCCAGTTTGTGATAAAGGGGTATTACAATCTTCTGTAATAATTATAGATTTTGTTAATTCTTGCAATTCTATTTTACATGTTTAATGGCTGTTCTGTTAGGAGTATGATGATCATGATTATTGTAACTGCCAGGTAGATCTTTTCTACTACTATTTTGTCATATCATTTTTATCTCTATTAATATACTATTTTTAAGAGGCTTCATTTTTTATATTTTTATTTTTTCAAATATTATATTGCTAAAATAATTTTCCTCTTGTTAGTATTTGGGTGGGATATCCTTTTTTTTTCCTTTTAAGAGACAAAGTCTTATTCTGTAGCCCAGGCTGGAGTTCAGTGACTAATTTTTAAACTTTTTTTGTAGAGACAGGGTCTCTCTATGTTGCTCAGGCCAGTGTCGAACCCCTAACCTCAAGCAATTCTCCCTCCTCAGCCCACCAAAATGCTGGGATTCCAGGTGTGAGCTACTGCGCCTGGTTGTCTTTTATTTTCACCTGTGTTTGGTCTTTTAGTTTAGTGTATTATTAGTAGCACAGAGCAAGGTTTTATTGTTTTATCCAATCTAAATATCATTTATTACTATTATATTTCTGGTAATTTGCACTGGTTTTTATCATCATTTTGTTTTATGTTTTCTCCTACCATTCTTTTTTCTGTTACTGCTTTTTAATTTTTTTTGTCTTCTCTAGGACTCAAAGTTTTCTATTTTCCTTTTCCTCTGCTGAGTCATTCATTACTGATTTTATATATATTTTAGTGGTAATCCTTAGTTTTTCCCATAATA
>NW_012140636.1:658925-668684 GCF_000956105.1 Propithecus coquereli | reverse complement strand
TTTCTGTATCTGAAAATGTACTTTGCCTCAAATGATAGTTTGGATATTAAATTTTAGGTTATCAATTATTTTTGATAAAGCTATTATTTCATTGCACTCTGATGCCTGTTATTACTGAAGAGAGGCCTGATGGAGGTTAAAATGTGTTCCTTTCCTCTCTCTGAGAAAAGCTTTTAATATTGTTTTAATATGTTAATATTTTCTCTTTATTCTTTTTTTAATTCAGGTTTATTGAGGTATAGTTTACATATAGTGAAATTACTCTTTTTATGTGTATAGCTCTACAGAACATTTACATTGTCCCGAAAAGTTTTCTGATGCCCCTTGTTATTTAATCCCTCCTCCACCTCCAATCTCTGACAACGATCTGATTACTGTCCCTATCGATTTGCCTTATGTAATTGGAATCCTACAGAACTTTGTATTTGGCTTCTCTTAGCATGATGCTTTAGAGGTTTATCCATGTTGTTGTATGCATTAGCACTTTGTGCCTTTTTATTACTGAGTTGTATTCCATTGTATGAATGTTCCGCAATTTGTTTATCCATTCGCTATTCACCAACTGATGGACCTTTGAGTTGCTTCTAGTATGGGGGCCATTATAAACAGATATGCTACAAACATTCTCCTCTAGGAATTTTTGTAGACATATGTTCTTATTCTCGTGTTCAATATTTAGGAATGTGATTGCTGGTTCATACAAGACATGCTTGCTTTACTTTATAAGAAATTGCAAAGATGTTTTCCAATTCTGCTAATTCTCTCTTTGACTGTATCCATTCATCCTATCTAGAGTTTTTAAAATCTCAATAGCTTTATTTTTAATTTCATCATATTCTATGATTATCATACTTATCTATTTCTTCTTTTTTATCTGCTTTTGTGTCAAATTTTTTTGAAAGAAAACCATACCTTCATTTATATCAATGAACTTACTAAATGGTTACTAAACTTATTAAAATTAAAAATGTTTCCAGGAGCTGCCTGCATTTACATTGTTGGCTTTGAAGATGGAGACCCCTTCCTCCATCTACAAAGCCAGCAGCACAGCATCTTCAAGTCTCTCTCTGAGTCTGACCCTTTTGCCTTCCTCCTCCACAGACAAGCACCCTCGTGATTACATTGGGCCCACTGGATAATCCAAGCTACTCTTCACAACACATCACAGGTCCATCTGATTAACAACCTTAATCAAATATGCTCATGGCTGCAATCTTAATTTCCCTTTGCCATGTGACTTAACATATTTACAGGTTCTGGGGATTAGGATGTGGAATTTTGGGGTATACATCTTCTATTCACCACAGAAGGTATTACCATTTCAAGCCAGAGGGAAAAGGTGATTATAAAATGATATTGAAATAAGTGGCTAGTAGGCCATTTGGAAAATTAGAAATAGGGCTGTCTGCCTTACTTTTAACAACATAATCAAAATAGCTGGATCACAGGCTTCAGTTTTATTTAACAAAAAAGTATAAATGCATAAGAAGAAAATGTGGATAACTAAGGTAGACATTTTAAAGGATATCGCAAAAATTAGAAGCTACTAGATGAACAATTCTAAAGTTACTATATAAAGATTTGTATGAAAAATATAATCTCAAATATAGTAAACAACAATCAATAAATCACAAACTAGGAAAAAATTTGCCACACATTTGCTAAACAAAGGACCAGTATCCATAAACAAAGAGTTCTTAAAATCAATAGTGAAAAGGCAACAACCCAATAGAAAAATAGAAGTGAGTGAAGGCAGTCACAGAGGAAGTATGAATGGATACCAAACACACTTTTTTTCCTTTTATTTGAGCATGTTTGATTTTATAATTCAGAAACAAATTTATAATATAGGTTTCATAGTAGGTAACGTTTAAGAGTCCTTCCTATTCTATCAAGGATTCTAAATTTTCTGAATACTCTGTGAGACCGCTATTTGTATCAGTGTAAGAGAATGGTACATAAGTCCTGAATAATGTATAACAATTTTATATACAGAGATTATCACAAGTTTTTATATCTTGCTAAATTCATAGAACTAGATTTTTTATTTGATACATTAAAATGCAGAAACAAATATCACCGTGGTTACTTTCTAATAGTAATTCAGAAGGTAGCCCAGTTATCATATATTAACATTTTAAACTGTAAACTGCGACTGGGGGAGGATTTTTAAAATTTTACAAAACAACTTAAAAGTAAAAAGATTTTTTTCCATGTAAACTAGTTAATAAGAGTATTATCACAATGGTTTTGTGGGTATTCAAGAATTACAATTTGGTAAAATGTTTTTAATTAAGTTGTCTCTACCTTATTTATAATTTACTTTATTTTTTATGTAGTGGCAAAATGCAAATATTTCTCATAGGAACTTTAATATTCAAACTCATAAAAATATTCTCAAATCCTGTGGGATTTATTAAGAACATTAATCTTGCCTTAATATTTTAGGATATGGCCAAAGTAGGAGCTATTTAAATACTAGTATGCTTTTAGGGGAGTCTTTCATTTTATTACTTTTATCAAGCCAAATGCTATCATGAAAACAATACTATTTTTTTGAACCAAGGTAGACAAAAGAACTATAGTTTTCAAGTTTCAGATAAAGGATATATTCTTGAAAGTAATTACCACAGTTCCCAAACAGAGAGAATGATTTAAAATGATAATGCAAAATAATTTTACTTTCATGATCCTGTGTTGCCCTTTTAGCTTTACATTTTGGTTCAAATTCTTCAACACAATCCATTTGGTATGCTTGTTTTGTAGATGTTCTTTTCCCTGGAGGATTTTTCAGAATATTGCATCAGCTTGTGTTTCCCAAGTTCCCATATCTGAGAATTTGAATAGAGACTCCCAAAGAGATTATAGCTAAGTGAGACCTCATTATCAAAATACATTTGCCTTGTACATATGCCCCAGGATTTGAGTCTATTTATCATCTTGCCTTTTCTGGCCCCAATTATCAAGGTAGTTCAATATTTTCCACAGTTATCACTTTTAGTAACAGAAAGAAACAATTTTTTTTGAAAAGCATACCTATCATATCAGAAATACAACTAATTCTATCTTCATTGAAATTATAATTAAAATAGAATAATGGTGACTTGTGCTTATCTATTTATGCAATCATGTGTATATTATACTACTTAAAAATACTTGGAATATTTTAGTACGTAGTTTTCTAAATGGACATTAGCATAAATGAATTAATCTCCTGTAGATGTTCCAAAGACCCTGCCTGCTCTACAAAGAGATGCAAGTGTATACAGCCTTCAAATTGTCAACTATGATAGGAAACAGTATATTATAGATGCAAAACTGTCTTCATCTTTGGAAGCACCCCTCTTTAACTAATTAAGATTCCAAAAACTTTCTTATCACCTAAGTTTTCTTAACAGAACTATAATATGTTTTCAGGATGATTGGGAGATGAGAAGATGAGAAGATGTTTTTAAAATGCAGAAAGACATTACTGTTAAACTTTTTATTTTCACTATAGCCTGGATTATAATATTTTAGATTTGTTCTATTAATTAAAAGTAGGATGTGTGTATGTGTGTGTGTTTGGATCTTGGGGCAAATTTGAGATGTTCGCACAAATTTTGATTTTTCCAACTGTGACTCAGAAAGCAATAGTAACTTTATTAAAATTATATTTAAAGTGTGGGTTTGCAGTGAAAATAGCAGAACATGGAAAATATTTCCATTTCTCTTGTGTTGATGCTATGACTCCTGGTCAGTTCGATATTGAGTGATATGAAGACAAATGTTGTGAACATAGTCGGCCAGATTATAGGAAAAAGAAACTTAATTTATCCAGAGTCTTATAACGCACCAAAGTCCACTTTATGTAATGCCTTCCCTTTTGTTCTGAGAGTCTCATTTGAGAAATTGCTGCACCAGCTTTTTTCCACAGATATAATTGAAGGGGAGGGATTCTCCTGGGGCGCAGCCTCCTTTGGGGTTTGGGGAGTACTGGGTAATCTTCTTGGCCTTCCTGCATGCTGGCGTGGACACTCAGGAGCCTGGCTGGGGACCTGATGATTTTGCTGAACTGCTCTGCAATTTTGCTAGATTGGCTTTTTGCTTCTCTAGTCTTATAAAGATTGTTGCTCTCATACAACGTCTGAAAGAACCAGCTTTCTTATAGGCTGCCCATACGAATCAGGACAATGGAGGTGGAGTTTTATGGGGATGGTAGGAAGGGTGACACTGAGAGGCAGGGAGACATTCCCAGGTGTACCTGACATTTCTCTGGCATGGGGGTGCAGGTGTGAGGAGCCAGCCCCATGGTGGCGTACAAGACTTTAAAAAAGCCAGTTACCCTTCTTGCCCCACCAAGAGTTAAGGGTATTTGGTAATAAAGAGTCTGAATTTGGATGGGGAAGTATGTTCTGTTTTATTATTTCCCCAGTGAGTTCAGTTGTGGCCACATTGTATCTATGGAAAATGGAACAGCTCTATTCTCACCTGAAAGTCATGATGGACATTAAAGAAATTTGCAGGCCTGGCTCAGAGATCACAAGACAATGGCTGAGAAAATTGGACAATAGGACATTTCAATGATTTTCAACCCATGTCATACCCTACTAGTGCAGAGGTACATAAAGAAATATGGTTGAGAAACCAGAGGGCATGGAATTTGCTGATGCCTCCTCCCAGGCAAGAGCCATCCTGTTACTGCCCAGACTAATTAGATCAACCTTTCATAGGACATCAAACTATTGCACTTACCACAACTTCACTAACTACAATTTTAATTAGATAATTACATGTATAATTATTGGTAAGTTTTCTCTCCTATTAGATGGTATGTTCCTTGAGAACAGGAAACATGACTGTCTTACTCACTGCTACAAACTCAATGCCAGGCGAAGAGTTGAAATGCATACTTGTTGAGTGAATTAATGGTAGTAATTTGGGTGGAAGCAAAACTGCCCTGCAGCTCCTTCAAGCTATATATGTATGAAATTGAGTTTAACTTATCTTCTACCCTCTTATCCTTCAAATCTGCTTTTCTCCTTGTGTTCATTAATATGGTTAATGGCATTATAATTTATCTGGTTTCCCAAATTAGAAAGCTCAGAGCCATCCTGCATTCCTCTCTCTTCCCCAATCTATGTCGAATTGATCTTCAGTTTTTTTCATTTTGCTTTAGACCATCTCTGGATTTGGATCCTTCTCTCCCTCCCTTTATCTAGCTTTTATTATCTATTATCTGAAGGATTATTATAGCCATTACCTGGGATTGTTAGCTGTTAATTTCCACCCATTTCAATCTATACAATGCCATTAATGGTATCTTCCAAAACCTTGGTGTATGGACACCTTTCTGCTTGTCATTTTTTCCCTGATTCTCTATTAACTAAAAAATAGTCTTACATCACTTTGAAGAGTAGTCCTCAATGGGAATGACATTGTTCCTTAGGGATATTTGCTAATTTGCAGGTACAGTTTTTTTTTTTGTCATGGAGATTGGAGGTACTATTGGCTTTGACTGGGCAGGGACTTGGGAAGTTAGATGTCCTGCAATGCATGAACAGTCTTTCTCGATAAAAAATTGTTTCACCTCCTATACAACTTTCAAATGTCTCCCAAGCAATTAATGTAGGTCAAAACACCAGTTTGGGCATTTAAACAAGAGTTTTTCAGGAATGGAAGTATTGTGTGAACTGAGTGAAGTATGTACTTTGTTTTGTTCATAATATTACAAAAGTTGGTTACCATTTTGGAGAATCACGCCACTGATCATTGTGGATGCTTTTTGGGGTATTTCAGTTGCCAAAAACATACCTGCATTTATGGCTGTCACATTTAAAGTGAGGCTATGTATAGATGCAAGCATCTGACTACTTCATGTTTTCCAGGGCAGTTGTGTCTGAGCACTGAAATATTGAAATACATACTACTTTATCATAAATTACTTTCCTTTTATTTCTCTTATATATGACATTAGATATTATATTGAGTTTTTTGAAACCATGCATAGGTCAGTTTTATCATGCATGAATTTCATTTCAGAAGAGTACTAGGAACAAATATTTGTGAGTAGTAAGGATGGTTGGGTTTTAAATTGTGTATGAAACGGGGTCTCAGATTTATTCACACTAAGGTGAGCAAAGAAAATGGAATCTCTTTATTTTCTCTAGGGCTGATCTGATATTTCCCGTAAACCCTACTTACTGTGTAGTGGGTAAAAGACAACATAAATTTTAATCTAAACCTGTACACATAATCTGGTAAAATAATTTTAAACATCTCTTTGGGTAAATGTATAATTACTTAAGGGAAGAATGCTCAGTCTTTCAGGTTTTTCTCACCACCGTTCCTCTCCGAGAGTCTCTGAGGGAGGAAGAAAAGTAGCTCACATGACCCTGTGGTGGTGAGGAAAGGAGTTTCCCACTCCCTATTTAGGTGACTTCATCCTCCATAACCCCTGGCTTTAAATGCCATCTATGTGCTGCAGATGACCTATAGATTAATCTCCCATTTCCAACCCTAACTTCTCCTTCTCTAGACTTATTTATCTGTCTCCCAACTTGATACCTCTACTTGTATGTCTCATTGGCATCTCCAACTTAACATAGCCAAGACAAAACTCTTGATTCCACCGTTTTCCAGATCCACTCATCTTCTACCAAACTTTCTCCATGTCAGTAAAGGCCACTGTACCCCATTGCTCATACCAACAGCTCAGACCAACAGTCTCCATTCCTCTCCTTGCCTCACATTCCAATCAGATCCATTACCAAGGCCTATTGGCTCTACTTTCCAAATGGATGCAAAATCCAACAACATTCACTGTCTCCATTGTTACAATTTTGTTTAAGCCTCTGTCACCCTGCACTTGGACCACTATAATATAATCATCACTTCTTGAGTGGTCTCCCTGTTTTCACTTTTGTCCCTTACAGCCCGTTCTTCACACGGCACCCAGAATTATCTTTCTAATGTGTAAATCAGATCATGTCACTCCCCTTCATGCAACACTTTAATGACTCTCCAGTGTAATCAGAGTAGAATCCAAACTCTACCATGGTCTGCAAGGCCCTGTGTCGTCCAGCCTCTGCCTACGTCTCTGACTTCATCTCCTGCCACTGTCCTCCTCACTCACAGTGTTCTACTTCACTTCAGATCTGACCCCAAATCTTCATGTGCTGTCTCCTCACCATTTGGGGCTCAACCCCAAAACCACTCCATTGGAAAGCTCTGCCTGTCTTGTTCTGCTCTGTATCTCCAGGTCAAAACATCTAGCATCAGCTGACTGGCTAATCTCTCCTGTGAAAAGGCTGGATGCGTGTACTCCCTGAGCTGGTGACCATCGAGGTACAATTTTACAGGTGATGTTGTGGCATCTGCTGCTGAAGAGTGGCCATTTGCCCTAGGCCTTAAAGTTCCCTTCCAGAATGTCCTTTCTAGTGACCCCAGACTATGCTGGCCTGCTGGCATTCTTAGCACTTTTAAGTTCCCTCCCTAAAGCACTCACGAACTTCTGGGGTCCACTGCAGGATATGCATCAGCCACGAAGGGCCAGGAGATGTGTCTCAGATATTTATGTGACACTTACCTACCCCTATCTCCACACCATTGTTCCCAAGCCATGTTGGACACTGCGCTGAGTGAAGGGTGGGGTTCTCCTGGGCCTGTGGCCTTCCCAACACCGCTCCTAAGGAGTGAGCTCTAGATTCAATGTCCATACCCTTTGCAATTTTTGTTTTGACTTTTCTAAGTGCCCTTCCCTCTCATGCCCTACCCTCTCCCTCCAATCCCTCTGCTGACTCAAAGGAGGAGAGAGGAGACATATTCCTGATGCTGCCCTCCTTACTCTCCCTACCTCTTTTCCTTCTGCTATAATCCATGAAGACCGAAAGGGGCAGGCTCCTCCAACTTAGCCTTCCTGTCTGGACTGTATCTCGCTTGCACACACTATATGGGCTGGCTTTTGAAATATTAAGGGGAAAGATCAAGAAATTTAGCAGATTCTTTTCTCTCTGTCTTACAAAACCTGGCTCTCTCAGTTACTATAATATCTTCCTATAGAGATCAAAAAAATCTGCTTTGAGACTCAAAGCTAACCAAGGGCCTCTTTATTTTGTAGTGTTTCCCCTTCTCTGGGATGATAAGTATCATGGCTTGACTTTGGAAGTGAAAGAATACAAAGGAACATACTTTAACAGAGACATTACAATGTATTAATTGAGCATTTGCAAAATGTTATCCATGCTACACGGACAAAGCACATCGTAACCCGATCCCAATCTGCTGTATCATGTCATCCTCATTTCCTATCCTGTCTCATCTGCTGCACAAACCCTGTTCTTCAGACACATACATTTCTTACCATTTTCTGAACACAACATACTCCATGAATTAGCACAGCTGTTTATTTTGCCTAGAATATCCTTTTCCAACTTACCCTCTGCTTGGCAAAGTCTCTCTTATCCTTCCAGATTTAGCTCAAATGTCACCTCCCAGTGAAGCCTTCTCCAACTAATTTCTCTTCTGTAATGTCATAGCAATGTGGAAATATCACCACTGTAGCATGTCCCACGTTACAGGTATAGTATAATTATTTCTTTACCACTCGTTTGTTCAGCACTTCAATAGCAGGAACAGAGTTTTACCCATCTCTTTGCCATCAGCTCCTAGTATTCTATCCAAACATATCTCCTCTGTTTTTATTATTTCATTTAGACAGTGAATAAAATTTACATTATGTACGGAAAGGTTACTAAATTCCTGCAATAATGTAATTGATCCTTTAATTTGCTACATGGAAATATGAAAGCAACAAAGATTAAGAAGAGAGATAGTTTTAAAATCTAAAATTACTTCTTTCCTTTTTTATGCAAAGAATAAAGAACTCATGTTAGGAAAAAACATTGTGATGAATTTTTTAAAAATCCACCATTTTGTGCCTACTTCAAAAAGAATTATAAACTACTTATTTTAAAAGTCCCACACAGTCTAGTCTACATTAATAAACAATCAGAATGTTATAGATAAAATAAAATGTTTCAATCATGCTTCAGTGAATGAGTATGCTGAACTAGAGAGAGAAAGGAAAAATCAAGATAATACCTAATTGTACAATTTGAACATCAATTAATAACAAAATAAAAGGTCTTTGTTTTGGGAAGAGAAAGAGTCTGATAACATGCCTGTGGAATTATGTCCTATCTCCTTTCCTTCGTTTCCTTCTTTCATAATGAAATAAAAGCAGGACTGCTCTATCACAAGCAGGGAAAGTTATGTCAAAAGAATGCGTGTAAAAGTCATTACTCGAGGGAAGGCTGTGTTCTCAAGAGGTTAAAGCAAGAGCTTGGAGACACTGACTTTTCTTTAACGCTCTGTGTTGCTTTGTTCAACCAGAACATTTTTGCTCTAACCCACCACCATTGTAGCCTTGAGGGTGTTATTTTTCTATTTGAGCTTCAGGATCAGAATGCATTGCTTCTTCACCTTGGCAAAACTCACTACTATAAAGAAGTAGCATTTTCTATAAAAGACACGAGAGCCTGGCCTATGAAATATTGAGGTTGGAATAGTGTTCCCTGAAAATTTGTGTCCACCCAGAACCTCAGAATGTAACCTTATTCGAAGATAGGGTCTTTGAGATGTAATTAGCTAAGAATCTCAAGATCATACTGCATTAGGTTAGGCTCCAAACGAATGACAGGTATTTTTATAAGAAGAGGTGAAGATGCACAGAGACACAAGGAGAAGGCTATATAAAGATGGAGACAGAGATTGGAGTGA